>NC_138726.1:38868918-39430890 GCF_965113295.1 Leuciscus leuciscus | reverse complement strand
TGTATTTTAGTGCAAATGTGACTGTAATGTTGCTATGCTAAAATATTGTACACTAACACATGCTGTTCTTCCTTGTGTCATTAGTTCTTCAGTTCAGTTTCACCACCATCTTTGTGGCTGCGTTTCCTCTGGCTCCTTTATTGGCTCTCATCAATAACATATTTGAGATCAGGCTGGATGCCATCAAGATGGTCAGCCTTGAGCGCCGCCTAGTGCCCAAAAAGACAAATGACATTGGTGAATAGCTACTGTATTGGCTTTTTTGTGCATGTATTTGTGCAGTGGTGATGTGTGAGTTTAGCTATCGTCATGGAGGAAACCATGATGTGTTGTGTGTTCTCCTGTGGCAGGTGTGTGGACTGGAATATTAGAAGCTGTTGGTGTGATGGCTGTCATTGCTAATGGACTAGTGATTGGGATTACCTCTGACTTCATACCTCGTCTGGTGTATCGATACCATTATGGACCTTGTGCTGTCAGCAATAGTACAAACCTGGAGTGAGTATCTGAGCTACAAACCATCAGACAATATAAGCTGTTTTTGTCCACCTTTTTCTCTCACCACAACAATATTGGAAAAAAGTGTCATATCCAAAAAGTTTCTTTATTTGTTTTCAAGCATATATGATAGTAGATTACTGCTGTAATGAGTGCATTTATTTTGTCTGATAGCTGTATGACAGGGTATATCAACAACACTCTGGCAACAGCGTTCATGTCCAATAATAGAGTGAAAGATGACTTCAAGCAATTGATCACAGACAACGGGTATAATGTTACGCAGTGCAGGTGACAACTTTGTTGGTTTTTACTTCTACTTATATTAATACGGATGAATTTGATTGGTTAGTTCATACCGGACTAATGAGGAAATGTTTCATGTGATACAGCATCATTGCATTGACTGTGTATTGTGTGTACTACAGTTACAAAGACTACCGCAGTGATGAAGACCAGAGTCTCACCTCTCAGTTTTGGCTCATTCTGGCACTCCGCTTTGCCTTTGTTATTCTGTTCGAGGTACAAATGTTAGAGCTATTTAAAGGTACAATATGTAAGAATTTTGAATTGAAATATCCCAAAATCTCAAGGCCAGTGTTATATATTTTGTTAAGTTGATTACTTACAATATCCCAAATGTTTCCAACTATTTTTAAATCGTGAGAAAATTGCGATTTTAACCAAGGAAACGGGGCGTTAGAACAGGGGTGAGCTGGGAGTCGCCAGTCAATTGCGTCATATCCGCGTCACCCTCGGTTTCCGCTCATACTGCGTGGAGTCCTGGACAAATGCGGAAGTTGTAGTTGTAGCGTCTATCAAGCTACAAACGTTAGCTTGTTTCTTGCAGTCGTTATGGGACACAATTATTCTTTACCGATTGCTGCTGGTTCTGTCGACAAAGCATGCTTCATTTTATATTTTCCAAATGTAGCATTCGGTAATAGTTATGTTTATGTAAGGAAAGTATTATTGCTTTAGATTTGTGTTTAGTTTATTGACATTGTTTATCACGTCTAGTGTTTATGGCCATGTAAATAAACATAGCATGTGTTATACATAAAGATTAATCAGTATTTTGGCAAATGATGTGGGTATGTTCGAATGTACTTTTACAACAATTGTTTAGAACACGTAAAACTGCGCAGCGTTATCACAACAATGAATTCAACAAATACAGTAACATCTATGATAACCAATTTAGTATTAAACCTTACTTTTCTTGCGGTTAATTCATTTTAATGAAATAAAAGTGTGATGAGGTTTAAGAGTCAGGAAGGAAGAAGACGCGTCGTCGTGACTGGGACTCGTACTTTATTAAAATAAAGCAAAACAAACAAAAGCCGCGCACAACGCGCATTCACCGTGGCAACCGCGACGGCACAAAACAGTTCAAAAATGAGAGCTCGGATCCACCGGTTTTCTTCCTCTGCGTCCAATTTTCTCTCCAGCCTCTCTCTCGTTCCAGCGCGGCTTATAAGCGGTCTCTCCACGCCAATAATACTGCAATAAGACACAGGTGTTCGTCATTTGCACTTGACCTACTTGCTCGTCTCTTCTCTCTCCCATCACAGACCGCGCTGAACCACGCCCCCCTCGCCACAAAAAGCATGTCATTAAACGCAACATTTATAAAAATAGAACTTAGCCTCATCCATGAACATGATTTTTCGATTCCCGTCTGACTGATTTACATCCACGGTGGAGTTTAAAACGACAGTTCCCATCATTCCACGCTCCTTCACATCGTCATCAAGCTATGCCGTTGTTGTTGTTGTTTGGAATGTAGCGCCCTCTAGCGGCAGAAAATTCTTGCATATTGTACCTTTAACTTTTTTTTCTATTTAATTTTGTTTAGTTTTTAACAAACATTAATATATTTTGTTAAATATTGTCTGAGATTTGTTCTTACATACACAGCATGTAGTGGTGATGTGCAAATTTATTGCTGCCTGGTTTATACCTGACAATCCCATCAGAGTGAAGAATGAAAGGCTAAACGACAAACTGAGAAGACTGAAAAAGGAACTTAAGTAAGTATTTTCTTGTGTCTGCTCATGTTGTAGATTTATATAAAAATATTTAAGAGTATAATTTCAAGCCTCACTGTGATGCTTATTTACAGTTGTTGATTCTCTGATTTTAACAGTGAAGCAAAGGGAACATATGATAGCAGATCTACTGAGGTGTGAACGATGAAGGTTCAAACCGTCTTCTTTCATTTGAGAGATTTGAAAACCTTCTGACTTCTGTGTGCAAACACAAGGAAGATTTCTGTATTTGACTGAGATCATTATCTCACTTGCATCGGTACATGGGACAGATCTCTTCACTTCACTACTTCCAGAGCCTTCAGCATCTTACTGGAACTTAGTGGAAAGCTCTCGTTGCAGTTTACAGTTTCGCCTCAAGATGAGTCGTATTTGGTCTGCTTCAGAGGGATACACCATACATGTTTTTGGTTGCGTCATAAATTAACTATATTTCTGAGCATTTAATTTTGTTTCTGAAAAAAATGTGAAAATGTCAAATCAGTTGATACCTATTATTTTATTTAGTGTGTGTGCTTCTAAGAGAAAGTCCAACAAGCCTAAAATAATCCATTCATTTTGTTGCCAAAAACATTTTATGGCAACAAAATTTCATTTTATTGTGTTTTAATGTTTACTTACTGTTTAATAAAAGTAAAAAAGCTGTATTTAGCTTCACAATGAAAACCTGGTTTCATGAGGACTTTTACTTAAATGTGAAGACCTGAATGTGACAAACAAAAAATATCAGGAATTGTGCCAATGTGTGTTATTATCTTTACAATGCTGTCCATAGCAATTCTAAACAACTGTGTTTCTCAGTACATATAAATATATTTTGATATTGTATTTTTGATATTGTCCTATTGGTCCGGTTTCACAGACATGGTTTAGATTAAGCCAGGATTAGACATTTAAGTAGCTTTTATAGACTTGCCTTAGAAAAAAACATTACTGTTGTGCATCTTGAGACAAAACAATGGCAGTGACATATTTCATATGTCAGTGCAAGTTTCTTTCAGTTAAAACAGCTGAAACATGCATTTTAGTCTAGGACTAGGTTAAAGCCTTGTCTGTGAAACCGGGGATTGTGTTCCAGGAATGAAAGGGTGAAATAAATATTGAAGGTGAAGTTGAAATTAAACCGTTGCCCCTTTTGTCCTCCACAAGATGTCAGTAGAAATGCATGTCTACACTGCTGAGTTGCTTCAGACAAAGAACGAATACTTGCGTTCCACTTTGTCTTATTCTGTCTGTTGCTTAAGATTTCTATTGTGTTGTTATTGATGGGTTATTAATAAGCTAATATTTATATTTTAATAGTAATTCGATTTTTATAATAAATACAATGTGAAGAAAGGTTTTGTTATTTTTCTGGAATCGGAACGCAACATCTGAAGTCATTTCCAGCCTGTTGGCACTAAGCTGCATTGTTTTATCTTCCCTTTATGTATCTTCTAATAATAGTCCTTGAACCCTAGTGAAAATATCTGTACCAAAATGTATTTAAAATACATTTATTACGTTCTCAAAATACATTATTAAATCCGTTAACATTTTTTCTGACATAATGCTTGAGACTTACTGATGTAAATATTATACTAGTACTTCTTTATTGTACATTGCACATTTTGTAATATTATGCATAAAATATGTTTTACTCACTATTAGTAAGGAAATGATCACTGTATAATATCAGTCTTTAAATGCAAGATATTTAAAGTGTACTTAAAGTATACTTGCAATAGTTCCACTTTCGCACAATCAAATATACTTGAGTATATCTTTAGTTGGACCTGAGCACTATTTCCGGATAACTAAAGTGCATTAAGTACTGAATTAGTTGTTCCAATTTAGCAGACTTTAGTATACCAAAAGTACTGCATAAAATACAATTATTTCAAATACATTTTGGTATATTTATTTTTCACTATAAGGAAGATTAGCTGTTTGAGTCGAGGCAGCTGTGAATCTTGCATGCACATTTTTTTCTATGGAACAGCAACTTTTTTTAAGAAAGGATAGTCTTGTACTCCCTCTAAGTGTTGCTGGGCCACATATGGGGAACTTGAGTAATTTCATGTGTGCATATTTCTGTGGCTGCGTTGGACTTTTCTTTTAGCCAAACATATTTGGCTCATACCACGTAAACCAGATATGCATAAAATGTGGAGTGCCTTTGTCATTTAAAGGTCTTAATCTTCCTTTTTAATTATCTTTTTTTTCTCTCTTGTGGATACACTGTCTTGGATTTTACTTCTATTTAAAAAAACAAAAAAACATTTGCTTTGTCTTTAGTGTTTAGAGAGTAAACAGTTAGAACCATTTCTCTGGGCAGAAGATTTTTTTAAAACAAACATTGCACCCGTTTCATCTCTCTCTCTTCGTCCAGTTAGGACAAAGCTCTTTTTCAGCATTTTACAATTCCGTCTTTATATTGAAGAGAGAGCTGTTCTTGGTCAGTGGTTGCTCAGCATGTTCCCATGCACTCAACTAAAGGCCACAACTTATTGTACACTGACCCACAATGCATTCTAACCTATCAGTCATTGGCCTCAAGAAACCTACCCAAAAAAAGAAAGAAAAAGAGTTGAGCATGTATTTCACAAGGCTTTTTGTGTCAGTTAATTTTCTGGAGAGTGTATACTGGTCAACATTCATGAACCTCTTTATTCATAATAACCATCAGAACCAAGTACATTAAATCACACAAAACTAAAAGCCAATGAGTTAAATTTGGGTGATAATAATAATAATTTTCATTGACTGTACATCAAACTTGAAAAAGAAAAAAAAAGATTTTTTTTTTCAAGATAAGTGTAACTATCACCAGTGAGAGTGCCCGGGATAACCATCAGAGGGCACTCCAACCCGGACAATCACCACACATCCACAAACTACATTTCCCATAATCCTTTGCCCAGACTAATCAGCCATTATCACATTCACCTGTATGTCATTACCTTGTTTAGCTCACCCCATATAACCCTGGTTTTCACACTCATTCCCTGCTAAGTCTTGTTTAGTGTTTGTATGTGTCTCACTGCATTTCTGAGCGTTTGTATCCTGTTTTTCCCCCGTCTCCTGATTTTCTTGATTCTCTGCCTGTCCCCTCGGATTTCTCTCTTTACCTCAGCCCTTATCTGTTATTGTTTGGATTGCTTGTTTGTGTATGACCCTTGTCTGGATTTGGATTATGATTGTGGATAACCCTTTAAATAAATACTGCATTTGGATCCTCAACCTTCGTGTCTCAGAGCAGTTCGTGACTATCAAAATAGTTTGTTTCCTGTTTAATCTTTACAAGTGGCACACAAATTCTTTTGTTATACAATCCTCTGGACATGGTAATACAAATGTTTAAAGATGCTTTTATATATGTTTCCAAAGGCAATGGGTGTGTAATTTTTGTGCTTTCCGAGTAAGGCTTTAACAAGATACTTTGCTTCAAAGGTTTATTTCAGGTGCGATGTCATTTGTAAGCTCATTTGCACTCAAAATCCAAGGCTATTATATCTGTAACAAGTTACCACAAAAGCCTGCAGCAATGTTACATGAAAAGCAAAAATTGCTAATATTTATTGCAAAGCCAGCAAATCTGTTTCATTAGTTGTAAACAACTACAACATTTTAGTTCACAGTCCACTTCAGTCTCTCTTTCTCTAAATGTCATTATTTTAGTCTGTGAACTATGAATCTGTGTGAATATATATATATATATATATATAAATTCAACTTCAAATCTATGTTAAAAAAAAACAGGTCTGATGAAGATGAATTAGACTTTGACTTGACTTGTTGCCGCAGTATTTAATGGAACTAATGGTTGTTAATGTCTTCTCTCAAACAGGCTTGAGGTTTATGACACACACACACACACAAGCATCTCAGCCTGTCTGTTAGACTAAGTGCTCCGCAAGCATTCCTCAACATCTCTGGCATGTTGTAATACTTTAAGGGTGCTGTTAACTAAAATGTATACTCTAGTCATTAGTGAAGACTTTAGAATTCAATCTCTCCGCCACAACAGGCTGCATTCACTTTGGTGGTAAAGTAAAATCCCATAGATGTTAAATGCCATCTTGTCCACTGAGTTTAGCATCGAGTCATGGACACAGATTACATGGCCGCATCAGTGAAATCTCGTCTTGTGAACCCTTTCTGTAAAATTGAAAACAGAAAAAGAGAAATTAATTCTTAATTAGTAGTATATAATAGTCTAAATGTAAAAGGTAATTGTCTTGTGAAGAAATATATTGGTATATTATATCTAGATGATGGAAAGGAAAGAAGTTGCCCCAAACTTTGATCAAAAAGGAACTTCTTGCATTCCACTGTCACATGGTCCACATGGACCACTGATCTGACCAACGCCATTTTGAACACCACAGACAACAGACTTTAACTAGCCCCAGCCTCGGACGGTAAGTCCATGGACCGCCCACAGTCCATTTACTGACCATTTGATGCACACTGCCCATAAAAATGGCAAGAGCTGGTGAAATATGGCCTCTTTAGAAACAAAGTACTGGCCTCTAACAATGAGCGCTTATGAAGAAGAAGAAATCACTGGATTGCACACTTTGTGAGGTACTTGGCATTCAAAAGTTTAGTTTAAAAAAAATCTGTACTTGTATTCTGATCACAATTGACACAAATTTGAATCATTGTTTTCTGTACATTAATTCACTGACTTATTATTGTTATATTCATTTTAGATTTGGATATCCTGCTGTACTTTTACAAGAAAGTAGGGTTGGTCAGTCACATATAAGTCAGACGGCCTCTTCCTGTGTAATTGGCCATTGCCTACAAGGCTTTAACAATTTAAAACAATAGAACTACTTTGGGGGGAAAAGCTTTAAGTGAGTTCAAAATAAGTTTAACAGTATCTTGTGTTGATGCCAGAGATATAACTTGACTGATACGGGCTTCAGCTCGAGTGTTAAATAGTTGCTTTTGTCAGCAGTTTTTGGCTGTGTGCTTGCCATCCTTCATGAGTAAATTCATTTTGTTGTAAATATGCAGCATATAATTTAAGACATGAGAAAAGAAAAGTCATTTCAACAGTAAAAACAGAAAAGACTATATATTTTCTTTAATTAAAGTCAAGTCTGGAAATCAGTAACGGTTGTGGGTAAATATTATTCCAGTTCAGTTATATAACTGACTAACACAGCTGATATCACATAGGAGAACACAGTAATGAGCAATTAGACAGCTTTACAGTATACTTAAGGAGCTATTCACACACTGTAACCGCCCATATTTATTGACTTGACATAATAAAATAACTGACCATTGGCCAAGCAGGCTGATACTCGGTAAGCAAATGCACACAATACCCATCAGTGCAAAGTCTGTATATAGTAAGGAATCCATTTTCATATCAGATTACAGAGAACAGGCCTTTTGTCGCACGCCTACTACTGACAACTCTGAACAGTAACACATTCATTTGTGCTTTAGCTGGGTTTTATACTGAGACTCACCTGTTTGTAGTCTCTGTGAAGTTTGCTGTACTGAAACATGTTGGACAGAACCGTGGAGGCGGCCCTAGCTGCTTTCAGCTTCCCAGGACTGAGATAGAATAAGAAGGGAGAAACATGAGAAGCAATGCTGGGACATTGTGCTCTTAATTAAACAGCTAAATAATGAAACAGCATGTAGGCTATATTACAACAGTAGTGCTGTTAGAGTTGCTAGGTGAGGTCCAATATCAATGGGTCAAAATTATTTCTTATCATATCAGTTGGGTTACAGCTGAAATTTAAAGAAATTATACTTTCTCACCTTAGCTCTAAAGTAACAAAACTGTAAGCACCATAAACATTGGGGACCACCACGTTTTTTTCAAAGGCCAATTCTGACACTAGCACCCGCGATCCTGAATATGTGATAACTGATTACAAAGTTTATCGTTGGTAACCTTAAGCTTAATCCTAAAATGCCACAATTATTTCAACACCATCCCAGTAAATTCACAAATCGTAAACAGTATAGCTTATATTTTATGGCACATTTTAGCTGGAAAAAATTATTACAATTTAAAATAAATATTTTTCTATTTGAATATATTTTAAAATGTAATTTATTCATGTCATGGCATTTTCAGCGTCAGTGTCACATGATCCTTAAGAAATCATTCTGATATGCTGATTTGCTGCTCAAGAAACATGTATTATTATCAATGTTGCTTAATATTATTCTGGAAAATGTGATAAATTTTGTTCAGGATTCTTTGATAAATAGAAAGATAAAAAGAAATCTTCTGTATCATTATAAATGTATTTATTGTCACATTTGATCAATTTAATGCATCCTTCCTGAATAAAACTTTCACTTTTTTCAGTTCAGTATCAAGACCACGCTTGAGAAATTATAATGTTTTTGGTTTTCATCTGAAACATTGACAATATTAACGAATGAAGTAAAGCTTTCGTAAATAGCATTGCAACTGTTTTACCTGTTGTCATGAGATGTCCTAATGCTGACCAGCTTGGGTAGTCCATCAAAGTAAGTGATATCTCTTGCAGCTACAGAGCTTCCTGTCACCAGATTGTTGAGAACCCCACAGATGTTGACCACCACGTCACTGGAAGGTTCCTTCTGATGCCCATCACTTGGGAGTTTGTTCACTAGAATATTCACCACTTTGGTAGCTATGGATAGGAAGCAAAAACAAATTTAGCTGTAATTACACAAACAAAACGAGTGAAAGAGTGATTGATGTATGTGTAGTATGATGAAGGAGGCGCCCTGTGGCCCAGCGGGGGTGGATTATAGTGAAGCAGAGAGCTGAGGTCAGGGTGGGGAAGAATGGGCGGCAGTTCAGCGGATACTGGGAATGATACAAGTATGAGTCTGATGGGAACTGAAAAGAATGTGTGGGAGTAAAAATGTGTGAGAAGTCTGTCTACAGTGGGGGCGAACAATGGGCAGTAGTTATCAGAGTGTTTTTTTTTATAGTTATCGCTTGGGCAATAACTTTATGTAGGTTTTTACTAATCTAGACATTTTCTTTGCCAGAATGTTGAAATCTTGGCAGGGGTGTTTTACTCATTAAAATGTAATTAAAGACAGAGAGCTGAGACATAAATTCATTCCCTAACCCATGTCAGCTTTGTTTTTGCAGTGTCGGGATAGGTTCCTCAGTAGACCCGTGAGAGAACGGAGCTCAGCATCTGTGGGACTTCTCAACAGGTCAAGAATCACCGGCAACATCCGCTCCTGCTCCAGCGCCACACGACTCAACACATAGGCCCACTAAGAGAGAACAAAGGAAAATGGTGAGTGAAGGAAAACAAGAGAGAATGATAACAATTAGTTAGACGCCCAGCCAGACAAAACACAAAAAAACATAGGGGGATGGTGAGTAATTAGAGCAATGGAAAAACAAAGATATGGGAACATACAGATGGAATAAGTAGGAGAGTTGAAGAACACACTGAACTTTACAAGTTACACTAAAAGTGATAAAAAGTGACAGATGCAGCTACAAAAGAGAATATGATTACGTCAGGTCTGGTATCTCACCCTGCTGTCGCCCGCTGTGATGTTCTGCAGGGCTCCCGCTGCTGCCTCACGTGTGGCTGTGCTTGACTCGCAGCTCTGCAGGATGCGGTTGTACAGACCGACTATCTGAGGGTGCCACAGCCACTCTGCTCCTTTAGGGACTCTTGCCACTTCAGAGAAGGTGGACAGCTCTTGATTCCTCTACAGAGACACATTATAAACTCATTAAAGACAGACAGCAGGGAGTCTACTAGATGAACTATAATAACTCTTTCAACACACTGCTGAGAGCACAGAACCACACTAATGTTCAAAAGTTTGAGGTCAGTGAGATTTTTGTTTTCTTTTTGAAAGAAATGAATACTTTTATTCAGGAAGGATGCATTAAATTGATCGAAGAGTGACAGTAAAGACTTTTACATTGATACAAAAGAAATTTATCTGAACTTTATTTAAAAGTTTATTAAAAAGTATTACGGTTTCCACAAAAATGCAGCACAACCAATCAAAAGTTTTGGGTCAATACAATTTGTTTTTTGTTTTTTGAAAGAGAAAAAATAATACTTTTATTCATCAAGTAAATAATTCAATTAAACAAATGTGACAGAGAGGACATTTATAAATAATGTTTAAAAATATTTCTATTTCAAATAAATGCTGTTCTTTTGAACTTTCTTGATCAAAGAATCTTGAATATATATGACATCACATGAATAAATGTAAAATTAGAAAAGGTTATTTTAAATTGTAATAATATTTCACAATATTACTTTTTTTTTTTACAGTATTTCTAATCAAATAAATGAAGCCTTGATGAGCATAAGAGACTTCTTCTGACCCCAAACTTTGAACAATAGTATTTATTATTATCACTCTACTGTATTTTCAAAGAAATAATCATATATGAATAATATAAAATAGATAATTTGAGAGGAGAATAATATTGCTTATACATATAAAAGCCAGAGTGGAAGAGTGACTGACATCTTTTGCTTTCTTGCTCTGTGGTGTGAAGCAGCCGATGGGGTCATTGTGTCGCACGTCCTGTGCTCGAGTGGGTCCTTCCAAACGCATCTGAACTGAAGCAGGGATCTCAGAGTACAGCTGGTACGACAGGTTGCGCAGGACACATACACAGTTTTCTACACCCTAGAGACACAGAGGTGCAGAATTAGGATTTCAAATGGTTTTGGAAATAATGTTGTAGATTACAGCAACTGATGTTCTTGATTTAATAACAAAAGTTTTCTAATTGCCACCTGAAAATGGTTTTCACTTTGTAAGTAATGCCACACTCACACAGGCTCAAGGCTAGTATATTAGCAAGCACAAAACTTGAATGTTGATTCTCAGATCTGACCTTGTCCTCTCCTTTCCCCTCCTGTATGGAGTTTTCGATGTATCCGACCAAAGAGTCTACCAGCCCCCGGGATTCCCGCATCTGCTGCCTGGTTCTTTCATTCACTGAGCTCAGGTTCCTTTCAATACATATAAATGGGTGATGTTAACATGCTAAGATGGTTTTTTTTTTTCATGCATTTGTCTTTAAATATTTAAAACAGGTCTATAAATCTTTCCAGCTGGAAATCTGATACGTTGTATACTCTTTGTCTGGTGTCTTTTACAATCTTGCAAACTACACAGTAGCCATAAACATTCATATTTGTGATTGTCACCCAGTGAAAGCATATGAGTGATAGTGTGAACATAGTCTGTGCATCGTCTGTGCATCAGTGTCAGAAATGAACTCTTTTTATTTTTATTTAAGTAAAAAGTACTAGAAATAATGCAAATAGTACCTGACATAACAGACAATATCAGGTCTAGCCCTATAATAATATATATAATATATAATTTCATGTAATATTATTTTTATGTTAAAAAAGAGCCATTCATTATGGATAGATTTTACAACCCCAGGTTTAAAATATCGTGGGCTTGTTACAACATTGGTTGACATATTTGCACCTTGCTCTGGTTAATTTTTGCCCATGCTGTGCATTGGTGCATAATGCAGGTAAAAAAACATGAATGCTTTTAAATGCAGGCATGTATATCTGATGGCTGTACCTGAGGCAGCCTGTGGTGTTGTAGAATATATCAGACTCAGACGCGCTCTGTTGAATGACACCAGCATCTCCTCCTCCAGACAGAGGCACTAGCACTCTCTCCGTCAGCTCAGACAAACTCTCTCTGGCCAGTCTCTCCTTCAGACTGTCTTTAGAAGACAGGTTCCACAAAATGCCTACAGAAGAGACACTCACAATTTAGTCCTCTTTAGCTTTTTACTTATAAATATAACATACATTCGCAGATCCTGAAGGAGTATAACAACTAATATATTATATTTAAGTTATATCACTTTTTTTTTATCTCATCTTTCACTACGGTATACTTTGTATGAACTCATACAGTATATGTGTTGCATCCCAAAAAATGATTTAAATAAAATGTTTCCACCTATGCCATTTATGTGGATTTGTATCATTCAGACTACAAAAAACTAAATGGCAAAGTTTGTTCAGCAAAATAAGAAGCTTGTTTAATAGGAGCAGAAATTTCCTTAAAGGGATAATATCATAAAACAATGTTTTGTTTTATTAAGTTCATTATGAAAAAACGAATTAACTGACATGTAGGCATGAATATATTAACACATGACTGCCTAGTCATGGTTAACAAGCATTACATTTTTATTTATTTATTTTGACAAAAAACTGCATAATTGACACTACTACATATATTATAAGTAATAGTTTGGTAGAAATAGTAATAAAATTAGTTTAGGGTTTAATTCTCACTATTAACTAGTTGCTTATTAGCATGCATATTACTAGGATATTGGCTGTTTATTAGTACTTATAAAGCACATATTAACGCCTTATTCTGCATGACCATATTCTACATCCCTTAATCCTACCCAATAATACCTAAACTTAACAACTACCGTACTAACTATTAATAAGCAATAATTAGGAGTTTATTGGGGCAAAAGTCATAGTTAATAGTTAGTTCATAGTGAGAATTGGACCCTAATCTAAAGTGTGACCTAAAATTAATTTTGAAAAACAAAATAAAAAAACACTTCTTTTTTTCCAAGAGTCTAAATTCTCAAATGTATAAAACTGCCCATTGGGAGATGTTTAGTACACAGATCACTAAGCTGCTATTGTCTTGTGAGGTTTTAAACTCATCACAGATAACAGTACAAGTCATAAAATGCCACTAAGAGACCTGGCAACCCTGAGTCCAGCAGGAAAGAATGTCAAGGACTGTTTACTAAGTGAGTGCGAGTGTGTGAGGGGGTGGGGGTGATAGCAGGGCTCACAAAGCACAAAGGCCTCTGGGAGTCTACTTCCCACTGCCTCTGAGACTTGGAGTGATTTCAGGTAACAGCCAGACAACTTTTCTTTTCTGCTCTCTCTCTCTCTCTCTGTTTCTTTGAACATGCTCACTGCTTAACTTAACTCTCCACCTGTCTGCACTGACAAATCTGCTCCAAGATGTCATCTAAAAACCACCAGACCTTACTGATGTGGAGGACTTATGTACTCAATCAATATTGATATACTTCTAAATACACCAGACTTCTAGCTAAGATATGAGTGCCACTGTTTACTTCCAAAGTGAAGTTCATAGTCCAAAACATTTGCCCTGCTCTGGGAAGAAAAAAAAGATAAAAAATCACTCAAACATACGCACCTGTGATATTTTTGCGTAGTTCATCATCTGGTTCTCTTAAAGCTCCAACTAGTTTGCTAATGCCACCAGCTTCGATAAGTGCTGTCTTGTTGTCCATATTCTCATAGATGAGATTGCGTGTAGCACCTGTCGCATAGCGCTGCACCTCCTGGTTCTCACTGCTGAACAGCTGTACTAATGCTGAAATGCCCTTCAAACTGCGCAACTGTGCGAGAATAAAAACATCTAGTTTAGTTCAGCGAGAAAGAAAAATAATTTTTAAATCAGTTCATTACTTATATTGATTCCTAAATGATCCCAGGTATCTGAATCCCATTTCTGTGCTTCACACTTAGCAGACAAAAATAGTTCATCTATTCAACAACACTTTTTCAGCCCAACATGGCAACCTGCTCGGACATCTGTCTATGTTTTGCCATGATGTGCTCTCAGGCGGAATGTTCTGCTCCCTGAGGTTCAGGATAAAGATTAAGGACAGGGTGAAGGTATTCTCTCCATCTGGCTTGAGTATAAAATATAACAATAGTGAAGAAAAAGCAGCTTAGCCTAGAGCTTGACCATGCTCATTCAGCTATACAAATAAATATTTAGCTGACATCTAAGATTTGACATTTTTTTAGCCAAACTTTACACAATTTACTTTTTTTATTGTAAAGCTGTCTCATTGATTTATTTTTTCCCCCTTGAACATGGTTTATTTTTATAGACTTTAAAAGGGATTTTTGTCATTTTGTATGGATTATTATTTATTTATTTTATTATAATTGCGAGATATTAACTTTTTTTCTCAGAATTGCAAGTTATATTCTTGGAATTGCAAGAAATAAAGTCAGAATTGTGAGATAAAAACTCACAATTGCTAGTTTATATTTAGCAATTCTGACTTTATTTCTCGCAGTTGCGAGTTTATATCTTGGAATAGTGAGAAATAAAGTAACATTTTGAAATAAAATAAGTCGCAATTACATTTTTCTTTTTTATTCTGTGGTGGAAACAAGCTTAGGTCATTTTGTCTACTCGGCCACTCAACAGACAAATCATCCAACTACTTGAGGGGAGTTTGCACCTGAGCTATTTTTTAAATGACTGTGTTATTGTACTTATGTATCAGTCTTTTGTCACTGATAATGTCTGTTTCTTCAGTGTCTCGCGGCATGAAATTTGCACTTTTTAAGACTGAGTATAGTTCAAAAGAGTTCTCCTTTCAAAAACACGTCACTAGACCCCGGCATTCTGTTCCTGTCGGATGCACTTCATCAGGCTGTTTTTAAAAGGAAGAACATCCTGTGTGTACGCCCTCTAATCTTGTCCAAACAGAGCTCTGTTGCTGCCCTGGACTAAAGGTTGTCATGTAAAACACAAGCAAATTCTGCCAAGGTACCAGAAATTTTGACTAAATTTAAAATACGATCTCACTTTGTTGTTGATTGAAGTCAAAATTTTCCATCGTATGTGTTATTTCCATAGTGTCCATTGTTTCAAATGTTTATTGCTGAACTAATATAATGTTTGTTTTTGTTTTTACCATGGTCTTGGCTTCATTGCTGTGGTAACACTGATGTTGTATGTACGCTGCTCCCAACATCTGCATTGCAACGTCAGTGGAAGAGAGGTAACTGACTGCTGTGGTCATGTCCAGGTTTTGGATTCTGCTCATTCACACAAACAAAATGGAGATTGTTATAAAAAATATAATATACTTAAAACAAGTCATACATTAATATGTTTAAACAAAAACATAATATTTAATATATACTGTATGTCTAATACACTAATATTCAAAAGATTGGGTAAGTAAGAGTAAGAAACACTCTTATTCAGCAAGGATGTATTAAGTTGATCAAAATTGAGAGTAGGCTAAAAACTTTTACGTTGTTACAAAAGATTTATATTTTAAATAAATACTGTTCTTGTGAACTTTCTATTCATCAAAGGATCCTGAAAAAATGCATCACAGTTCCCACAAAAATATTAACTGTTTTCGTGGTCTGTTTTTATAAAAATATATTTAAATAGATGTTAAATTGTAATAATATTTCACGATATTACTGTTTTATCTGTATTTTAATTCAAATAAATGCAGCCTTGGTGAGCATAAGAGACTTAAAAAAAAAATCATAACGGTCCCAAACTTTTGAACGGCAGTGAATGTGTTTAAGATATACTAATTGATGATGAAGTGTTAAACAAAAGTTGTTATCATGTACACTGCATTGTATGAATGCTTTTGTGTTGTATACCTATTAACCTTGAGTCTATAATGGCCAAATATATCAAAAACTTTGTAGACACAGCATGAGAATATAGCTAAATGGAGAGTTACAGCTTTACAGCTTTTTTGTAGTTGAAATATAATTTTATATTACCCGCCAAGCACATCCGCGGTTTCATCAGCAAATCCATCATAAACGTCCACACCACGACCGACACTCTTCATACTATGCACTGACCCTGCTCTTTTCATGGTGCTCTGGTATTGCCCAGCACCCATCAGACTGGTGCCCCCAGTGGACATCTGTTGCCACTGCATTGAGCTGCCGCTCAGCCTTTGCTGCTGTTGCTGCTGTTGCTGCTGCACCTGCCGATTATTTATGCGGTTGATGGTCCGGTGGGAAGGGCCTTTAAATGAATATTGATTCGCCAACTCTGCTTCCCTCCATCCTGTATTGAAACCCTCCCGTGCCAGGGTCCCACTGAGGGTGCGTTGCCTGTGCACTGCATTGGGTGAAGGGCTGTGGCCATAGGACGGCACCCAATTCGCCACAGGAGATGGCTGTCGTTGCAACGTGAGCCCGGCCATTGCTGCCACCTCCTGCTCAGTCCGATTCAGTGTCCTCGATTCTGCTGTTTGCATCTGGTTGTAAGAGCCACTCAGATGTGAATCATCGTGGTACACGTACGGGCGGCCCACTACGGCGGGAATGGGCACGCCATGGCTGATTCTCTTCCGTGTGCCCATTTCTACCGCAGAGCGCGAGGAAAATTCCCCTGCATACTGAGACGGTCGGGCCGTCTGTGTAAAAGCAAGTCATATGAATATCAAAATTATACAAAAGCAACATTTTGTGTCTGATATGAGTGATTAAGTACATGCTAACTCTTCTTGCAGGCTCACTGCTATCTCACAGAAGGGGTAATGTAACGGCATATGGCACATGAGGTCTTGGGTTAGGAATGTTTCATATGCACTTTGGGCTCTGAGCTCAATTCCGCAGCTTGCTAGAACTGCACTTCACTTTCTAAACACAGCTCCCACAGGAGAACGCAAAATACCGCATCATTGTGTGTGCAGGGTGCAGCCACACAGAGTGTCATTGTCAAGGGATTGTGGACTTGGCAAATTAGTTCAATAAAAAACCATTTATAGTAGGCAGTTCTGATCTGATTTTAAGAGTGCTATCAGTGAAAAATTATGTAAAATGAAAGATTTTTACTAAGTAGCTAGCATAAAACTAGAAAAAAACGTATCAATTGAAATTAACAATGTGATTTCTTAAAGGATTTAACTCTGTTCTTTTAAAACTGGACCTTGAAATTAAATGGAAGTGTTACCGCAGGGTCTTAAATGGAAATGTTGCATGGCTAAATCCATTGCTAAAACAAGCTTGAATATTATTGTTTCAAATAAGTGAGGATGCAATTGAAAATTTTGTGAATGTGGTCACGCTTACCGCCATTGTTCTGTTGCCATTGTAGATAAGAGACTTGGAACTGAATCCAGGACTTTTGGATTGGTATCTCACAGTGGATGAGTGGCCATTAAATTCTAGAAAAGAGGACCATTAAGTAAAATGTTAAAACAATGTATTTGTTTATAAACATAATTGTGGCTAACTTATTTGTATATTGCATATATTATTTCCCCTTAGCAAAAATAAGTAAATAAATAAATTATGTCATAATTAACTTAACTACGACATTAACGACTTAAAAAAATATTTTTCTTCTCCGGAACAGAAAATACAAATATTTTAAAGAATGTCTCAACTGTTTTTTGTCCATACAATGAAAGTCAGTGGGATATTCAATACAACATTGAGGCATATGTTCAAAATAGCTTATTTTGTGTTCCACAGAAAAAGGTTTTTTTGGGCCATTTTGCAATCCAGATAATTATTTTCGCAGAAACAAGAACAACTCATGAAAACTTTCCAGGTGGCTTTCATTTTGATGGGATTTCTTCCAAAGCATTACATTGGTCAAAAGTGTCAACAAGACCCAGTTGTGTCACCTGATCTTTGTTCGCCATTCAGCTCTCTGACTTTGTGCTTCAGCAAATTTTAAGAGATCAGGTTTCTATCAGTGCTTGGCTTCTCAACCCAGTCTGTTGCAAACAGTGCTGATTAGTTGTGAAAATGCATTAGGTTTAGTCTCCAAAACATGCTCAAAGGAAGTTATTTCATGGGTGAGAGGGGAAGTCTGCTATAGCAATCACACCGTAAAAGAATGAAACAGAGGGAAAAGAGGATGACGTCATAGGGTGGTCCTTTGTCTTATTTTCTGTTTTTTGGAGGTACTTCATTGCTCTGTTCTCGTTATTTTATGTTCTTTATTGTCTTTTTCTTTTTCTCTTTCTTTCCTCTGTACATTGACTTTTGTAGATAAACCAAAAAACAACTTGAGTGGTTGATCCCTGTATGAAAGAAAACCTCGTGATAAAGCAGTTGGACAGTAAGAAACAGAAATTGTCAAAATTCAACAAACCAAAGTGAGTCAGCTATATCCATTCCAGTAACACTGGATATAAGAACAAGCAACAAACCCATCAGACTGGGTTCAGAGGAGTGTAATAGCTTCATTTTTTGTGATGACTGAAAGATGAGGTCAACCATATATTGCTCCTCCCAGAGGAGAGATGAATTTCAGCCGAAGCTCTATATAAATGTGTCGGAGGATGTTGCTCAATAGATGAAAAGATCAGATTGACTTTGGCACATTTTTACAATGTTTTCTGAAGAATAAAAATACTGAACTTATTAGACTAAAAAGTGTTAACCATCTATCTTAATATCTTTATGCAATTCTGCAATCTAATAAGACTATTTTAAGTGCTCCGTTAAGAAGAGCTATTATATTTTAACAATAATGATGCAGAAAATGCTGTGATCTGCATTTCCATAATCTTTTAAAATGTTTAAAGATTCTTAATTAGCCTCATTATCACACCCTTCTCCTCAAACTGTCTTATCGTAAAACATTTTCTCATTCAAATGCCTAGCTAATTCCCGTTTCCACTGAAGTTTCTAATCTGTCCGTGGGAAGTCTGACAGGAAACACAAACGTCCAAATTAAAGTCTTGGCAAGAATGTCTAAAGGTTCAAGACCTGACCAAAACTGTCTTTCTCCTGATTAACTGTGACTATCATAATTTTTTTCATCAGCATTTCCTTGAACTGGCACCATTTCAGAGCTTTGAAGTGCACTGTATTGAGATGGTTCCCAGGTAGCCAGTAAATACAGAAGTTTATTAAATGATAAATTCCTTCATATTGGGTGGAAGAGAGTGTTTAAGGAAGATTACTTCTAAAATTGAAACATCTGTTTTGTTTTAGACATCCTTGGCATATGTATGTCTTTGCTCATCTCCTTCTGTTTATCAGTGGATTAAGAGTACATTCCACAACCTTAATTAGTTCCTTAATGTTACTGATACGCAGGCTGTATTGATATATACTTCAGCGATGAGATTGATTTTAAATAAATACATACATTATTAGACTACAGAATTAGTTTTATTACTTTGTTTTCTACAAAAACATTTGCAAAATGTAAAAATTTAAATTAAAAATTAAAAAATAACTATAAACTATTACAAAAAAGTAAATCCGCCCCGTGACCACAATGTTTACGAGGGATGTCATGTGGCTGGACCATCTAAAAATGTCCCATTATAAGCCCAAGTGCAATAACAAAACATACTAAACTTGAACTTGTTGCTGCTGGAATTGATAAAGTTTGAGATTCTTATTGCACATGCTCAATAAATCACTAGAATGAGTCTGAGGATGATTAAAACCAATGCAATCCCTACATTCCCTGACATCTTGGTTACAAAATCGGAGTAACAGAGCATAAATCTTGATGATAATTCAATAGCAAGCACTGTGCACCATATTTAGGATAATTGCAAAGCAGCATGTTGTCTGTTGCATGCCAATGAATGCACCTTAACAACAGTTTTTTCACGGTTACTCTATTCTTCTCTATTCTTCACATCCTCCCATTCAAGTCTCCCATAAGCTAAAATAGCACTGATAAAACACAGAGTGTAGATTCACAATCAAATGGCAGGAAACTTGTCTGCAAAGGATGTGGAAGTGTGACCAAGTGTGCGACAGACCAGATCAAACTGAGCTCATGTGTAAGCTGACTAAAAAAATAAAATATTTAAAAAAATGTGTATCTTGCATAATTATACAAATGTAAAATATAAAAATTACAAATATATATTCCAATGATTTCTTCTGTTGTAGTTCATTCTGTACCTGGGAAAAATCACTCAAGAACGGCAGCTTGGTCATTTCATCTTCTTTTCAAAAGGTCATGTCCGAGCTCATTTTTTAACATAAGCCAGATAGGACCTCTCAAAGTCACTCGCTGTGATTAGGCTCAACAATAGGGTCAAAGTTTAAATGCCTAACATTCCTCCTGCTAAGAGGCACCCCAAAGGCAAGAGTTTTTGCCAGATTTAAATGTTAGCTACTGGTTAGCATAGTCTTTTCTAGTCATATTAATCAGTCGTCACAAGATATTTCAGTGAAATATTAAGTAAGAAATGGACTTTGCTATAATTTCGTGAGATTTGCTGTATACTTCATCTTTAAGAATGATATACTATACTATAGCTTATTCCTTAGGTACCTATTCCTGTTAATTTGTGATTTTTAATATAATGTTTGACCAAAGTGCTTCTGTCAAGCATTAGTTCAGTTATATTTCAGTCAGCTTCTTGGCAAGAGAAAGTTATGCTACAGGGCAGTGGGGGGTGGGGTGTTGGGGAGGTGGAGACTGAGGTTTGCCCTAATTTCTACCTGCCTTTCTAAGCCAGAGAAGAAAGTGATACCTTTCCCACGGGTTACACTCCTCCTCCTCCTCCACAAACATCCACATACACACTGCTCACAACGGCTTACATCTCTAAATCACAAGTGCTGAGTGATCCATTTTACACATTTGCATTTGAATGCCTCTATATATCTTGTCAAGGTTTCATTGTAGAACAATGGGCCGATTTTCCATTCACTCAAGCTTATGCAACGTTTACAAGTTTAACTCCATTCTGAGGGCCAATTGACTGTCTAGTTTTCAGGAAAACGTCAGGATATCAGTTGTTCCAAAGTATTTGTGTCCTGTTTTTAGGGGGTTCCCAGCAGCCAAACTCAGCCAAATGCTAAACAAAATGAAAGAAATTGCTCACTCACAAAAGTCAGTGTTTTGTCTCTTATTATCCAAGATACAAAGCAACACAACAAGCATGCTGGAGAACCAGTGTGCACACCTGCAGAAAATGCAATGACTCTGACCAACACATGAAGACCTATAGATATTTGCATATTGATGCAAATCAAATCCTATCCGTCTCACCCAGAGTCTATGCAGAGCTATTGTGTTCACAAGTTCGGCTATTGTAGGAATGCTGTAAGATTTTACTTAGATTCTGATTTTCTTAAACTACACAATATAATAGAATTATTCATATTATAGTATCCATGTTATATTTACATAACTGGTATGTTGAGCCTTGGTGTTTCTGATATAACAAAAATATAGGAGACAAAAAAAGAGGAATTCTGGCGAATTTAACATTTGAAAACACCAACATTTGTAAAAGTTAGCCTATTTAAATAGAAAATAACAATTTTAAATTGTTAAACTGTAATTCAAAGTTAAATTTGTTGTTTGTGTGTGTGTGTGTGTGTGTGTGTGTGTGTGTGTGTGTGTGTGTGTGTGTGTGTGTGTGTGTGTGTGTGTGTGTGTGGGCTACTTTCTTTATGTAGCCTACTAGTTTGATGAGCTCCTATACAGTGTTAGCGTAAACTGAAATATGTTTAAAATTGTACATTGTAGTTTTACTAAATGTCCTATGTGCACATTCCATTGCAGTTCATACGCTATCCGAGTTGTGAAGACCACAGCACCCCATTAGGGATCTCACCTGTAGAGGCGTTGATTCGGGATGAGGATAAGGATTTCTCCGCCATGCGCTGCTGGACCTGCTGCTGGACGCGTCTGGCTTTCGATAGGTGATCCTTCCTGGGATGGTCATCGGTCGGGATCGCATATGTAGTGACCGAGGTGCTGGGCTGTAAGGCGGAGAAGAACAGGCCCTCAGTGGCCACAACTGCACTCATCGTGAAGTCCGAAAACTCGCTCGAAAAATGACACGATCCAAATCGTTTTTATTTGCGCGTTGAATTTTTTACTTTTTTTTTTTCGAAATCCGAATTTCGTGAGAAAGTATATTTCCCCCCACCTCGAATGTTCTTCTAAAATAATTCCAATACGATATCAAAGTAATTTGCCCGGAGCGCAGGGCAAATGAACAGCGCTCCGTACACTTGATCCCCAGCTCTACGTAGGCAGCAGTGCGCTACGGTCGTCAATAGAGACAGCCAGAAGAGAGGAGCCTGACGAGGGCGGGGCGTCCTCATTCAACATGCTCTCAGCACCGAGATATGCGTTTATCACACAGTTTAGAGTTACAATGGTAATATGAGATTCACCGTGTAGATTCTGTCCCCACTAAAAGTAGTTTTACCATGTTTTTGACATGGTTCCATGGGCATGTCATGGTTTTCTCTGAGTAATAGGCTACAATGGTACTTGAATGTGCTAAACATTCAGGATCATGGTATTTCTATCTGACTATGCACAGAACTTTTTTGGGTTACACTTTATTTTAAGGCATCCATGTTACAGTGTAATTATACATTTAAGAGCTGAGTAATAATAATTAACTACACATAGGCCTACTTATAGGGTTAGGATGAGGGTTTGGTTTAGGGTTAGTTACATGTGCTTATGCATTTATACTACTAACTACATAACACGTGTAACAAGGACACTATAAAATAAAGTGTTACCGTCTGCGTCTAAGTTATTTTACGGTAGCTTCATCGTTTTTTGAATAAATATATCGCTTACAAATATTTTTTTTCTAAGGAATCTAAAACTAATACTATATATAAATACGCATGACAAAAATTATTACTCACCTCCAATACTGAAGACTCTGGTTTCATTGTTTGATGTTCCTCCTCCTTATTTATTAGTCTTTTGTTGGTTTTAGAGAACACAGCCTCACAATATCCTTTTATAAGCAACTCTTGCTAATCTCTCTTTCTTCTCTTGTTTTTAACTATTCTGTTTAAAGAGGAGTATCTTAAAATGTGTGTTACCCACCCAAATACTGACCTTGCATCATCCCTCCTCCCAGGAACTTTAGTTAATCCTTAAAAAAGAAAAAAAAAAAGATTGGAGGAAAAATGCAGGGTTACAAAGAAATTCCCACTTTAAAGGGATAGTTCGCACACAAATGAAAATTTTGTCATCAATAACTAACCCTAAAGTTGTTCCAGACATGTATGAGTTTCTGTCTTCTGAACACAAAAGAAGATATTTTAAAGAATGTTGGTATTCAAACAGTTGACGGTAGTCATTGACTTCCATAGTAATTTTTTTTTCCTACAATGGAAGTCAATGACTACTTTCAACTGTTTGATTACCAACATTCTTTAAAAATGTCTTTTAAATAAATATATAAATAAAAAAGTATAATTTTTAAAACTCATACAGGTTTGGAACAACTTGAGGGTAAGTTATTACAAATCATTTTTGGGTGAACTATCCCTTTAAGGAGGAGAGGATGTCAACAAGCTGAGAAATGTCAGGGATCTTTTCAGTTCAGTTGGTATAAATGTGATTATATTCTGTGTATACTAGAATCATCAGTGACTCATACAGTAAAGAATGCCAGATTTTGGCTGACCGCTTTATCCACTTACTGTAATGGCCATTGGCTTTTGTTGTAAACAAAGGAAAGCCCCATAGTTCAGTAAGACACACCCAATGCAGCAGTCCAGAGTGGTCACTATATCCCATAACACTGAAACTGAGAAACTGCTACTAAAATGACACCTTTGCTGTGTATGTCTGGAGGAAATTGACAAAATAAATAAATAAAAGTATACTTTTTAAATTGGATTTGACTGACAATGTATGAGCCAATGCACAAAGCATTTTGACGAAATATACAAAATTCTTTATTATCTTTATATATTAAATTCTTTATATATATATATATATATATATATATATATATATATATATGTATGTATATATATATATATATATATATATATATATAAGGGCCATTCAATGTCAAATCACAAATCAGCCAAATTTCAGGAACTTCCCCGGCTCAAATTTTTATTTTGTTAATATTTATTCTAAAGAAACATAAATAGTGATGAAAACCAAAATATTAAATATCATGGATGCTTATTTTATTTTATTGTTATTTTATTTATTTTATTGTTATTTTTACACAGAGATTGGCTCTATTAGTAAAATCTATGTTTAATAAATCTATTAAACTATTAGTAAAAATATAATTATATTAGTAAAATCTGTTGACTAGCAATGTTTGTTGCATTAAATGCCAACGATGACAGTTAAAAAATAGAAAAAAGCACTTCTTGTGTTTTTTGCCCCAAGTTTTCATGCATGTAACTGAAAAAGTATTAAAGATCTCGTAATATCTTTTTTGATTCTGGTTCATAATGAACTTTTCTTTTGGTATCTTATTTTTAAGGCCCAATATGGTTAATTTATAGCGATATGGGGATTTCATTGTGGCTCAATTAGTAAATTGTACATTTTCAGTCGTCAAAAACTAAATCTGGGTCACTTTGCATATGGCTGATACTTTTTCCTACAAAAATGAACAGCTAAAGAACAAATTATGTTAAAACTATGTATGTTGTTATTTTCTATCAACACAATTGCATTGAACATACCTCTCTGATTTCCATAAATATTGTTTTTACAAAGTTTGAGTGCCTATAAAGTATTAAAGATATCTCAAGATTATTTTAGATTCTGGTTCTTAACATAAAAAAAAAAAACTATATGGTTTAACCCCATAGATATGGGGATCTCAATGCTGTTCCATGTTCAAATGGTTCAAAACAAAATGTGGTTCACTTTGCACGCAGCTAATACTTATAGGTCCGGTTTCACAGACAGTGCTTAGATTAAGCCAGGATTAGGCCTTAGTTCAGTTAGGGCATTTAAGTGGCTTTTATAAACATGCCTTAGAAAAAAACATTACTGGTGTGCATCTTGAGACAAAACAATGGCACTGACATTTGTAAGATATGTCAGTGCAAATTGCTTTCAGTTAAAACAGCTCAAACATGCATTTTTGTCTGGGACTAGTCCTAAACCTTGTCTGTGAAACCGGGGGATTGTGTTTAAAGGGGAATGTCTGAAGAATCTTGTTTTCCTCAATCAAACAATTACATATGACATTCCTCTCTGAGTGCCAAAAATACACAAAAATGGTCAAGTTGATGCACATTAACTTGCTCTCAAAAGTGTATTTATAAGAATATTTGAATTAGTAAAAAAAAAAGAAAAAAAAAAAAGGTGTTAGTTTTAACAGCTTCCGAAGCTAATAAGAGTTAAAATATGCTATAGTCAAATATGCAATATCGTAACTACATTACCGGATTGACATCCCAATATCTCTGGGATTGAACCATAGGGCATTAAAAATGAAGATTCCATAAAAAATATTTCATATTAACAAGAATCTAAAATTATATTAAGATATTTTAGTACTTCTTGAGTTATAGATAAACTTTGGAAAAATATATATATTTTTGCAACTCAGAGAGTTATTATGCAATTGTTTTCATAGAAGGAAAAAAGATACATTTCTAGTTTCAGTATTACTTGTTCTGCAGACATTCTTCTTTAAACACACATTTGGTTTTCGACCATTGAAAATGTAAAATTCAACAATTTGGAAATAGTTCAGCAATGGGATCCCCAAATGGGATTGAACTACATTGGGCCTTAAAAATGAGGATTACAAAATAAAATGTTATGAAGAATGTGAATCTAGAAGGATATCAAGATATCTAATACTTCTTGAGTTACAGGCACGCAAACTTTGTAAATACAGTATTTGTGGCACTCAGACAGGTATTCTATGCAATTGTTTTGATAGAAAAAAAACTAGATACATTTCAAGTATCAACATTTTTTGTTCTTCAGATATTCCTCTTTAAAAGAAAAAGTATCAGTCGTATGCAAAATGACCCACATTTGGTTTTTGACCACTGAAAATGAATTTACCAATTTATTCATGGAGCCACATTAAATCCCCCTGGAAATCCCTTTCTAAAGCCATTTTACCCTCCTGAAAATTATTATTTTGACCACCCTTTAGTGTATTTCTCAGTAAATATCAATCCATAACATTGAATATTTAATAATTTAATCATTTTTAATATTTATGTATTTCTTTCACCAGAATTATATATTTTTTTAAATGAAATGAAAATATTTATCTAGGGACCTCTGGTTGATTTGACACGGAATGAACCAAATGTCATTTCCATGCTTTGAAAAAGAGTGTGACAAGTATCAATGATGACACCTTTAGATCTCTTATTTACAACTGACAAGGCAAAAATGAAGACACAAGAACAAAATGAAGACATGTTATTTGTAAAATACATTTAATTCCTGAATATTTGGGCAACAAAACCAGACCAGAATCTACAATTGGTGTGTCAGGGTAGAGGTTTGAGCGACAGCTGTCAATTTAGGTATCAAATAAGTATGAGATCCTTACAACACAAAGGTTATATTTGATAGTGTTCAAATACCTTGATGTGTTTTAACTACAGCAGTTATTTTCACAAACAACTGTTTCACCTTCATAATATGTAATAGTTAGAAGATCATGCTCGACCTGTCAGGACCCCCTAAAATTCTTACATGCTTCAACTGAAATCATTGCTGAGGTTCTCTCTTTTTTTGACAAGTACCAGGAAAAAGATATCACAATTAAAGGCATATATTGTCTTTACATGGTCATTAGTATACTATATAGCTGTACAAGACACTTTTTAAGCATATCAGCATAGGCAATATGTGTTAACAGGACAAGGTTGCATAATGTATAGCCTAAATCACAAATCTGATGGTATTTCTACATCAGGTGTGTGTGTGTGTGTGTGTGTGGGTGGGGGGGGGTATTAGTGCGGTCTAGAAGAATAAGTGCAAGATAGACATGTACACAGGCATAGTAAGGGTGTAATCACCAGTAAAAGTTAAACATCTTTGCGCCACCTAGTGAAAGTGGCACGGTATTACAGCAACTACATCTGTGATAGAGGTGGCAGTGAAGAGAGCTTGTCCATTCTATAACCATTCAAACTTGTCCATCTGAATTCACTGTCAACATATAGTATACATGTACATTCACACAAACTCACTGGATTTTTCAGTTGAGTGATATTACACATTATAGGCACCCACAAGATAAACGGGTCTAATTTGGAACCAATTTGTCCCTTCCGACAATCCTAGGTAAAGTCCCGATTATCTTGATGGTCTACAGATAATCTTATCAGACTTTCTAGTGGTGTGAGGTGTGTTAATGCCTGGCTCACACTACAGGAGTTTTAAAATCCTAACCGATTTTGAAATCTGGTTGCAGCACACACTTAAGGAGAATCTTTGCAGATTTTCGTCCCTCAAATCTTAAACATGCTCACACTACAAGGTTTGAAAATCGCGGTGCACCACACACTACAAAATGTTATTAAGATTATCGTGCCAGAGGAAGCGCCTCACGTGATCTCACGCAGCAGATCTGAAGTGGAAAAGCATGGAAACATATGGGACATGCATTGCCATGAGACACACACACACACACACACACACACACACACGCACAGAGACTTTGAACCTACCGGTACTTTGAGTTAAGAGCTTAGATCGGGCCCAAAAAAATCAAGCCCGACCCTACCCGAGCCCATATTACAAAAATTGGCCACTTAATATTTAATATTCAATTATTTTAATTGTCACAATTAAAGTATTAATTTTATTAAATTGACCAAGCACAGCATTCAGCATTCAATCAAATATTGATTAAAGATTTATTATTATTAGGCTAATAATGTTATTTCAACATAATATCTCGTTATTTCGACAACAAGCGTGCAACAAGCGTGCAACAAGCTAGATGTGCATTTGTAAATCCGGTGACGCGTGCATTGATTTTATTAATAAACTAGTGTTTTCTGTCGGCTGCAAAGATGAAGTTGACGATCGCCATCTCCGTAGTGAACGCGCCTATAGAGAGAAATGCACATGGATTACATAATCAGAGAGTAGCCTATTTCTTTTCGTTTTGAATTGTTTCGTTTAAAGACATTTAAAGATTCGATGTATTTCTCATGTCTGTGAGGCATACACTGAGTTTCGGTTAATTTATGATGAGATGCGCTCCAGTTCACGAGCAATGCAAGTGACAGCGCAGGCGCCTCTATGTCATGTTGCATGATTATTGTCTGCTATATTTGCTTCCAGGCAATTGGCAATTGGTTGATAAAAAAATTATATAAATTAAGAAACAATTTATACAAAACGAAATTCACTTTAAAGAAAGGCTTTCTACAAAGCAAAACGTAATGAAGTGGTCAAAATCATGTCTGACCCACTCTATGTCTCCCGATACATTGCACATCATATCTTACTCGTGCTGTTCACTTTTCATAATCAACATAGCCTAAATGGAAAAAAAATAACATTATAATATTTTAACAAATAGCACAAAAAAAACACAAGCATTTTTGGGGGCGGCCACAGCCCCCTGGCCGCCCAAAACGACGGGTGTGCCTTCATATCAAGTCATATTGGTGAAAAGGTAGCCCTGACCAAGGAAAGCGAAATCTTTCAAAAATCATCCTTTTAAGGATATTTCTCATGGCGTCAGCGCTGGTCAATACAATAAATCAATGCCGGCGTTGATCATGGAGTGACGCATCAGCTTTAGCGTTGTCCTGCTCAGAGTCTTGTAAAGTGGAGCTCAAAGTTTAAATTAAATATTAAAATAATTAACAGCTTGTTTCATTACATCTAGCACCTATCTGTGAATGCATCCGCATTTTTACATTTCCGTTGAAAGAACAGTTTAATGACTGAGTGACAGTCTCTAATGCGCAGAGACTTTCAATGTCAATACTGGTAAAAATATCAGCAGAAAGCCTCTCGTAAAGTGAGATTCAAGGAATTAACTGTTATATAACAATGGTCTAACAAGCTCATTGTCATGTTTATGTTGTGTTTATTATATTATGTGGACCCCCGACCCTTATTTTGACGTGTTGTATCTTCATTTTAATCCACTTCGTTTTAACGCGCTTTTTACTTTCGGTTTCATGAACATGTACTCGTCTTTGTGCCTGCTGACCACAGCGTAACACTCATTTATTTAGCAATAAATAAATGGAGATAAAAACGCATATCGAGTTGAGTCACTCAAAATTATCTCAAGGGAAATTCCTTCAGCACGACAGCCCTACTTGTTTCCTGGCTATTTTGACAGCACTGACGTAATCACAGACTTGCTCATCCCGATTTAAAATCTTAAATATCAAACATGTTTGATATGATCGGGGCGAGCCCGATTTGTGTGAGAGCAGATCGGCAGGTGCAAGATTCGATCTGTGAACACCTCACATTACCAGATAATCTGCGCCGAACATCGGAACCGATCAAGGTCCTCGACAAGATTTTTTCTCCGATTCTCGGGAGGGGGAAATCGGGCATAAATCGGCCTAAAACTCCTGTAGTGTGAGCCAGGCATAAGTGAGTGAATCTGCTCAGAAAAACGTCGGGGCCGCGTCGATATCAAATCGTAAATACCCAACATGAAATCCTGTTGTGTGGGGGTGGGAACGAAACGATACACAACCAGAAAGCGCGCTGGCGGAAAACAGAAGCATAACACAACTTCATCCGAAGCGCAGTACAAACACTCGCCATTTCATCTTGCCCGTCGTCCGCCATGTTTTTTTTTACGTTAAAGTCATGTTTGACCGTGATATTTTGCGAGATTTCTCCGGTTCACACTCACAGTCGGGACTCCGGTTGTTAGTGAATAGAATCTGTTAAGTGTGTGGTGTGCGGTCTTGGTCACATCGCGGAACTCCACACATTATAGGAACAAATCATCATGTTTCTCATGTCTCACATTTTGAAAATCTGACAAGATTTTAGTGATTAAGGGATAGAGTGTTTCATTTATTCATTAAGGCTGTTAGGTATATGTATGATCCTCTCCATGGCTGCGATTACTGTAAAGAGAGGCAGAACTTGACTGGGGCAGTAATTCTTAATGGGTCCAACTCCTTGTATGGGAAAACACATTGCACTATATTAGTCTTATAGAACAAAAAAAGATAGCAGATTGTAGTGGGCATCAGGATCTCTGTGTTTACAGCTTTCTACAGCAAAACGCTGATCTAGGATCAGCTCTTTCGTCCATGTGATTCCACATACAAGAAACACAATGATCATAGATCAGCGCCCTTTCTGCCATTAGAGGAATATTACAGGTTCAATACAATTCACAGGTTTAGCTCAACAGACAGCATTTATGGCATGTTGTTGCCACAAACTAATTCTGGCTGTGGCGAGACACTTAAAATGGAAGTGAATGGGGCACATTTCTGGAGAAATGTGAAGCTTGTGTACTTTTATAAAAAAGCACTAATGTTTCTGTTAAAAAGTTTAAAGTAGTTCTAATGTTAAGGTTTTAGATTTAATTTCTCATGGCAACTAAGTTGTAAAATTGGATACAACTTTACACACACACACAAAAAAAGGTTTTCACATAAAAAAATTTCACAAGATTTGCATCTTGAGGCTATACTATTGAATATACTATATAAAATTTTTGCGAATCGGCCCCATTCAACCCCCGTATAAGTACTTTGCTGTAACCCAGATTGTAGCTGTTTTTGAAGAAAAAGAGGTACAATTAATTTGGAAAAGTGCTGTCTACTGATATTAATTTCTACTGAATCCGGAATATACATTTAAGCTTTGTTTGCACCGACTGAGCTCTACTGAATGGCTACTCACTCAACTGTGCGCTAGAAGGAGCAGAATGCGGAAAACGGAATATATCCGGGTCTTTCAATTTTTTTCAATCTTTGCATTCTCACCTCCAATAAGCACTGTATTCTGACTTTCTCTCTCACTTAGCTAACGCTGTTTATTTAGTGGCTTCTCAGGAAGAAACGTGTACATACAAGCAGCAGTCTCAGAGAAGAAGATGGACAGGAGTGTTCAATACGAGATTCATGCTTATTCAGCCATACAGGGCTGCAAATATATACAGTTTATACATGTACATACGAAAAGAATGATAGTAACCGATAGCAATAGCAGAACTTAACAGTTAACACACAAAATAAAACTACAAGCAAATAAATGTATCCATCCTTCATGTGATAATGTACTGTGTGTGTGTGTGTGTGTGTATATATATGTGTATAAGTCTACTGCTAAAGCTACAGATCGCAACTAGTCATCGCCAACTACAGCGTAAACAATAGCAGACTAGTTGTTGGTGGTTCCACTGCCACATTTGAACAAAAATGCACAAAAATTGTTCTGAGACTTTAGGAACCGGACAGAGTGGCTATATTATAAAACGATGGTAGATACAAAACAAAATAGGAGATGGTAGATATAAAACAAAATGATTTTTTTTTTTTTTTTTGGCTGATGTTTTTAAAGGACATATCTTGCCCCTGTGTTTTAGTAAACAGGGCTGTTCCTGATACTGCAGCAGAGCACCATGCTGAAGATCATCTCGAAGATCTAGAAAGGAAAAGGGGCACAATAAGGGTAAAATGTGATACAAGCAACATCAAATGATAGTAGAGTGTAACTTGACACACACTCAAGAATGCCTCACCATGATTACAGCAACAACCAGGGCAGCGATGCCAATCAGGTAGATCTTCTCTGAGAAAAGCTCTTTGATCTTGGTGTGACAGCTCTGAAAAACGGAGAAAACGTTTTTTTTTTGTCATGCTATGAGAGATGATTTGGATGAGAATTCTCTATCTCGAGGGTTTACTGGGGGTAGACTTACTTCACCGTTAATTTTCAAATCTCCAGGACAGGTGTCTGAGAACAACTTTTCAGCGAAACTTAACAATCCACCTTTGCCACAGCAGTTAAGCTGAAAGCCAGAGATGACACTGATTAGAGATGCGTCTTTACAACATTATCTGGTTTGAGTGGAGTTTGTGTTAGCTTGATTATTGTTGTGCTCCTCAGTACACAAGGACTACTTACAGTCTCGTGAAAGACCTTCAAGACAGTAGCGGCAGCCTGCTGTTGATCGCTTTGTACGCCTGGAAATGTAGTGCCTTTGTCATACACAAAGTCATAGAAACCGATCATCTCTTTGGAGATCTGAAAAGAAAAAGAAGAAGATATAATTACAAAAATATGTAAACAGATGTGTATGTGTCAGCTTGACACGGTGTATTAATGAAACCAACCTTGTCTTTGTTCATGAATCCCCAGATTCCTGCAGCAACCTCACAGGCAAACAGAATTACCAGGCAGGCAAAGAACTGTTGGAGAGAAACAAAAAAGGATGTGTACTGCATATGGGCAAGAGTCAGTACCGTACAGTGCAAACTTACTAACAGTAGTGTAAAACAGTCAGCAATTGTTAAAATAATGACAAAGTCATGGCACCAAAACAAGTTCAGTGAATGCTTTACTTAGAATAATTCTATAAATTCAACTAAAAAGCAATGTTGCCTTCATTTTTTTAAAGTGGGGTTTTACACTCATTCTATTAATATACTTCCGGTTACTGTTAGGCATCATGTGATTTGAAGAATATGCTGAGTGGTCACAGGATTTGTTACTCACTGTTCCGAGAAGACACTGGGATTCCTGTATGGCTCCATAACAACCAAGGAATCCAACAAACATCATCACAGCACCAACAGCAATCAAGATGTAGACACCTACAAAACGAAAAGCATGTGCGTTATATTAAGGGAATATCTACGATCCTTAAACAAAAAACTGAGATCAAAGAGGGAGCCATGAAGCTCAGATGTTTAGATGCTTAATTAAACTGAACAACCAAACTAGATTTGAAAAGTCATCCAATCAAAATAGTTTATATATCGAGGGTGCATTACTTCTTCGTGACCAGCAGGAGGCACCGTGTGTTCACTTTGATAGGGTGGTAAGTTTACTTAAAGCAGAAGAAAAACTGCAGGACAAATTAACTTTTTGTTTCCATTGCCTCATTCACAAAAAAAAAAAGAAGAAAAAAGCCTTCAGTTAATAGCCAATCAGGGTCTTATGTAACATGACGTGCACTGCTAGAAGGAAAAAAATTATAATAAAAAGAGAGCTGTGGAGTTAAAGATTCAACAGCTTTCTCAGAAAGAAAGAAATAACTCTTTTTTCCAGTGTTTACATCGGTTAGTAACACAGGCTCAGTGATAGCTACTGTAACCATAGCAACCCCAGTAGGCCATGGGGTGCAGCAGCAGTATTTGCATGGATGTTAAAATGGCAGAGAATAGAGGGACAGAGAAAGAGAGAAATAGAACAGAAAACTCTCTCTCTTAAGAAACAATCAGCCACACACAAACTGAAATCGTGTGTGACCCAGCATGCAGAACATGAGGTAGCATGAATGATCTTGCAACTGTATCTTCCTCTCTTGTAATACCTGTTCCCTCTTGCAAGTTAGATTCTGTATTTTTTTTGTTTTAGTTTTAGTAATTATAGTTTAGCAGAGTTAACAGGACACTTTGAGTTAAAGACATTTAATTTCAGCAAAGTTTAATGTTTGCAGTTTACAGTTAACTTTTGTGTAAACCTCTAAATAATAAAAAATAAAAGAACTGTTTGAGATTGAAAAAAGAACCATACAAATGCAACTTAAAATATAAAATTAAAAATGATTAATTTATACTCATTCATATTAAAGATGAAATCTTGTTAAACATGTGGTGTATAATAAAAATAAAAATAATGTGTATGATTATTCTTTTATGGTTATTTCTATCATTAATCCTTTCAAATATTATTATTGTATTGATCGATTTATGCTTTTTGTGTATTGTATATTTTAATATCATATACTCATATTCATGTGTTCTATTCAGACCTCTATTCCGTTTTCTCCTCAGTGTGTTATGGCGTCTAATATGTGTGGTATCTTGTTTATTATGAAGTTTCACATGCGATGGTTATCTTACCTGGAATTAAGGTACAGCTGTATTTGCATACGGTCTAGACAAGATGGAAATACTTATTTGGCCATTTCGGCTTCTTAGGCAGGTTCACACAGAAAGCATATTTGCTTTGAAAAACGCTAGACGCGGGTAGTGGAATTGGGGAAAAGCGCAAGGTTTCGAGACACATCTTTTAAAAGTTGAACTTATGCAACGGTCATACTTGTCAATCTAGCGCGTGTTTACATTGAAAAAGTAGCGCAGTCTGTTGTTTATTTTTGTTGTTATTGTTAGCTATTATTTCTTCTCTCCAACAATAAATGAATGCATACATAAATAAAACAACAAGAATCCAATTTGGTGAACTGTTCTGGAAACTGTTTTGTTTGATTCTACTTGTCAATCACTTCATGCAGAGGTATATGGAAATATGGCACACACATTCTTACTTCTACAGGAACTTGTAGATTTGTGTCCAAACAACACCAAACAGTTACAATGCATAAACTTCAATCATAAACTGTATTATTTATAAGCCTATTTCAACAAAAGCTATTTTTGTGTCAGGAAAAAATAAATAAAAATGTGCTTTACATGGTAGCACCTAAATGGATTGGTTTTAAGTCAGAAAAAATGTATTTCATACTGACCTAACCCCTAATCGCTCCCCGGGTGCCGCAGCAAAAAACTGGCTGCCTACTGGGTGTGTGTATGTGTGTGCACTTGGATGGGTGAAATGCAGAGCACAAATTCCGAGTATGGGACTCCATACTTGGCCACATGTAACATCACTTTCACTTAAAAGTTATTTAAAAAAATAAATAATGTGTTGTGATAACTTTTTATTTTAAGTTGGAGTAACTTAATCTTAATAAATTGTAATTACTTAATGTTCCAATATGAACCTGTTGGTTTGTTTTAGATTCCCTAATCTAAACCACCTATTCAACTATTTTAAAAATACATAATTTCTCTAGAAGAGTATTGCAAACCCCACCTTCTTTGTTTCCCCATCTTTTATTCAAATTCAGTTGATTCTGTCCTGCCAGCCCCTTCTCTCTCATCCTCTGGCCATACAGACACGCCCAGGCACTTCTAGCTCTAATGCTGCTGGTAACACAAACTGAATCTCCAGAGCATAATTAAATTAAGTTTTTAAAATGTCTAATGTCCCGCTGTAATTTAGCAACTGTGCCCATTTCCCTTGCAAGACAATAAAAAATAAATAAAATCAATGCAATGTTGGGCTGTGCGGGAGGGGACTGACTGAGTCCCGGTTCCATTTACTTAATTGCAGTGGGTACAGGGCTAAAGGAATCGCCACCAGGCCATTTCTCAGCGTGACAGGTCTGAGTGGAGCGCTACGATGTGACTAGCATACTGAACAGCTGCATAATACACTCCAACTCTCCCTCTGTGCACCTTTACTTTCTCTTTAAACAACCCTCTTTCTATTTTGATTCTGATGTCTTTGGATGTCCATCTCCAATTACCAAGTCCATAACTACTGTACTACTGACTAGCTGCGCAGAGCGTAATTACTTTGAGATTAATTTCTATGCACGGATAGTTCAATGCATTTGCTTAGTTGCAGGTGCTTCCTGTAGGGAAGGAGTGTCTTATGACACAATACACTGAAGAGACCCCTAACTTCCTGGATCAAGGCACTGACTCTGCTGTCTGAGTCTATGTGAGTCTCTGTAAGAGTGTCTGAATTCACGTGTGAGCGCAAAGAAAGTTGCCAAATGCAGCTGCAATTTTCGTTAATTCCAAGAGCAGACGCCTGGCTCTCGGCCAGTGAAAGACATGGAAGTGAAAGAGAAAGAAAGAGAAGGAGAGAGAGAGCTTGGCATGTCACATGAGGAAATGAGCACGCAAACGAAAATATGATGGAGAAGAACAGGAAAAGGAGGATGGTGAACAAAAGAATTATGAGAAGAATGAGACAAAGGTAGTAAGGAAAGGAGGTGAAAGAGTGGACACGGGTAAAGGTGCAGTTGAAATTCAGTCATTTCAACAGGAATCCACAGAATTTCACCTGAGAGCGGAACATTTCCCAACACAGATTTTGCTACGGTTTCAAGTTTGTCAAGCGGATTCACCGCATTAACCAGCTGCTTGCAATTAACCATTGACTTCCAGGGCTCGAATTTCGGCGCGGGATTGCGGGTATTGCACATAATTTTAATCATTCACGCAGGTCTCCCACTTATAATGCGGGAAATTCCCGCAAACATTGATTCACTTTAGCATGTAGGTTGTATTAGTAAATTAATCCACTCAGATTATAAAATCAAATTTTAAAACTGTCTGCGAGACAATTTCACAAACAGCGTGAGTGATTCAGCGGTGCCGTGTCTTCTATCTCTTGTCTCTCAAAATGGGTTGAACAAGGCAATCGTTTAGCGCGCTGCAGGCGGCGATAACACTCTCGCGTTTCGGGAGTCGGGATAGACGGAATTGTCACTTGCATAATCGGGCCAGCATTGCATCATGAGTAACTAAAGTTTACCATTTGCACGTCTTTTTAAGTCTTACCAGTTTAAGCATTCACGCGATTTGAAACTATTCGGTACTTGCGCGCTGTCTGAGAGATGTTTCTCTGCACACATACATAGAGTAAAGCCGCCTCACACACAGCTTGCGGGTAACCAAAGTTATTTTTCGTGGATTATATCGCTTTAACAGTCAAAAACATGAGAAAATTATGTCAATTTCGGTCTTGGTGAGTATCCTCTAAACACAGTCGGTTATGTCTTAAATAAGCATAAATCGCACGTGACCGTATAATGAAACAGAATCCGTGCACTAGCACTACAGTGACCGCAGCCATATGTGTCTGTCATTAATCTGGTTGTCAAAACAACAAACCATAGCTTTCATTTTAAGGAATCAGGATTAATAGCCTATGTATTTAATTTAGTCAGGACTAAAATACTACCCAGTGTTATTTTTCATTTGATTACTTTATTCAGTCTCATATGGATGGATCAATGGATGCATCAAATGGATTTCCCCCCCATTTTCCAAAATGAAATTCAGGCCCTGACTTCTGTGCTTTATACATCGCTAAAACTATAAAACAATAAAACATTTCTCAATGCAGATTTTGCAACGGATTCAAGTTGGTAGGACATATTTGCCACGTTGAACAGATATCTGCTTGGTTTGAAAGTGACTTTTGTGTGAGCTGTGCTTCATACATCGGCACACTATTGACAAGATACAATTGACTTTTCCCCCCACAAATTTCGCTGAAATTTCGCTAATGTGACTGCACCTTAAGGGAGAAAAAGGAATGGGAAAGTCAGTGCACACGCTGCAAACTTTAAGCACAAACAGATGATGCTAGAGTTCAGAGTGGAACCACAATGGAAGTAATGGTGAGTGGAAAAGCTGCAGAGAGAGAGGGAGGGAGGGAGAGAGGGAGAGAGGGAGAGAGGGTGGCATGTTCTCAGACAACAGGCGGAGCTGTAGTGGAGGAGGGGTGCTGGGATGTGTGAGCAGATTTTTCCTTTCGTTTTTTTTTTCTCTAGAGACTGTTTTCTGTAACTTGTGTCCTTTGAATGCAGAACATCTTTGCTTTTGAAATTCCAAACATGCACATTTGATTTGCTTTCTTGTGTCTGCTTAATAAAGCAAAACGGTAACCTGCAACTGTTACCTATAAGGAGCTGTTTCTACCTCACCTAAGCCTTGATTTTTGTTTTGTTTTTTTGTTTTAGCCTAATATATTCAGGTTGATTTAGTGATGCTAAATACATTTTTTTGACTTGAATAAAATCTATAATTTAGATGTTACCACATTAAGCACATTTTTAGGGGAACATTTACACTTAGTGTACAAACACCAGCCTCTTTCTCTATTTTCGATGCTTTGCATCAATCTTGAATTGTGCAATTTATCATCTAGCCTACATTTCAACAAAAGTACAACATTTCACATTTTTTTTGTGTCAGGAAAAAAAAGTACAACATTTCACAATATTTTTGTGTCAGGAAAAACATAAATATTATTCAATATTACTGAATCAACTTAAATAAATCAAGTAACACTAATAAATATCATTTTAAGGGCTGGATCAAGTGGAAATAGGTCCTTGAGGAAACAACTGCATGTTAGCACTTTTTAAGATGTAGGCTGTGGCTCGTGTTATTCTGGAAGTACACTTTGTTGATTCTCTAAGAATAATTACTTCCTTTTCCTGTTTTCCTCAGTCTCAAACATCACCATTCACTCAGTCTCAAACATCACCATTCACTCAGTCTCAAAGATGTGATATCAAGACCTTTGTGTTCCCAATCTGAACTCTGACTGATTTCAAGATTAACACGCTCACCCTTCATCTTGGTTCCCAAAGCTTATTTTAAGACACTGATTTTCTATATTTGATAGTATGGTATCAACGAACTATGAAAGTAAGGTGTACAGTGGTAGAGAAAAGAGAGAGAGTCGGAAAAATCTGGGATAGTACTCTTCTTTCACAGACGAAAAAACAAACTTTGTTTTAGCAAGTCAGGAATTAACAGCCCAAACTGGACTCTTAAGATGTGCCATTCAAATTTGAAGAAACTAGAGAAATCGAAGGCAGAAAACAATGACAAACACAAAAGGCCACGTCACAATACTTCAAGGTCACTTCCTCAGAAGGAAGTGTAATGTTTGGTCAGGTAAGAAACACAGTTTGACCTTTAAAATACAGCAAATTAAGCCATTCTTATGGACAAGCAAAACTTATAATACAATACTAATTGTAATAATATAATACAATACAATACAAAACAATACTCATCTGAAATACATTTCAGTCAGGACCACTTGAGTCAAAAATAACAGACATTGTCAAATATAAAAAAAAATTTTTTTAATTTGCATTATTGTTAAAGTTACATTTGGCGGTATGGCTCTGTTCTGAGTTACCCATCATTTTCATGAGCTCCATGAAAGCTAGTCAGGGAACAGCAGCGGCTTCTGGGGACATCTCCCATTAAACTGGGAAAGCAGCAAAACAAATCCCCATTGAGAACAGAGCATGCATCAATGACAACAGAATGACACTGATTAAGTTAAACAGAAGTAAAGGAGGAGCTAGGGGAGGAGGTGGGTTGCAAGCAATGCAGTGGAAGCAGCCAAGCAGGCACACTGAAGAATGACTTAAATACGGCGCCCTGTTTGATAGGGACCAATTGAGTGCTTAGAAATCAGATCAGCTGTTAGGTCTGGATAGGTATCAGCTGATAGCTGAGCTTGACTACGCGGCCTGCCTGAACTGACGATGAACGCTATATTTTTGGCCTGTAAGTAGGGTGACCAGATGAGATTGGCTGAAATTCGGGACGGGGGTGGGGGGTGGGGGGGGTGTCTATGGGTCTGGGGGGTGTCTATGGGTCTGGGGTGACGGGATGGGGGGCTTCTATGATATCAGACTGCGTAGCCTATAATAAAAGATAATGAATTTCAAACCTGAACCAAACATATTTTTATTCAAAGATCAACAGTCTGTCATTATTCTGTATTGACAGGTGCAATATTTGAAAATCGATCATATATTTTTTTTTATTACATTTATATCTGCATTTATGTAAAAACTTAAACTTTCAAACATCAAAATGTCATTTATTAATATGTTTTCATGTCAAAATGACATACAAACATCTTTTCCTATTCTATTTTGCTTGCTATTTTGCAGGCTTGCGTGTCGCGTGAAAAATAGGCGTCGGTTCTGTTTCTAGCATGCACGCGTTTTCCGCGCGCCTGAGACGCGTGTCTCACGCAGGCAGTCTGCAAGCTCTAACCTGTTAACAGGGGAGCCGAAATAAAAACGGACACGCCACGCAGCCAGTGTGTCGCCGGCCTCAACCTCCGCAGACAGTTTTTAATGTTTATAAGACAATAACTACTCAAGATTTTGCTTTAGTATAATTTTCGGGACAATTAGGGCCAGATTCGGGATTCGGGACAACAGTTTAGATTTCGGGACTGTCCCGAATTTTTCGGGACGTCTGGTCACCCTACCTGTAAGCCAGAAAAGAACTGCAGATAAGTATACAAATGCATGTCTGCAGCCGTCTGTTGAGCAAGAGCATACCGGAACAAACTGCATTAGTTTTGCATTCCAAGGAAGTTTACAACATACTGACTGCTTTTGAAGAGGAAGAAAAAATTAACATTAATGTATTATCTTTATCCATTTATTCAAATGTGATACAGTGATTTTCAAGCTAATAATATTTGAACACTGTACAAACAAAAAACAAGACACATTATTAACACTGAAATTAAATGAGCTAATATTACATTACAATTACTAGCAGTAGCAGGATTGCTTAAGATGCATCTCAATAAGGTCTGATGATTGTTTATTTTTCTCATCAACTCTTCACAAAGTGCTTCAACCTGGCAACCAGTAAAACTTCTGAAATTAATTTGTACACTTGAATAGGCTTTCAGTGGAGAAGAGCATAAATCCACATCAGTTCTGTGGTATAAATGACTCAAGATTATGAGCTGCAAAGCTAATGCTGAGTGCTGATGGATTTTCAAAGTGATTGCTATCATAGGAACAGAAAGCCTAAATATAAATGAATTCTAGGTATTGACTGAAAAAAATAAATTTTTTTAGCTAAGGTCTCATGAGGCCTGCTGACACTGGTATGCTATCACACGTAGGCTATGCCAAAGGGTGGGGACTTTTCAAATGAGAATATTCAACAAAAAATGTTAAGCTTACTTTCAGTATCATGTTGGTCTCTTTTTGTAATTCATGCAGGAGTACTTGAGCTTTTCTTTCAGACTGACAGCTCCCACTGGGGATCTCGATGGGATGTTTTTATTAGATTGCCATTGAGTTTATAGTTTGTCAAGTGTCTGATATTGGTCGAAAAATACATTATCACTTAAGCCACAATGGGCTTGTGGTTACTGGGTGGGGTTGGCCACTAAAGGAGGAACAAATAAGACATTCATTCATTACGTTTTCTTTACTAAAAGGAAAATGTGGGGATTTCTCTGGTGAATCAATCAAAAAACATCCTTTCTGGAAAGAATTACTCAAACAAAATGTAATTTACATGAGATTATGTTATATCCAGTAACAAACCTTTGTGTGGGTTTACCCTACACAGTGGTTATGTGATTAGTGGTATAAATTCAGCGAAGTTCAGTGATGACTGCTATGAGACTTGCAATCTGAAATTTTGTAAAGTTTTGAAAAAAAGATAAGAGCCGTAAATGACACCTCTGAACATACTGCTAAAAGTCAGCTATGCCGCTTTCAAACTGATCTTGCATTTACACACTTGTGAAATGAGGAACTTTTACCCACTCTTAAAGGAGTCATGAACGTTTTATTTTTTTTATTTGTATTTTTTGATGTTCTCTGAAGTCCATTTATAATGTTATCAAGTTTTTTTTTACATAAAATAATATCCTAATTTAGAAGTAATTCTCTCCAGTTTTTGACCCTCTCTTTTAAACACTCAGGTTTGATAGGCGTGCTGCATTCAGGTCTTGGAAGTAAACGCCCAGTGCTATGATTGGGTAACAGTTTTGCATATTGAAATAATTTTCAACCATTACACGCAAGTAATTGAAGATATACATTTTTTTAGTAAAATTTTTGTCAGAATTATGGCACTCTTATTCAATTGCGCTCCATCTGTTTGACACGTATGTGCCACGGCCCTCGTTGAGTGAAGTTTGTGAAGGTTAGCAGAGACTTGCTTGCATCCACAAATTTCATTTAAAAATGTAAAATCTGAAACATTTATAGTAAATGTTTACAGTAAAAACAGTAATATTGTGAAATATTATTATACATGAACATTATTTTATTTACTATATTACTTAAATTACTTAATTGTTTTAATATATTTTACAATGTAATCTATTCTAATATGCTGATTTGTTGCTCAAGAACATTTTATTTTTATTTTCAATGTTGAAAACAGTTGTGCTGTTTAATATTTGTTGTGGAAACTGTAACATTTTCAGGATTCTCTGATGAATAAAAAGTTAAAAACAAAATGTATCTTACTGACCCCAATTTTTTAAATGATAGTGTACTTGACTTATGTACTGCTTGAGTGATCAGTTTGAAACAGGCCTGGGACAGCAGAAACATTCTTATTGCTGAGCTTAGTTGTCAATTTTGTGAACAAGAGCTAAGACAGCAAGAAGATGCACTAATGGCACTAAAGTCATATTTGTTTGAGTCGTGAATCCAGTCTTATTCAAACTGTGTTGTTTAAGTACAGAAGCAGCCACTCATCTAATTTTGTTGCTATGGTTACATCCCTCCCCTGCCAATATGGAATAATTGAGTCACCCGGGCCAGCTCCATTCCCCTCACACTCAGCAGCAGGCATTTTCAGGGAATGGCTGACCTGACCACACACCACCATGAGATTACACAATGGCTGATGGGAATTGCTCAAGTAAGATAAGTGAAGGAAAAGGATCTCAAATGTGTGTACAACAAAAACAATGATGAGTCTTGGATATTTTTAGTCATTTGAGTTTGTGTTCAGCTACAGTACATCACATCCTGACGCCGTTTCTAGAACATAATGTATTAGTAAATATCACAACAATGATTTATGGAAATTAATAATTGACTTACTATTTAATATTTATGAGTGCTTATTCTTTAAATCGCATTCTATATTGTAGCCATGAGACAAAGTGATGACTTTTAAAGAGACTATTAAAGCAAGCACAATCCTTTATTCTATTCAGAACAAAAAGCTTCCCCACCTGGAGCCGTCCAATGCTCTTTCTCTGATGGACTTGAGCTCTAGTTGTGTTCTCTCACATTACACTCCATAAAGAGCAAGGCAGGGTGTAGAGAGCTTCTGGCTGCAGGCCATTTCCTCACATTAAGATGTTGAGAGCTGTAATGTTTCATCTGCAGCTCCTTACATGGCATCTTTGCACTTTGCAGACAGACAAAAGATCACAGTATACTCGTTCTGTTTCAGCCTGGGATCCAAAACGCATTCTGTCATTCTTTACTTGTATTGCATCATTCCCTTAAATCTCTAATTCTGCCAAATAAACATTTGCTGGTTCTCTGGCTTTGCATTCAGATCTGCTTACTTACAGAAATAAGCTGCTCTGTTTTTTCCTGACAGTATTCTTTATTAGGTTACCATGTGCTTGGATGCCACAAATCTGAGTTTCACCTCTCGCTTTTATGGCCACCCCCCAACCACTGCCACTCCCATCATGCCTGAGCCATGTGTGATCGTCCAGTCAAGCCCTCAGCTGTTCCCAGACATCAAGAAGGCCACCCGCTGAGCTTTTATAATAGTGGCTGTATACCACTGAAGCGCTGGACCTTGATGGTCAAAAGGTTAAGGCCTTTTTCGTTTTTTTTTGTTTAGGGGTGAAATTAAGTTTGAAATACCTGAGCAGTAATATACTGTCAGCAACCAATGGTTGTTCAAAGGTGTTTACCAGTCAAAGTGAACTTTTTCGGAAAGTTTGCTCTGGCAAGATGTGAATTTGTATTTTCATTCAGCTTGTCTGCTGTGTTTGTTTCGCGCAGGTATGTAATTTCACAAAGCTAAAGTCAAATCATTCTGTTTTTGCTTTAAATATTTAAATTTGATCTAATTTAAATCAAACACAACTGCTCATGCTTCATGTGTGTAGTTTGGATCATTTTCAAATGGCTACATATATTTTAAGGCCAGTTTGGCCTGAAGTAGAGCAAATAAACAAACAAATAGCCTACATTTAAAGAAAAAAATATTGTAATCGGCCCATTTGCTTGTAAAAAATTGGCAATCGTAATCAACCATGAAAAATCATGACCGGTGCATCCCTACACGAAACTTCATTTTGGCCTGATTTTGTTCAAAATGACAATCACACCAGTTCATTCTTTGATTTAAGGTATATTTAGGCCCTTTAAGGCTAAACAACTATTTCACATATTCTCATGTTAATATAGCCCAATGATTTATTGAGATGAAGATAAAAAATACGGTGATAAAAAAACTTTGTGATTCATACATGAATTAGTAATAAAATTGACACAAAGATGGTGATGCTTAACATAACTGATACAAAAATCCTTTTGGAAACTTGTGCCAATTTGCCAAATAGGCTAGTTGTTCAAAATTAGTTTCAAATGGTGTGAAACAAACATTTTGCTTCAGGCAATTCAGTCAGGGGTGTTTTTTGTACTACTATTTAAGCTATATTCACGTTTACACACAAGACATACACACACATAAACACAGTTAGTCACATCTGTAACCAGCCCTAAATGTTCAGGAAATACTTAACATGACTCACTGGGAATTTCACATTTTCCAAACCCTAAGCAGGACCACACGTATTAAAATCCTCCCTTTTGCACACAGAGTTGCAATAATATCTCCAATTAAGCATAACAGATATTCTGCATTCCAGAAGAAAGAAAGTGAATGTTGAGTATGTGTTTATGTGTGTTTGGGGGTAGGGGATATGGAAAGTTGCACAGAGAAGGAAAACACACAGTACAAACCCTCTGTGGCTGTGATTGATTTTCCTGTTTCCATTAGTTATATGCTCATTAACAAACATGTTGGAAATACTAGGTTTCACTTTTGGATGAATGTGAGCCACGTGTTTTCCGTAATGCAGGCAAACTGATCAAGCTGAAAAACTCTGGCAAATACCTTCAAGACCAACAGATAGGAGAGAGGAAACGGGAGAGAGAACATAGTTTTCACAAAAAGAGGCCAAGAGGGTTTTTCCACAGCCTGAGAAAGCAGACACCTGCACTCAAACATGTTACAGTTTCCATGTATCACAAGATTAAATACACAGCCGAGTTAAAAATAAAATGACAAAGAGATATTTTTTTAAAAGAGTATGCATATTTCAACAAAACATTAGAATGAGTTAACACCACTCTGTTGGTGTTTCCTCATTAGTTTCTTTTTTCTATGCTCTTTAGTCCCTAGTATCAATCCTAGTATCAATTTAGTTGGTTGGCTTCAGTTGCAGAGCTCAAAAGTAAGTTTTTTTGTGTGACACACACACACACATTTTAAAATATGAGAATATATTTTAGTATTTATATTTTACACTTTTCATATTAATTTTAAATGATAGCTGTAGGCTATAATGTATGTCTATGAAATATATATTCATTAACATTACAGCTGGAAAACAACAGTCTACAATGCAAAACATATCTGACTGCCTGGTATGTAGGCCTAATTTCTAACATTTCTAATAATTTCTTACTGATGCATCCAAGACTATCACAAGTCATTCTTACTATTTCAACAAAACTTCAACTGTGTCAAGCCAACATTGGTTTCACATTTAAATAAGCACAATTTGCAATAACAATATTACAATAAAACTCAATGTTTACATTTGCAGGGCATTAAAATTATGACAGAATTTCATTTTAGGTTGACTTTAAATAGTTTTTGTTCACACTTAAGGTATAGATAAGATATTTCTCTCTTGAAATCCATTCCTCAATAAATATTAGGTCTTGTAATACCATTTACATGAACAGGAGAATTGTTTACCCAGTTGTTAACCTCTGTGCCTAAACCGGTACAAGGCCTTCCTGAATAAACAAAAGGCTTTTAACAGTCGCCACTCGTCACCTGAAACAGCCCAGTTGTGCATCTGTTGGAGTCCTTGACAGTAACCTCTGCCCTCACAAATATCCATGTGAACCAACCAATCAGTTCAACACGCGTCACATGACTAAACATGCATCATGGTTTTTAAATACCTCGGTTGTCACAGCCCACACTACAACGCAAAAATGGCGTTTTCAAATCTATCCACTTGGGAAAGCATTTTCAAAAAGCTCAGTTTTCGCAGGATAAAAACACCATCTCAGTGTGTGGACGGAAGGCCAAAACGATGAAAAAGATACGTTTTCAAACAAAAACGTATCAGTGTGGACAGTACAGATGGTTGCATTTTGTCCCAGTGATTGATGACAAGTAAATTAAACACAAATTTTCAAATTGGTGCATTTCGGCCGCCGAAAACGGAATTTTTTGTAACTTTGTGAGTACTAGCACCACTTCCAAAAAATCTACAGGAAGTTGTGAGGTCAAGCAGTTTGACACACAGATCGTTAACGGAAGGTCCTTGTGGTAATTACAGTATGTCAGGCAGGAAATACAAATGTTCACCTATCATCCATCAACCTCAGATATGGCTTATCACTTGAAACCAAGCGGCAACCTTCCGGTCTCTCTCATGAATCCAACATGGAAGAGACTTAAACTGCAATTCATTATTTCATACAATTATCAAATAATATGGCTTGCTGTGCGGTTAATTGTACTAACAGACCGTCCAAGAAGTCTTGGCTCCATTTTTATTTATTATTTACTATTTTATTTAAAACTTTACTACACTACTAATCCAACAGACTGTGATTAGCTGTAGACTGAAACCATAGACTGTATAAAACAGCCTGAAACGTTGTCATATAATGTTACGCCTGCATTTCATAAATAGCGCAAAATTTACTAACACAGACTAAATTGGAAGTATTTGTTTGACATGTCCCCAAAAATATGGGTAGGAAATAGGCCTGTAATTACCATAGATTGTATAAAACCAGACACCTCAACTCCACCCACGTCCCGCCTCTTTGCCCCTTTTCGGTTATCCGGGAGTGACGCGCTGTGACGCTCTTGCCAAGATGGCGACAGCCGGCTCCGCCTTTTTGGGCTTAAAAAATGCTCTTCAGAAACCTACGGGTGACGTCACGTTTTATACAGTCTATATTTGAAACATGTAAGTAGTAGCAACTTTACATGGCCGCTCACTCTAACATGAACCCCTTTAGCCCTGATGGTATTGTTAGAGTTGACATGCACAAAGTAAAGACTCATAACTCCAAAACTTTAGCAAGGAGAGTCAAAAGGTAGGTATTGTTTGATAGAAAACTTTTACAATTTGTAGAATTTTTTTTTACATTTGGGCATTCTCATGCTGAGAAACTTCTGATAAAAGACAAAAATATATATTTTTAATATCTTTCTTATTTGACATGCAATAACCCAGGAAGGAAATAAGATAGGAGGACAATTATTTTGGTGAAGTTCCCTTACATGTGAGCTGAATCTGGATCAAATTTTGTGGTGATAGCATACCGTAATCAAAAGTTACAGCATTTGGAACCAAGGTAGCCTTTTTGTTTAGCCCTTGACACCCCCTAATGGACATTTTTTAAATTGTTCCTCCGTAAGGAATATCTTGTGATCAATGCAATGGATTATGTTGATTTTGGACTCATTTCAGTCGGGAGCATCAACTGTAAGTAATGATGTGACTTTCTACGATCTGTGCATGTTTCATGAAGTTAAAAGCGAAAACACCACGTGAAAGCTACATTTGTTTTTAGTTAGGGCCTGTGGAGTTTTATGTGTCCTAACTCCGTGAGGAATAACTCATGATCAAAGCAATGGTTTATGTTGATTTTAGACTCATTTTAAGCTTGGGAATCTGCTGTAAGTAATGATATCATGATCGGAGCATGTATCATGAAGTTACAAGCGAAAACGTGACATAAATGCCACATCCGTATATTATTTACATATGGGTCTTGCGGTGCTTCACGTACAAAAACTTGCTTAAGTTTAGTCAAAGCCCAAAACAATTATGCTTGTTTTATTCTACTGTGAGCTCTTTCAATTGACATATGACACATGACTATCTGAGCTGTATGATGTTTTTGACATATTACAGTACATAGTACAAAAAAGTATTTCATAAATTATGAAAACTTTTTTTTTATCAGCAAATAACTACGTAGGAGCTAATCAAATTGGCTACATTCATTGTAAAGTTCAGGCTCTAAGCTTTCAAATGAGACCTATTTTGTGTTGATCAAGGTAGTAGTTTTGAAAAATATGATAATTAATTAATTAATTATTAATTAAGAGTTGATCAAAATGGTTATATGCATTAAAAAGATGATATTCTGAGCTTATTTTGTGTTATTCCATTCAGTGGTTGCTTAGTAATTAGCTACTTGCCTCACATAAATGAGAAATAAGATTGCAGTTTGTAGACACATGATTCTGAGGACGTGTGAAATTCAGATGGAGAACAGGAAGTGAAAAGCAGAATGGACAAGATGAAGAAACGTCCATACTGTGCTGGTTTAGAAAGGTATAAACAGAAAATCACAACATTTGTTGGACGTGATCCTTATGTTATGAAGAGGAGCAATTTTTCTACTGAATTGAGCGAATGTGAAGCTGCTGTCACAACGTGTTGAGTTCTAGTCTGGCTTGTTTACATCGTGCTGCCTTTCTGCTAGTGACTTTAGGGCAGTATTTAAATTTTCTGTCGTGATCGTGAAAAATGTTGCCATTGTAGGTCATTATCCTCCCTCAACGATGACGCGAGTTCCTATGGCAATTCTGCTATTAGTCGACTAATGGCTTAAATGAACGACTACTAGTCGACTAGAAAAATCTTTAGTAGGGTGCAGCCCTAATTAAATCTGATAATTAATATCAGTTAGAATATTTCAATTATTGAAGAATAATATATTGATATTTAATATTATTTTAATATATTCTCTGTCCAATTTTGGTGTTCCTTTAAATAAAAGTGTGGTTATTTTATTTTATTGGCTTGTATTTTTAAAATTCAGATTCAGTAAAATTATTGAATTTAATTAAAAAGTCTAATAATAATACAATTATAAAAAAACTATTTAAATGAGAAATTAATCATTATTTAGAAAAAAAGCCATTTTCGGTTTCATTTCGGTGCATCCCTACTTATTAGAAATGATATATATATATATATATATATATATATATATATATATATATATGTGTGTGTGTGTGTGTGTGTGTGTGTGTGTGTGTGTGCACCACTCAAGACTCAAGACTTTGTCGAAGACTTTGTGCGATGCGATTTATGGATGGGTTGAGAAACTGAGGAATGAGAGATAAAAAAATAAAAAAACCAGACTAAATGAGTAAAGAGGGAAACAAAGAGAAAAAGTTATGTACTTACTGATGTAGAAGGTGCTGGGTGGTTCTGTGCCCTCAAACCTCAGTTCCAAAAGACTGCTTGTTTTAGTGTCATGACGAAGCCAGAGTGAAACCCCCAAGATTACACAACCAGCCAGCTAAGGGAGAGAAAGTATGCAACTTTAACACATTTGGTCACTGTTATTAAATGCACAAAAGAAACCAGCAAGACTTTTTGTGAACTTTATACATGTCTTTTTTTTTATTTTATTTTTTATCTTTAAGCATTTACATATTTAGATGTGAAGTGGTGTGTGGATGAATTTTGTCAGTCTCCTTGGATCTATCTCTTGTAGTCTATTTTCCATTCAACAAAGAGAAAGAGAGACACATTCTCTGAGGCAGGGGGAGGGAGGGATCTTGTTACAGACCCCATCTAGAGGCCCACAGTGCAGAGGGTTAAGAATATCAAAACATCACTGTACGCCACAGCAGTAGCCTATGATTCAACCCACTTTTTCTTTACACGGCTCACAGTGATGAGCATTCAGTTGAGTGAGGCCCATAAACACATGGCATATTCACAAGAGAGACTCTTGCGGCAAGGGGGAGGGAGAGATAGAAAATGGGGGAAAAGCAAAGAGGGCGTAGGCAGTCGAGAAGACCATTTAAAGTAGCGCTACAATGTGTGGTATTGTATGCGCAAGCGGATAAGAAGCGGTAAAGTTAAGGCGGGGGAGGGGCGACTGCAGCAATGGTTTATTTGGCTTTGTTTATACGACTTTATTTACAGCGAAATCACTGTCAAATCTGACAAGAGCTGGGCCCTGTGAGAACAGCTGGATCTCGTCAGGAATGCGTAGGCTCAGTGGAGGAATATAGAGTGCAGATAAAAAGCACTGGAGACCGCCAAGAACATGGTGGGTGCCGTTAGAAGCAAGGTGATCCGGCAACACCGCACGGGGGAGAGTAACGGGAATGTGAGACAGAGCAAAGACCATTAGTAGGAATGCTGGGATGGGCAGAACGCGCAGCTCTGGCTGTGAAAACAATAGATGTGTACTTCCTTCCTTTCCTTTCTCTTATTCTGCTACCCCTTTCCAATCAAGAATCCAACTCTCGCACCAGCTCTACATAGGCGAACAGCTGCATTGCCACAGTTATTTGCTTAAGGTCAAACCAAAAAGCATTTGTTGGTGAGGTTCTTACACACCATACCCCCCTATAAAGGATCACAAGGGGAAACACTGGGCACTTTCTCTTCTCTCTAAATGTTTTTTTCCCCACCATTACTGGTTTTCACACCTGTTGATGTCAAAAAGAAACCACAGCCTCTCCTCTACAAAATAAATTGAGCATTTATAACCATTGTTGGTATTGTGAACGGAAACTAAAACGATAAAAGATTGTTTTCGTTAATTGAAATAAATATAATATAAAATAAAATAAATATAAATAGTAGATAAACACTTTAAAAACTTAAAAATTTGAAATGTTGCCTTGGGAACTAACTGAAATAACTTGTTGAAATTGAAATACTAAAATTACTAAAACTAAAATAAATTAAAGCTAAATAGAAATAGGGGGGAAAAAATACTAAAATTCAAAATGTAATCTGTTCAAACATATGTTTTATCTAAAAGGTTTTCTTGGATATTTAAATTATTTGCCTAAATTTGCAGACTAGCATGCTGAATAATAAACAAATTCTGCACAAGGAATTCTCTCTGTGGCTAAACACAGAGAAGAAAAGTTCTTTCCATTTCTCTTTCTGTCTTTCTCAGTCTCCCTCCAAAGGCCAGATAGGCCCATTCCAGAGCTCAGGCAGCCCCGCTGCTTAGCAACTGAGTAAACAGAGGCCAGCCAAAGGGAGAGGTTCTAAAGTGATGTTCATGGAGAAGCTCTGTCACTTCAAGCAACCCGTTCTCGGTGGATTCCACATTACATTCACTCATAAGGAGTTTGGGAATATCTCAGTTAACAGAGATTCCCCTAAACACAGGAGTTTCCAGTTGACCAGAGGTGTCAGGGGGAGTTATAACCAGGATAAGCCATTATTCTTGTGGGGCGATCTGGGGGCATCCTCCCTTCTCAGTTTCCATACTTTAACTGAATTTATGTAGAAAAAGGCAGGAAATGCCATTCATTTTGTAGAGCCAAACACAAGGATTCATTTAATAATAATCTATTTGTCATACAGGATATTTGGCCCTATTACAAGCTATTACAGGCAATAATATTGCAATCCATGCTACAATGCTTTCAAATAAAAGCTGAGTATGCTCATAAAAACTTTTATTGATTGAATTACAATATTTTTTTGTCATTTTATTGTGAATTTTAAAACATCAAATGGCCTTTTTACACAGAAAAAGCATGGACAGTGACTACTCAATCATTGCAGAATTGTGAGTCAAAAAATGCTTGGTGAATAAATGCTACAGGTTTAATCTGTTGCTAAAAGTGCAAAAAGTTGTGACATTTATCGAAGTGAAACAGCTTAAAAAAAAAAAGTAGATTTCATTTTGTCCACCAGGAATTTGGTATTTGCTAACAACTTAGCAAATCCTTAGCAACGGAATTTTTTATTTTGCCAGGTTGCTGAAGGGGACTGATTGAAACTCGTCTTGCTATTGGACAACCTTTTTGCCCAGCCACACACCAGACACGTACAAAAAACCTACTGGTGTTCTACTAGGTTTAGCTGGCGTAAGCTCGATTACATAAAATACTATTTAAAGCAGCGCTATGCAGTTTTTTGCTCTTTTGGCTCGCGGGTTTCTCTATAGAGCTCCTCCTACAGCTTCGGTATATATATATTTGACAACACTGTCGTCAAAACTCGTCGGCGACTCTCCCCCCTCCCATCTTCTCCCCGTGGTCATGTGCATTTGTTTTCAAAGAAGCCAGCGAACGCACAGAGCCATGTCCACTGAGGTATGTATGATACACAGAAGTCTAGCATATAAATGTTTAGATAGTGTATGTGTGAAGTGCCGTAAAGCAATTTGTTACATCGCGAGACCTGATATCACGCGATACTTCCTGACGCTGAGGCCGGCGGCCAGCCGGCCCAAAATTGCAAGGGTGGTTTTTCCGCTCACAGGCACTATGAGAAGACCACCATTCAACCTGAAAAAAGTCATATAACCATTCCAATGACTCAGAAGCTGTTCAGTTAAGGTCAATTAAGCTAAAAAAATCCCTGCATAGTTCACCTTTAAGAGTTTAAGAGTTAAGAGTTCCAACTAGTGTCTTTCGGTGGAACAACAGAACACAAGACTTTATCTACATGAATGTCTTCCCTCCCGTTCTCAGTGTTTTTCTACTACTTTAAGTGTTTTACTTCATTTATGCAGAGCAAACATCAATATTTTGAGAAATACCTTCCTGATAGGGAAGGAAGTGTGTCCCTGAGGGAAAGTATAATAGAGGACAATCCTTGTGAACTTAGTGACATGGCCTACATACGCTGAACAGTTTCTCTGGCAACCGAAGAAGCCAGACTGAGGGGCTAGGTTTGACGCTTGGACAGTCTGGTTTGTGGTGTTCTGTTCTTGTTGTTCCAAATGCTGGCTTACAGTTTTGGCTATCGTGACTCGAAGACAATATGATCACGACATTGTAGTTTCAATAACTTGTACGCACTCCGCACTCACTCATTCAATAGGGGTTGTGCGCAACATACTTCCGGGTTCTACAAAACAGATATAACTACTTCCGGTCGTCAGCTACTGAGGTAAACACAGCGTAGGAATGGCGACCTTTTATAGCCGGTGTTTACAGGAGCTACCCATTCTATCCATTTCAGATGTACATCGTATTGCTAAACGGACTTCCAGAGCCCCGAGTACTCCGTTAGATAAAGGATTTAAGTTTTACAGCTCCTCATTTATTCATGATTATGAAGGTATGTAAGTTAGTATGTAGCTTTTGCTAATGGCACCCGATGTAGAGTAAGCTAACTACACTGTAAAAAGAAATTACATCCCCAAGTCAAAAATTTCAAGTGACCGATAACATCTAAATTTTTCAATTAGTCTGACATATTATTTCTCATTGAGCCAATGTTAACAGACTATTGCAACAAGAATTTCACTTGGGCCAATTGAAAAATTTAGATGTTATCGGTCACTTGAAATTTTTGATTTGGGAGGGTTAGCATTTTTTTACAGTGTATCAGTAAGTTAGTTTAGGCTTGTATGCTATCATAGTAGTTTAACCTTCTATATTTGCTTGCAGATGATTAAAACAATCAAATGAAGACTGCATTTTATTTTTTATATAAAAAATTTTTTTTCTGATACTTAAAGGTATAGCGGAGGATTTTCTTTTTCCGGGTGGGTAGCCTATACTATTGGTCCACCTAAGTGTCAATCATTCTGGTGATATGTTTACGTAAGGCCGTCGTACATGCTCGTCCTTTCTGCGCATGCGCACTTTCAGGTGTATATGTGTGGTGAGCTATGGTTTCAGCCATTCATTGAAGCTCGCCGTTCTCACCGGGTTTTTTCAAAATGTCTGAGGGTCGCAAGAGAAAAAGTGTCTACGAATTGTATGACAAGAAGAGAAAGGCCTCTGAAGAAAGAAACAAGACAAGTGTTTTTGGGAGAATATTTCACACGCTGGCGTGCGCTAAAAGCACAGGTTGGGCTTCCCACTGATGCCTCAATGCCTCAGTCACGAAGTTTCTACTCAAACAGGTAAAGTTTGGCATGCTATTTGGAGAAATCCATTTAAAATCACTGCTAGTAAAAGTTTATGTAAGCTATGATTAGCGATGCTAGCGTTTAATAGGCGTTCCCTCTCGGGAGCAGGTAGAGTGTTGCGCATGTGCATTTTTTCAAAAAGTGGAGAGGGCGGTTCTTTTCTAAAATTCGGGAAAATCGTCCGCTATACCTTTAAGCATTCGTGACATTTTAATTAAAACAGAAATAAGATTTGTTTTCTAAAAAAGCGAAAAATAAGTTACCTCAGAGATCACCTACTGCTGCAGATGCGTACGGAACTGAAAACCGGAAATGCTCATACCTGTTTTCCGGTTCGAACGTTATTTCAGACACTCCGTTACTTGAATAAGCCCCGCCCACTCATTAACATAGAATCTGCATACAGGCTGACTTTGAAAATGAAAACGATAACTGTGAAATAAAAGAGGAAACAAAATGAAAACTAAACTTTACATTTTAATTTGAATTGTGTCACTATTATTGCATGAGCATTAATAAAAAGCTTTGTAAAAAATGTATTAGCAGTATCTTTTTCACGTTTGCCTTTTGAGAGTCTTGCTTCCAGATTGTAGTGAAAATGAAATGTCAAATCACCAATTGCATTTTATTTTTCAATTTGACAGGGATGATATCATGCATCTGGTTTTAGTTTTCATTTTTCTCATTTAATTGATTTATTCAAAATTGGCAGAAAATGCCTTCCATATACAACGGCCTTCATACATAAAGCTATTTAACTCGAATTAAAGAATTGTCACCTTTTATAAGTGGGTTGTCAAGAGAACACAAATAGAACCCTGGGTTGAGTAAAACAAATTTTTACACCATCATGTTGCTTAATATTTCCTGCCACATGATGTATTTTCATCCGCCCTCCCACGCACACTTCTCCCTATCTCTCACACACTATTATCAACCTGTGTAAGGGTCTTAGAAATAGGGCACCCTTCAAACCTCTCCCGTCTGTTGCCAGCAGTCCGGTGCGGGTTCTATTTTTGACCCATGACCCAGTGTGAGGTGGTTGTAGAATGCTTGGCATGTCAAAGCATGAGGCACAGAAGAAGGCCCAGACATTCTGTCAAACCCCCACACCCATTCTGCATTAACCACAACTTACTGTCAAACTCATCCTGTATGGGTTTGGCAATGGACTCTTAGATCTAACACCTTCTTTATAGGTATTTTTCCAACACCGTCTCTATGGCTCAATTCTCAAAGCAAAATTCTTCAAAGTAAGAAGCCATTATGCTGTTTTGAAATGTTCATTCACACATGAGTGGTCTCACCACCTGTTGGGCCCGTAAAGAAATTAGTGTGGGTTTTAAACCCATTAACCAGCAGGAAAATATGCTTCTGTTTTATGGTTGATGTTGGTTTCTTGTTTCATCTCAGTGGCTACAAGATTTAGTTTCCCAATGTGCCTAAAGGCCCATTCATGCCAAGAGCAATAACCTTAAAGATAACTATAACGATAACAATATTTGCATCCACACCAACGGACAATAACGTTTTCTTTATCCCAAGTGTGCACTGCAGTTTTGTGTATGCCGCTTTAAATGTTCAAGCTCTTTAAAGGCAGGTGGATTCTGATTGGCTCTCAATGTTTTCATCATTAATCGGCTGGGGGAAAAAATCGTTCTGAAATCTTTTTAAACAGTATCGTTCCTCTGTGTCGTTATCGTTATAGAATATAGAATTGAACTAGAACAACTATTACAAGCAACTTTATAGTTATAGTTATCATCCTTGGTGTGAACGGGCCTAAACACTGCAACTGTATTGAATTCCTGTTGTATTGTTCATGAAGCCACTTTCTGGGAAGAAAAGAAGACAAATTTAGTTTTAGCACGTATAAACCTACTTTCTTACGTAATCATTAATGCAGTTACGCAATGTTCTTATTTTTTGGTTTAGAAATAAGCTAACCAGCCAAGAGACTAAATGTAAAATGTAAATTGAGACCTGATTAAACTACCAGCCATTTTGAGAGGACAATGTGAATGCTTGACTAACAACTTAAAGAGCTGTAGATGAGACATACGATGGAACACTGTAGGCCTACACATGTGTGAATGATTTCCATTTAGACTGTTTGGTAAGAGTAAGTTCCTAAAAGGAAACGAGTAAAAAAAAACAAAAAAAAACACTTAGAAATTAATGAAGACACAGGCAATGACTAATGTGACTATTACACATCTGCACGATGAGCAACAACTTTCAACAGAATCTTGCTATGGTGGAATATTTTAGTACCATTTACTTTTCCAGATTCTTTTCCAAACTACAGCGAGTGGGAGGGACCAGACAACGCCAATTTATTACTGCGCTATTTTATTCCTTCAATGTGTCGCCAAGTGTGAATTGGAAACTATTAGTTAGTAGCGTAGTTTTGTGAAATTAAAAACAAGTTTGACAGGCATAATAAACATAAGACAAGTCTTTGTGGGGAGTTTTAATAGACGACAGCTGTGATGAAGTCTTGTTGTTGATGGACTCCTCCGCCCCATGTCCGTTATTTCGCTCTGAGGTCGAAAAAAGAGCTCCTATTATAGCTTTTTACAGCGAACTGACTTTATCATTTTGTCTTAGCGGTTCTACAATCTTGACTTGTGTCTTCTACATAAAACATCTGTATTTAAACAAATTCATGTTCATCGAATTAGTCACAGCCTAACGTTACCTGAAGTTACTCAAAATTAGCGGCGCAAGTCTGCGAATTAAATTCCTGTTCATTACGGAAAACATGAAGGATAAACAGTCCTCTTAATAATAATAATAATAAAACAAAACAATGGCGGTTTCTCAGGCCAGAAACAGGAACATCGCACAGAATGAATGACCACTTACCCAGAAGATGAAATTGAAGAAGAAGAGCATGTATTTAATACATTTCGTGCAGCCTTCAACGCCGCCGCCCATGGTGTCGGTTTTTGAGGATGTTTTTTTAAGCCGGTTAACGAAGAAGTGTCTCGATGAAGCCGCCGTTACGCAGTGCTCGCGCAGACTGAACTCCAATCTCCGTCCGTGTCTGTGTGTGTTGCTGCTTGGATTCAGGCGACGTAAAAAGGGCAACACCCAGTTTCCTCCCCCTTAGAGAGTCCCCCTAAACACGGCCAAATAACACAATAGAGACCGTACAAAAAATATTCGGTACTAAATAAATAAATAAATATACTGAGTACACTCGTTGAAAATACATAAGCTGTCAGATCTGGTTCATTTCTGAACATTTCGATTTTTTCTTTGTTTTGATTTCTTATTAATACTGCTCAAAAGCAGTGCTCTTTTATCCTCTGATGCGTTTTAGTCACACCTATTTTAAAATCGATTTGGGATGTTAAAAATAACGATGCCCTTTGAATACAGGCCACGGGTATAAATGGCAGATTACAGGATTTGCGTCTCACTCATCCAAAATGAGCGCATGTCTCCACCTTGTGGCGGAAAATGAAACAGAGCTTCAGAGATTTTAAACTGTGAAAATTATAAATCTGGATGCACTAATCGTCACCACAGTATGATAGCCTTTTTTGTTTAGGAGCAAGACAAAGATAACTGTTATTTTCTCACGTAAAATTGGTAACTCTCATATAATAATTATTATAAACATAATGATAAAATGCTATAAAGTGCTATAATTGCGAACATTTTCAGCAGTTAGCAGGCAGCTGCAGCACCATGTTTTGCGCATATGAAGAAAAACTTTGTGGAGACTACAAAAAAAATAAAAAAAAATAAAATAAAGACCACTTTCTGCCGCTAGATGTCACTAATATTTCGATATATATTATCTGTTCACATAGTGACCAGTAGAAAAGTTGGTAAATCAAAATTAGTAAAGATATAGCCTTCAGCCTATAGGCTTAGAATATGCTATACGGTTTTTATTATAACATTTTATTAAATATTTATTTTTATATAACGCATTGGCCTACTTTTACTTTAATTGCTGTACAAGCAGTAGACGAATGCTACTAATGGGTTAATGGGTTTCTGACAGTGGAGGTGATGCCCATGGGACCACGCACCAAAAGCCCAGTGTGAGTGGACATTATCTATCCTTTGAAGCCTAATTGCTTTTCTTCTTCACCAGAACAGGATAATTTAGGATAAATCCCATTATGTGTTTTCTGAGACGAAGCATACTGTAATCTGCCTTTAAATTGTCAGGAATAACAGCAAAATATGAACTGAAAACAGGCCTATAGTCATAATAAGTTAGATCAAATTATGCACTTTGTGAAAAATAATATTACATGATTTGAAGTTATGTTTTAATGCTTTTCAAAGATTACAAGGACTGAACAGTTATCTGACATCTGATGGACTGATATTCTGATACATATTAATAAACAGGTAGCACTTTATTTTACAGTCCTGTTCCCCATACTATGTACTTATTATAGTAATTGCAATAACAGGGTAATAACTAGGTAACCCTCAACCTACCCCTAAACTTAACCCATGTAGTTTATATTACCCAATACTTTCTTAGGCAAGTACACTGTAAGTACATGTAAGTAAATAAAGTGCAACCAAACATTCAATTTAGTGTTAGAAATTAACTTTTTTATTATCAAATTTTTTTTGTCTATGCAAGGGCATTTTCATACAACCAAAAATCAAATTAACTTTAAATACAGTCTATCTGCAAATAAATAATAAAAAATGGACTTCTAAATTATTATTATAAATTAGCAATAATAATTTGTCAGTCACAGTTACACATATACAGTTCATTTCGATGCAATTGTTGTTTATTTCACATTCCGTGTTTTCAGAGCTGATTTTATTTTATTTTTATTCATGAAAACACACTTCATATTAGATATATTGTACTCTCAACAACAGTGAATTCAGGTATCTGACAGCTATGTATACAGTGTCTTCAGAAGCACTTCTAAACCAATAACTTAATAATCTTAGAATAATCAAATATTATAACAAATACAATTCTCTATATTTACCCCCAAATTTAAATATCTGGGGGGTGTCATAATTTTTGCCCCAAACCCTATTTGATTTCTGACCCTATATCACACTTAATATTATTTATTTTCTGTATTTTCAATTTAGCAAATATGTTTTGTGTTAGCTGCAGTATGTAGGCAACAGCTAGCCACACATCTCATGAAACCTGCGGACACAGGATGATGAGGGAAAGCACAGCATGGCGCAGCTCTTTTGCAAGCGTTGTCTTCTCAATTATATTGTCTGTCGTTCTGAATCGAGCTTTCCACCGTCAGAAACAATCCCAATATCTGATCTCGTGCACGCGTCGACTCGGCAATTGCGCATGCGCGTCGGTGGGCTCTAGAGAAGGCTCATGTTGTCTCTCCGCAGGAATGACGAGTCTCTCTCCACTCTCATCGACAGGCACGCGCGGAAAAGGAGACTGAACATATTCATATGGTGAAAATAAAGAGGATACGACCAATCACTTCCGAACAAACACCGGAGGACCTCGCCAAACTGGACATTGTGGAGTCAAAAAAAAGATTTTTAAAGGACCCCTCCTCTTCCACTTCAAACCTGACGTCTCCTGTGCAAGTATAGCTTCATATCCAGTGGCAAAACATTTTCTAGATGTGATGTCTGTCGTGATTGTCAACAAACGGCTTCTGGTTGTGGGCATCTGGACATGCTTTGAAGAAAACGACTGATGTCAGATCGAAAAACCGCTTAAAATGTGACCGTTTCTGTGTAGCCTCGATCCCTCCACTTTGTCGGATTTGAGGAGTCTACTGGGAATCTGGGCAGTGCATGTGTTTCGTTTTGGAAAGAGGAGGGAAAACGTGCGCCCTGGAGCTGTCCGTTCAGAACCACACACACACACACACACACACACACACACACACACGCATTACTCTGCCACCAGCGGTGCACCACAAGCCAATAACCTCGCACCTCATCTGGACCTGATGGTGTGGAGCGCAGATTTATGACATCCTCTGCATGCATTTTGTTTGTTTAACATCCTTATTTTCTCTTGGCATCTGGAGGCAATCTCTTATTCACCTGACAAGAACATTAAACGCTCATGCACCGATTTCCTGCAGATGACTTGCCTTTGCGCACCTTCTTTTCTGCGTTTATTTATCCCAGTCTTCTTTTTCAGTTGCCTATCAATTGCGCACATGTATCCTCCGGGTCTTTCAGCGTTTTAATTCCTGGCCCGGGCTCGAGATATGCCTAAAGGACGAGATGGGCCAGGGCGACGAGAAAGACCGTGTTGTGATTAACGTGGGAGGGATTCGACACCAGACCTACCGCAGCACCCTGCGCACTCTCCCCGGCACTCGTTTAGCGTGGCTCGCCGAGCCTGATGCCCACAGTCACTTTGACTATGACGCCCAGGTCGACGAGTTTTTCTTTGACCGCCACCCCGGAGTTTTTGCACACATTCTCAATTATTATAGGACTGGCAAGCTGCATTGTCCCGCTGATGTTTGTGGCCCTCTTTATGAGGAAGAGTTGGCCTTCTGGGGCATCGATGAGACAGATGTGGAGCCCTGCTGCTGGATGACGTACCGGCAGCACCGGGAGGCCGAAGAAGCGCTGGACAGTTTCGGTGGAGGGCCACCTGAAATGGGGAACGATGATATGGACACAGAAGTTTTGGGTGATCCAGGGGATGGAGACGATGAACTTGAGATGACTAAACGCCTTTCCCTCGGCGACTCGCCTGATCCCAAAGGTGCAGGGTTGTGGCAACGTTGGCAGCGTCGTGTTTGGGCGCTGTTTGAAGATCCGTATTCTTCGAAATATGCAAGGGTGAGTTATGAACACACGTGGCAGCTCTGTCTTTAGCCCTGATATTCACTATCCGTAACATAACATATCCAAGCACATGTTGCATTGGATAAGAATAGCCTGTCTATATTAAAGTGTTCTTGAGTTGATGTTATGAGTTAGGTCTAATTAAAAAAATACATAAAAAATACAGTTCATTAAATATATATATATAGGCTATATATATATATATATATAGACTAAGGTGAAGGAACAGAAGGATATTTTTGAATAAATAGTTTGACGTAATATTTTGTTATTTTTTGAAAACAAGCAGTGAAGCAAATATATAAATAGGCTATGTATTAACTTTTGAAAACATTTTTCCTCCAAATCCAAGTCATTATGCTTAACCGAGTGATTAACCGACATGGAGGTAGCCATTTTGCCATGTGACAAGAAAAAAACATAAAACAGAGAAGACTTCTTTAGATCGGTGTAGCCTATACATTTTACTTGATGTTACAGCACTTGTCATAAATTCAGAATGTTTATGTTTCAGGCTAAACTATAGTATTTTAAGAAATTAAAATAAATAAATAATAATTTATAAAACATGTTTAAAAAGATAATAATATGGCACATGTTTAGATTTTTAAAGGATTTGTCTTTGTTAGAATTGACATTATTTGAACCACGAAATGCTTTTGTATGTCACTTCTGCTAAAAGGCTGAAAGCTGATCACAATGCTCAGTAACTATTGAAACAAACGAGAGGCAACTGGTTGTCTATAGCCTATATCTGACAGTATTTTCGATTGAATTATATTCCTTGGTTTTAGTTTAGCGTTATTAGCGATAGGCCTTTATCAAACCGAAGCGACTAAATTTGGTCACCCTAGGGAAAACATGTGCAGTCATTCCAGGCGTCTTGCATGTAGCCATTGATCGACAGCTCCTCTGACTGCAACACTGCTGTGCCACGCGCCGTGAGATGCCTTCCCAGCCGCGGGCGTGTTACAAAGTCACAAATTGATCACTCCGGGAGGACATTAAAGAGAATACATCACGAAGCAAATGCTTTTCTTTATTTATGTGCCCATGCTGCTTTGCGATAAGACACACAAGGCCGATAACATCATTCTGATCAGGAGGTCTGAGTGACGGCACTTAAGATGCTAGATGATTTAGTGTTACATGTTGAGCATTAGTTTGGTCCTGTCAGACTTTTATAGTGGGCTTTAGCTGTTGTAATGTGTACTGTATTTGCTGTAGGCTGTAGCTCAAATAGCAGGGCTCTAGCAAAGCCAAGGTCATGGTTTCAATTGCAGGGAATGCAAAAACGAATCAAATATATACCTACTTTCAATGCAAAGTAGATTTTTTTTTTATAAAAGTGTCAGCCAAATGTGGTCAGTCAATAGACTTTTATGCATTCTGTACATGGCAATTAATGGCCAGTCTGGTTCGGACAATTATCAGATTGGCCTGTTTGTTTTATGCCTGATGTAAATGTATCAGGACTGCCAAGATCTGGGTATTGTACCTTATAGGCGAACGCTGATAAACGAGTTAAGGAATGTCGATGTACAGTTAGAAGTAGAGTAGATTTATGCCAGGAATCAGTCAATCAGATGAAATTATTCTGTGATTAGACAACATTGAACTTATCAAAGCCAGAGGCAAGGGTGTTTTAAGTGTGCTATTACTAACAAGGGAGTATGCTTTTGGAACAAGAAATGTATGACCTTACCGCTTGTTCGTAAATTATTTGTATTTTAATTGTAAACAACAATTCACAAAACGCTCATTTATTTGATGCTATTACAGGTTCTTCACAATATTTCAAAATATGCAGCAAATGTATGTTTTGTTAGTTCATTTGGATGATGAAAACAGTCACCAACATATTTTTAATAATGTGGCACATAATAATATTGTTTTGAATATGAATAATTTGAATATTATTAATGTCGTTTCCTGTCATTATTTGTATATTCATGTTTTTTTTTTATGATTGATGTTTGTGAAGTGCTCTGAATCAGATCTGAGCAAGTCAGCCTTATAGCATACGATCAGTGAATCAGCTATTCAGCACATCTGAATTAATAATAAAAAATGAGTCATACATCTGAATGAACTGCAGGCTTTACCCAACACACAATGGACATGCCTCAGACATTCTTTATGTTTATTGTTCCTGCACGTGTGTGGGAGCATGATATTGAGAGTGAAAGAGAGACAGAGTTGTTGTTATCTCGTTGTCATCTGGCAGATGTTTGCGCTGGTTCCCAAAGGCACCTGATATTTTTATGTCCTTGGCAGGCAAGATGCTGCATTTTACAGTGTATGTCTTGGGAATAAGTTGTCATGGCAACGGTTTCAGAGCTCTGATGAAACCGATGAAAGCTGGTCTTCCTCGTGAGATTTCAGGAAAACGCGGCAAACTTCTCTGGAGGCTTTTTGATGATGATTTACATTTTTGCCCCATGTGTCTGTGTTGTATTTCATATCCATCATTTAGAATGTTTTGTTTATCCAGTGACGAAATATAAGCTAATATATTAATAAAACACTGGAATGAAATAAAAATCTTCAAGCACATTAGAGAAAGTGAGAGCTGTTATTAGTTCCCAAAGGTTTAGTTTGTAATAGTTAATAGTTGTTTGGAGGCTAATAATGATTAACAAATTAACACAAACCTTTGCCAGACCACAACTTATATCACATATTATTCATACACCAGATGAATTATACAAATAACAAAGGCAATTTGCTTAAAATACAGCCCATACTCAGACGTCTTCCCAGTTGTGCTATGCGATATTCCCATAATGTCCCATTCTCCCAGGAGGCCATCTAGGCCATTACATGCTCCAGTGGACCTTGCCTTGTATAACAACAGGAAAAGTGTTGGTAATTAATGCACTGGTCGATATGTGAATGCACCTGCTGAATGATTCCTGGATGAGGGAATTGGCATGTCTCCCAGACTTCCTTCTTCCTTCCAGGCTCACCCAATGGAAGCCCCACCAATGTGGGACAGAGAATAGAAGCTGGGATTTACAGCATCTAGTTATCTTGTCACACTTGTCTTGTAAGAAACAAAGCAATTCTCACTTTCCGCCACATCTGCCTGTGGTTAGCAACAACTTTTTAAACAAAGATAAAAATAAGGAAGTATGAGCTTTTTTCATGAGCAATAATGAAATATTTATTTAGCAGATACATTTTCCAAAGTAACTTGCGTTTAAAGGTAAAACAAGCAATGAATTATTAACAGTGCTGCAGTACCAAATTTTAAAATGTGATTTGATGAGGAAAAAGCTAGTGCATTGCAGGTCTATTAACATTTAATAAAAGATTCAGGCCATTAGGGTTGTAAAAATACAGATCCAGTTAAAAGCTTATAATGGGATGTGAAAGTATCGATGACTCGCTGTTTTGGATAAACAGTAATATTTTATTTCTGATTGTACAGAATAATATATATATATATATATATATATATAGGAAATAATAGGGATGCACCGAAATGAAAATTCTTGGCCGAAACCGAAAACCGAAAAAGAGGAAACTAAGGCCGAAAACCGAAAACCGAAACACCGAAATAAATTATGCCAATTATTAGTACCATTGCATTTATGGCTATGACTGTGTACTAACTTTACTATAATCAAGGCATTGCATAAATTAATATTAAAGTTTCAAAGAATAAATCAATTAAAATTGTATGCAAATATTTATTTAGCACATTGCAAAGTATAAAATTAAATGTTTAACTTGACCCCACTCATGTGTACATTAAATAATAATGTAAAAGCCTACTGGCCTGCAGAAAGGTTTAAAAATGAAATGTTCTCTCATAAAAACAAAGTGCATTTAGGTCAATACTGCCATAGCCCATAATAATATCTGCAGCTATATGCTCATGGACGTGAGTTGCAAAAACCATAAACAGCTAAGGTAAACACACACACCTCTGAGAAATGACGGCTGCTCTGCACACACACGCAAGGTCTCTCGCTCCCTCTCTCTGCCGCGCGCGCGCTACGTATGCGCGCTCATGCTCGCTCGCGATTCCGGGAGATTTAAACTAATTTGCGGGCATCAGGGAGCCGCTATCAATACGCAGGAGACTCCCGGAACTTCCGGAAGACTTGGGACGTCTGTGTTTTAAAAATCGCTGTCCGTGGGTCACTCTCAGATATATTGAAATACGTCCACACCGCAGATATGTTGCTTCAGACAAGCACGTGCAGGTCGCGGTATCTGCTGTTTGCGTCATCACAACATTTCGGCCGTATTGTTTCGGTGATAAAAGTCTTTCGGCCGAAAACCGAAAATACACTTTTGGGCCATTTTCGGCCGAAAATTTTCGGTGGCCGAATATTCGGTGCATCCCTAGGAAATAACTATATGGAAATAAATGGAATCTGATACTGTGTCGTGCAAATGGCAAATTAAGTCACAATAAAACAGAAATAGTGACAGATGTTTTCTTCTGTATTGTGGCGTACGTCCAAGTGTAACGGATTATTGGGGGGAAAATGGGAGAACTTGGTTCTATCCATTGGTTGTTGATTGGACTTTACTCAAAAAGGAATAGAAATGGAAGTTTGCAGTCAATTCTGGAGGGGAACTGGTTTGTGGACTAAATGATTGGAGAAGTCCTGCATATGTTGTCAGTTTTCTTTTTGTCGCTATGTACAGAAAATCTTACATTTAAAGAAGCATGAAGACAACTCCAAGTGTCTTTTTCAGTCCTCTGTTTTGTCCTGGCTGTTATGAGTTTGTTGTCACAGTAAGATCACATGATCTCCCACCTCAGACTCTTGTTTCTTTACCTGCAGAGAGGGAGGATTCACACATTATCACCTTTACCTCAACACCCCGACTCCCTCCAGCCCGACCCGCTCACCCACTGTTCAGATACTGTCATAAACACAGAGCGGAAAGCACTTTCCTCTCCAAACTAAATCACAACAAGACTGTCCTACCTGCCCCTTGACAGATTTCGAACAGCCTAATTACGAACAAAAAAAGTTCTTAGATGCCTTGCTTTTTCTAATAGTGTCATTGAATGTATAATGACAGGCTTTAATGGTTTGATATAGTTCTTAAAGTAGAAATGTTTAAAAGGATTTAAAATGTAGGGACAACTATATGTATATATGTGTATGTATATATTTATATTTATATATATATAAAAATAGTGTGTATAAGGTGAAGGAGTTTGGATATAGAGTTTTGGGGCAAACTTAAGTTTTAAACTTGAGTAGCATGAAATCTATGAAATCTTGTTTGCCATAGTGACATTAGAAGGGGGGTTAAGAATAATTTGGGAGAGGAAACCCAACACATACTGACAGAGCTGACCAGATACAATCATTTATCATGACTTTCAGTAATTATTTATCAAAGAGACAGGGCTCATATGTTCTTGCATGGGCCACAGATGAAAATGTAAGAGGGTCAAATACTTTCATGAGTCATTTTAAAATTCCTCTCTTTTTTAAACAAAAATATAAAAATTGAGGAAATATTTTTTTCAAATCTGCCCATATACAGTATGTTTGAGAATATTAATCCACAAGTAAATATTTCCATCTTAAAAGGTTAAACTCATGAAATCAAGTGACAATAGTACTAACTAGTACTACTTGCGTAATCATAATAATGTGCACAATCATGCACTGTGCTGTTTGGACACACATTACAAGTCAGGTATACCATCTGTTATAATAAACTGGGTGTTTTTGCTCAGGCCAGGTTACACACTCCAGCTGTGTGTGCTTTGCTGGGTGTTTGCAGACTGTGGGTACCAGGGCTCCAGAAGATTGGAGAGTGAGCACGTATAACAGGTCCCTCTATGTGTTATTTGTTGTTCGTTTATGCTGAGCCATTAAGCATGGCTGTGATTTAAATGGAAAGAGTCTTGACTGTTGCCTGGTCTAGCTTTTAAACTGAACATGCAAGCTAAAATGTAATATACTGTATCTGCTAGCAGTGTCTTTATATAGGACAAAAAAACTCCTTAAAATGCAATGCTGGGATCGCCTCTGATTGTAATGTTTACTGTCAGTGTTAGTTCTGCCCACCTTATTTTTAAAATAAGAATGAGTGTGGCCATTTTTAACTTGAATGTTCAAGGCTTTCGGTGTCAGCCACTTCCAGTTATTTTAGCTGTACAAAACAGTCTGTAATGGTGCATGATGTTGCAAACTGATATTTGTTATCAGGTTATTTTAGAGTAATCATAAACACACTGCATAGTTGCGCATTTAGTTTTACAGAACTTAGATATTCTTAGTTATTTACCTATTTTGGATAATGAATCAGTCTTGCACATTCACAGGAAATAGCTTACTCCTGCTTTGAAAAATAAGGTGGGTAAGTGCTGGAATATTTCGAGACAGAGTAAGAAATTGGGAACATATGGTAGTGCATTTTGGTACATACACAGAAGTGGATTTATGTAATATGTATTTTTTTTATGTAATATAAGACAGCATGAAAAATTGAAACTGAAAGAGGTTTCCCAATCCCTGAATTCATTTTTATTTAACAGAACACTTTTCTATCTGCCTTGTGGCCACAGGCACATTTATTTCTTTTTCCTTAGAATTTATTCCCTTCTCTGTCTCCCTTAGTGAGTCATTTGTTTACATGCTCATTTTCATTATTATGGTACAGTTCAAGTTTTTCTCTTGGAGACAGTATTCAAAGACATTGGACATTAGCACCGGCAGCCATGGAATGATTAGGGGTCAAGGCTAGTGATAAGACAGACCTACCTGTTGTGAGACGTCTAACCCTTCTCTCATCCGAACCTTGGAGTGAGACTTGCACAGATTCTTGCTATATAAATGCAGAACAGAAGTCAGCCCCAGAGGAAGCCTACAGTGATTAACGTTAATTAGACTGCAGTAGCAGAGCAGAGCCCAGACCCCTTTAATTACCGGAGAGAGTGGAGAACCTTGACACAGCATGCAAGGCAACCTCCGGCTCGTTCCACTGAAAATGATCTGCTGAGAAAGGGACAGAGCAAGGTAGTCCTTTTCTGTAGCCAAAAGGCACATTACACACACGCACACACACAAACAAATAGCAGAGCATATACTGTAATATACAGACCCTGCTGTGCCATTCTCCCTAATTTTTAGGACACCCTTTATTTCTGACTACGGTACCCCGCCCCATCGCTCCCAGTTCTGTCTATGAGCAGTAAGTAGAGCAGGACACCCTTTTAAAAAGCTGCAGGGCAGTGGCTCTAGAGACCCAGCAACTGTGAATAGCCTTGATACCATGGGCCATGAGAATTTGCTGATAGATGCTCAAACTGGGGCACCCAAATGCGAAGAGTCCTGGTTTTATGGTGGATTTTGCTCAAGGCAGGTGGAAATGCATTAAAGGAATAGTTCACACGAAAATGAAAATTCTGTCATTAATTACTCACCCTCATGTCGTTCCAAACCCGTAAGACCTTCGTTCATCTTCGGAACACAAATTAAGATATTTTTGATGAAATCTGATGGCTCAGGGTGGCCTCCATTGACAGCTATTTAATTAACACTTTGAAGGCCCAAAAAGGTAGGAAAGACATCGTTAAAATAGTCCATAGAATATTTTTTTCTTTTTTTTTTACAATAGAATACTTTTTGTGCACCAAAAAATCTAAATATCGACTTATTCAGTCATGTCTTCTCTTCTGTATCAGTCTCAGACGTACGATTCTTCATGAGAGCACCATGATGCATGCGCGTGTTGATGACGCAGGAGCTGGCGTTCTGGCATATGACCTACAAGCAGAGGAAGACGCACACGAGGTCATGCATACGTTGTGGTGCTCTCGTGAACGCGCGTTGTTTGGTTGTTATAAAAAGATGTCAAATTGTCAAACTGAGCTGTCATCAAATATTTGATGAATTTTATTTTTGAAATTTCTTTTGTTTAATATTTGTTTTTCAACAACTAGAGTACCTCATTTTGTGCATGTCCTAATTTGAATGCTAGATTTGCACAAATGAACAGATGTCATTGCACAAGCTAATTATGAGTTGTCATCAGACGATTGATGATCTCATGTGCGACTTGATTTTTTTCTTCATTCTTTATTTTTCTATGTTATTTAAAATACTAAAGTGACACTTTTGTTGTTGTTGTTCTGGAAGTCCCAAATTGGATATAAGATTAGCAATTTTCAGAGAGTTCAAGTAAATGATTGTGTTATAAAAACAAGGAATGCAAAAAGTGCTGCGCAGGGTGTAAAATCAGTATCTCTGTGTTCTTTGGGTGTCTTTCAGCTCATAAAAAAACAATCCAAGGCACTTGAGTAAATTCTTTTTAGAAAAATATAAAAAGCCTTTATTCTTTCATGGCTTAGCTATTTTAAAAACAGGTGACAAGCAACGGCAAACCAACGCATTGTAGCCAATGAGCCTTCATCAGGATTTAATGATCTTCATGATTGTGTTATATTGTTGTTACATTTGTGAGTAAATAAAACTTTAACTGTTTGTGTAAAATAGGCACATACATACATATTATCAATATATCAGGCCCCTGAATCTAATCAAATCGTATCATGGCATGTTTTGAGGCATCAGCAAATATCATATTGCTGACTAGGAGAATCAGTGTCAGAACATTATTGTGATGAAACGTCTACGGCCAAATCACAGCCGTGCCAATATAGAGCAGATATAGAGCCGATATAGCCTTAATTCTTCATGGCATAGATTCAACAAGGTGGTGGAAACATTCCTCAGAGATTCTGTTCCCTATTGACATGATAGCATCATGCAGTTGCAGCAGATTTGTTGGCTGCACATGATCGAATCTCCAGTTCCACCACATCCCAAAGGTGCTCTATTTGATTGAGATCTGGTGACTATGGGGGCCATTTGAGTGTAGTGAACCCATAAGAAACCAGTTTTAAATAATGTGAGCTTGGTGACAAAGCACGTTATCCTGCTGGAAGTAGCTATCAGAAGATGGGTACACTGTGGTCATAAAGGGATGGACATGGTCAGTAACAATACTCAGGCTGTGGTGTTTAAACAATGCTCAATTGGTACTAACGGGCCCAAGGTGTCCCAAAAAAATACCCCCCCACACCATTACACTACCAGCCTAAACTGTTGATACACTGCAGGATGGATCTATGCTTTCATATTGTTTATCCCAAATTCTGACCCTACCATCTGAATGTTGCAACAGAAATCAAAACTCATCAGACTAGGCAACGTTTTTCCAATCTTCTATTGTCCAATTTTGGTGAGTCAGTGTGAATTGTAGCCTCAGTATCCTGTTCTTAGCTGATAGGAGTGGCACCCGGTGTGATCTTCTGCTGCTGTAGTCCGTCTGCTTCAAGGTTCGATGTGTTGTGCGTTCAGAGATGCTCTTCTGCAGACCTTGGTTGTAACAAGTGGTTATTTGACTTACTGTTGCCTTTCTATCAGCGTGAACCAGTCTGGCCATTCTCCTCTGACATGTAGCATAAGGCATTTTCGCCCACAAAACTGCTGCTCACTAAATATTTTCTATTTTTTGTTCCATTATAATAATAATACATTTATTTTATATAGCGCCTTTAAAAGTCGCTTTCTCAAAGTGCTTTACAAGCAAACATAACAACAGAGAAACTACACACTTTAAATACAAAAAATAAATAAACACAAAAATAAACAAAAAAATGAACATCAAGTAAAAGCAATCCTAAAATAAAATGTTTTAAGAAGAGATTTAAAAGTCACTAATGTATTTGCTTCCCTGATGTCAGCAGGGAGAGAATTCCAAAGCTTGGGGAGCATAGACAGAAAATGCTCGATCACCCCTAGAACAAAGCCGTGTCTTGGGAACAACCAATAGACCACTCTGAGAGGAACGCAGATTACGGCGTGGTGTGCAAGGCATTAGTAAATCAGTCAAGTACTGAGGAGCCAGATTGTGCAGAGATTTATATGCCAACATAAGGATTTTAAAATCAATACGGTACCTGACAGGTAGCCAGTGCAGAGACTCCAAGACAGGGGTTATATGATCCCTAGCCCTGACCCCAGACAATACTCTAGCAGCCGAATTCTGTAGATATTGCAGTTTGTCAATTGATGATTTAGATACCCCAGCTAGAAGACCGTTACAGTAGTCAATACGTGAAAAGACAAAAGAATTTATCAACTTCTCAGCAACTGAGAAGGACAACATAGAACGTAAACGTGCTATATTTCTGAGGTGATAAAAGGATGTCTTAACCATATTCTGCACAAAAGGCTCAAATGACAGTGTGGCATCAAATATGACACCAAGATTTTTTTATTTGCTCTGAAACTCCAAGGCAACACCATCAACAGACAGAGTTGGAGACCCAACCTTTCGCAGTTGATGAGGTGATCCAAGGAGCATAACTTCTGTTTTTGAGCCATTTAAAGACAGAAAATTATTGGACATCCAAATCTTGATCTCAGCAATACAATTCAAAAGATGCACAACGTCCACTTGCTGACCCGGTCTTGAATGGATATAAATCTGTGTATCATCAGCGTAAAAGTGATAGTTAAGGTCGAGAGATCTTAATAATTGACCAAGTGGATAGATATACATACTAAAAAGTAAGGGACCCAATACTGACCCCTGTGGAACCCAGTAAACCCTGGGTTTATCTGTAAACCCAGAGATGGATGTGTGTGAAAATCCCAGTAGATCAGCACCAACAACCATGCCACATTCAAAGTCACTTAAATCACCTTTCTTTCCCATTCTGATGCTCAGTTTGAACTTCAGCATCTTAACCATGTCTACTAAATGCATTGATTTGCTATCATGTGATTGGCTGATTAGATATTAGCATTAACAAGCAGTTGAACAGGTGTACCTAATAAAGTGTCTGGTGAGTGTGTATATAATATATAAGATATCTTCAATATAGAAATGATATTATAAAAATATTATCGTTTGTGTCCAACAGAAGTTGGTTTGGAATGATGAATTTTATCCCCTTAAAGAATCTCGTAGAAATCATTTTAACTGACAAAAGGTTAACTCAAACAAACAAATATGTTTATTAAGGTAACTTGAACTTTGCATAAAATCTGCACTTTAAATATTCAATTTTCAAATAAGAAAAAAAAGTTCATTTTAAAATAGTATGTCTATAGCAGTGTTCATTTAGAAGGTAGATTTAAAATCCAGTTTTATCCTGAAGAACAACATATTAATCGGTGCTTAAAACAAAGCACACAGTGAGAGCTTGGGGTATAAAGTAGCCTACTTGCAGGAGGGGCTGGAGAAGCGGTTTCACTGCAAGAGACGTGGCAGCTTCTCTGTGAAAACAGGAAGATAGCTGATATACCTTTCTTTTTAAAATGCACTCTATTAGTCAGACCACTGTTTGTTGTTCGGAGAGAGTTTCTACCTTTGTTTCTGTGACTACAGTAAACAATGAGTTAACATGATTCTTAACCCAACCTGTCCAGCAGGGGTAATTCATCTGTTTGAATATGGAAAATGAAAAGAATCAATATCACAGGTAAACATTTGTGCTGACAATGCCATTCAACAGTGCATGAACTGGTCATTGAGAATCTACCACCTGTCAGCCTCACAGAAATTAATGCTCTAATGGCTTTTGGGGGGTGGCTTATTATACATCTAGCAGAAAGGCATTTGTGTAAACAAGAGAAGATAACTGATACCTTTCGTTTTAATGGACTTTATGCTTCCTTTGCAGATTAGTCAGACCACTGTCGACCACAATGTTGTGTGCTTTATTGAGGCAGAGCCAGCTGTCTGTTTTCCACAGTCAATAAGCGTGGTTATATTTTTAACCAAAACATTCCAGCAACAGCGTTTTATCTGAATACAGAGAAGAGTGATGCTGACAAAGCCATTGAACATGGACATTAATAGAGAATGTGAAGCTGATGTAACGCCGTGTTGAATTCTGGGTAACTATCTTGTTTAGACGCCATGTAAGGAGGATCGTTCTACATTTCTGCTAGGTATTTTTTGTGATTGTGAAAAATGACGCTATTATAGGTTATTCATGCTGCATCATGAATTGCCACAGTAACTCACATCATCGTTCAGGGAGAAAACTGGACAATGTAATATGCAACTCATTCAAATGAACTTGCATGGTACTCCAAGGAACATGGGCCAAAATGAATATTTTAGTGTTTTCATGTAGTGTTAGTGTACGATTCTCCTAGACAGAAAGTGTCTTTACCTGCACAGACTTTTTCACATTCACAAGCTGCATTTGCATACATTGAACTGCATGAAGACCTTCTTTCCATTTTTCTTAAGAGTCTCATTATTATTTGAGAAACTGCTCCAAACAATTCAGTGTAAATTGGCTGCCTCATTGATTCAGACTGAATCATAAACCAATTCAGACCATTTCGACCTGTTCCCGTAAAGAACTGATTCTAAAGTGATTCTTTCAAGAATCCGGCATCGCTCTGATTGTAAACAGACGACAGAAAAATAGGAGACACGTGCCATGCTTTAATGTTGTTCGGGAAAATATTGATCTTGTCGTAATCTCCCGTTGTGTACACTTGAGGATTGAATGTAAGAGGTTAGGCAGGGGTCCTTGTTCCTTATAAGAAACTTACGTTAATGAAGGGAATCATTATAAATAAATGTTATACTGTTTGCTAGGGGGTGGGAATCTTTTAGAATCTCATGATTCAAATCAAATCCTGGGCCCCAAGGATTCATAGAAAATGAACTTGAAATGAAATTTAATCATCCATTTTCCAAACCACTGGTCCAATGTCGGTACAGCATAATAGAGTGGTGCAGGTATGACGTCAGAACCCGGAAGTCTAATTCGCCACTGGTTCCTTTGAGATTTTCCTATGGGAATTTCCATTTATGAGTCAAATAAAGCCTGTGGTAAACATAACTTGACAATACTTTGACATTTTGTTCTACATAGCAAGCACACACACCCCAAGCTGTCTTAGTTACTTATTAAAAATATACGTTTTTAAAAATGCTTAAAAATTTGCGTTTCTGCTATGGGTGTGTGTAATTTACATTTCATTGTGTTTAACTTTTGAGTTAACGTTAAATAACATAAGTTACTTTTTATGAAAAGTTGGTTATGAAATAACATCACAGTCGCGTGTCAAGTTGATAATTTTGCACATGGATAAATATAGGTAGGCTAGAAAGAGATGTGTGCTCAGTTGTGTTGATACGAGTTGCTCCATGAATAATCATTTGGACAGTGCTGTTGTCATTTGAGATCTAATGGTGATAACATGAACAAACACAAACATGATGAATGAAGCTATTTAACTGGTAAATTAACTGACCGACTTCATAAATCTGTTTACGGATGTTAATTTTGTACAGTGTGCTAAAGTAACTTACACAGCCTTTATTACTTTCCATACCAGTAAAACCATGTCAGTAAGCTTGGAGGTGAAGTGTATCTGTGCCACTAGTGACACTGAGCAGAATTGCAAGAATATTCATTTAAAAATAAATAAATAAATAAATAACAAAACAAAAAATGCAATTAACATGTCTCAAACCCTTTCACTGCAAATGCAAAAAGCATGCACATGTGAGAGATTTGAGAAGCCCCTTTCTGGCGAAAGGCAATTGAATGCATCAATCAAGTGTTCTACATTTTTATTTTTTACATAACAAATAACATGCAGCCAGCTAATCAGGAATTACAATAAATCATGTCAAAATCATGTTTTCTCAGACTGAGACAAATTATTTTGTGATTTTGTAGCATCCTGCTTCTGTTTGCATGCTTTTTAAACAACAAAACACATTTGCACTTAGTAGCGGTGGATTTCACTCTTGGATCAATATCCAGAGCTTTTAAAGAGACGGTGTGTCCCTGTGTACTGCATACAATGAGCAAGAACAGGCATCTTTACACATTTACAAATTAAATTCTGTAAAGACGCAATGCTGCATCTGTAGGTCTACCAAAGCAAGCATCTGACTCACTTCATGCCCTAGTATCAGAGGCAGCTCAATGCTATTGGTTGAGCCAGTGTTCTGTCACACCCATCAGGCCACTCAAACTAATAGATTTAAATACTGACTGATGTAGAAATTTCACCTTTAACCATGTAAATATCATACAGTAATGCTTCTTTCATTGTCAAGTGTCTCGTGAGCCACTCTGCTGCTGGCCATGAACACAGAAAACCCAACAAACACAGAAAACCCACCTAACCAGATGAAAGAGTGTCAATAGCACTTAAAGGTCCCATATTGTACATCTTTCTGAAGTTTTATTTTAGGTTGTGATGTCCTTAACAATATATATTTGTGGTATAAGTACCAAAAACCATCCCAATATATTTTTACAGCTCCTTTCTCAGGAGCTCTGCTAAGAACAGGTCGATTTTGGCCTGACTAAATAATATTCATGAGCCTCTCTTCTGATTGGCCTGTTGTTTTCTGAGTGACGCACGGCCAGGCCAACCACAGGTAACTAGGGTCATGTATCCTGTAGCCTGCTGTGGCTGGTTGGTGATGCTCACAAGTAAGGTAAATAAAACACCTGTAATGATGGACATTGCTGAGGGAATTGTTATCCGGCCTTATATGTTCGAGCCAGACTCAGACCCCGAATCAGCGACGACAGGAGACAAACAACCACCTCCTTACTTTTGGCGTTATTGTAAGAGTATTATAATTACCATTACATCAATGCTGCACGCAGATTTAACGTTAACGCTAATTTAAATGGTGTCTTTTTTGTCAAATTCGATTTAAAGTCCGCGTGAACCGGAAGTTGCAAACGACTTTTCTCCAGTGCTGTGACGTATTTCCCAGTGAAAAGGAATATTGAACAGAGGGCAGGGTTTTACTCTAGCGCTCCTCCTCTCCATCTCTCGCTCATTACAGACTAACGATTTGAGGGGAGTGGTTAAGCGTTTCCCAACCTAAGTCCTCAAACCTACGTCATCAGGGAAGGTCCTCCAATGCAGAGGGGAGGGGCATTTTCAGATTTTGATTAAAGATTACGAAGCCAAAAAACTGTTTTGTGTGTTTTACCTTGCACGGATTAATTGTTCACCACAAGACTAGTAATATGCGCTAACAAAGTAAATACGGTCCATTTTGATTTCAGTTGGACTTTAAATCTCCAAAATATGAACGTTAATAGCTAGTTATACACTGATTTTGAAACACTTAACTGCTTTATAATATGTAACGTTAGCAGACAGACACTGAATGCAATAAGCTATGTAACTATTGCTTTCCTACTGATACAGTAAGTTGACATGCTACAATTTATTTTACAATGTTAATTTTTTTCTGTAAAAGGTGTACTTGTGGTAAGTGTGCAAAGATGCCCACAGAACGCGAGAACATATGCTGCAATTGATGCCCAAGGTAAACTTGTAAAACTATGAACTATAGGGACTGCAGCATCTTTGTTAGGAGTAGCTTCTTTGAAAAACCAGCATTGAACTGTGCCTGATTGATTGACGAAGCAGTCACTTGTGAAATGTGCAGAACAGACGGTTAAGGTCGAACTGAATTGCTGTGGTATTTCTGAATTAATAAACATTAGCCACTGTTCTCTTATATTAAAGGAACTGTATGTAAGAAATGTATTTCAATTAATCATAAAATGGCCCTGATATGTCACTAGACATTAAGAAATCATGTTCATTTCAAATACTTATATCACTGACAACAGTAGTCCGGCCAGGATATTGTCATTTAAAAGTGAAGTTGCAGCCCTCAACTGATGTTGATGTTGTCATGTTGTGTTTTGGCCTGTTGCTCCACCCTTCACCTATCTACCAATCACAAAGTCAGTAGTGTTTCGGCATCCGGGTTGCCAGCTCTGCTCTAGTTACCACAGCTACAGCTACAAACGTGTCGGATAAAAAATGTCTAACGTTACGAAACCTAAAAAACCTCGTTATGAATCCGAAAAACATCTCTCATGAAGCATAAACATAATTAACAGAAAAAAAATGTACTGTGTAGGACTCGTCACTTGCCATTGGAAGCTCCTTGTAGCAGCCTACGTTCCTGCTGGATCCTGCAGCCTAACCGGCAACCTCGAGTCAGGGGGGAGGGGGAGGGGATACACCGCTCTACAGTAATTTGAATGTGATGGCAGTACCAGTTTGGCCACAATCTTACATACGGTTCCTTTAATGTTGTTTGGAAGCCTGTGCAATGATGTAGTTTCATGACAGTGGGCAGTGCTCGGGGTGGAGACTGAAGGCGGTGACTGAGTAGTTCTGACATCACATTTATACGGTAGTCACAATGGCTCGTGAAAAGGCACAGCTACTTTATGCAGGCTGTGTTTATTTGTCTGTGGATTGACTGTTTTGAAACTTTTATGGGAGTTTCATAGCCCCCAGACATCTGTTATCATGAAAAAAGCCAGGAACAGTTCAGGCTTCTTGACTACAGTTAGTTTGTTCATTATGAGATGAAGTCAAGTAATTGTGGTTACTAAATTAGTGGAAAGTCTTACATGTGCAATGGACAATGTTAAAGAGGTTAGCCCTTCTTAAATATTTGAATGAATTGCTAAATATTTTAAGAGATTAATTGCTACTTCTTGCTCCTTCAGGAATGGCCAGCACCATCATCCCCATTAATCTCCCATCAGTGGAGAGGGCCACTTATTTCTGCTTTGAGGAGAGGAACTTCATTGTACATTAATGGCATAACAGTGTAAGGTACATTTAACAGCCCTCCTCCTATCTGTACATGCCATCTTTACTGACCTGGCAAGCTGTGCAATCTGAGGCTTGAGTGGAACATACTGTATACTGAATTACTTAAAGCTAATGGAATTTTGTTGTGTGGATTCAATGTCAAGATTGCTACAAACACATACACAGGAAGTTTGTGTTAATGTGGCCCACATCCTTTTATGTCTTGCCTTAGTGTTTTTATTTTCTGGTAAAATATTTAGCATACATAATTTAGAGAAATGTGATTTGAAGCTTGAAAAGGCTGTCCTTGCTAATGCAATATTAACTGATAGACAGGTGCTTATGAAAGAGTTTGAGACTGAATTTGGCATAAGCACAAAAATGGAGTTAAAGGACAAGTTCGGTATTTTACACTTAAAGCCCTGTTTACAGATCGTATCTGATGAAATAGAACGGTTAAGATAAAAATTTGGACACATGCTCCTGTCCCGAGAATTTTAGGTTTATTTCGCAATTTTGAGCGTGGCATGGTTGTTGGTGCCAGACGGGCCGGTCTGAGTATTTCACAATCTGCTCAGTTACTGGGATTTTCACGCACAACCATTTCTAGGGTTTACAAAGAATGGTGTGAAAAGGGAAAAACATCCAGTATGCGGCAGTCCTGTGGGCGAAAATGCCTTGTTGATGCTAGAGGAGAGAGGAGAATGGGCCGACTGAATCAAGCCGATAGAAGAGCAACTTTGACTGAAATAACCACTCGTTACAACCGAGGTATGCAGCAAAGCATTTGTGAAGCCACAACACGCACAACCTTGAGGTGGATGGGCTACAACAGCAGAAGACCCCACCAGGTACCACTCATCTCCACTACAAATAGGAAAAAGAGGCTACAATTTGCACGAGCTCACAGTTGAAGACTGGAAAAATGTTGCCTGGTCTGATGAGTCTCGATTTCTGTTGAGACATTCAGATGGTAGAGTCAGAATTTGGCGTAAACAGAATGAGAACATGGATCCATCATGCCTTGTTACCACTGTGCAGGCTGGTGGTGGTGGTGTAATGGTGTGGGGGATGTTTTCTTGGCACACTTTAGGCCCCTTAGTGCCAATTGGGCATCGTTTAAATGCCACGGCCTACCTGAGCATTGTTTCTGACCATGTCCATCCCTTTATGACCACCATGTACCCATCCTCTGATGGCTACTTCCAGCAGGATAATGCACCATGTCACAAAGCTCGAATCATTTCAAATTGGTTTCTTGAACATGACAATGAGTTCACTGTACTAAAATGGCCCCCACAGTGACCATATCTCAACCCAATAGAGCATCTTTGGGATGTGGTGGAATGGGAGCTTCGTGCCCTGGATGTGCATCCCACAAATCTCCATCAACTGCAAGATGCTATCCTATCAATATGGGCCAACATTTCTAAAGAATGCTTTCAGCACCTTGTTGAATCAATGCCACGTAGAATTAAGGCAGTTCTAAAGGCGAAAGGGGGTCAAACACAGTATTAGTATGGTGTTCCTAATAATCCTTTAGGTGAGTGTATATATATATTGTAACGATCACCAGCTGGAGTGCCCTTGAGAGCCACCAGAGGGCACTCCACATAAGACTCTCCTATTCACTCACAAACTACAATTCCCATAACTCACTGCCTGGACTCATCATCACTTATCACTGATCACATTCACCTGTACCTCATTCACTGATTGTATTCACCTGTCTCATCCTGTTAGTCTGTCTATTTATACCATGTTCATTCATTCACTCACTGCGAAGTCTTGTTGTACTGTTAGTCTGCATTTCCGAGCATTTTCCCTGGTTTCTTGTCTGGTTTTTGAATATCTCGCCCTGGTCCCTGGATTACTCTCTTGCCTCTGGTCCCTGCCTGTTTTGTTAGTTTGTTTCTTTATTTGTTTGTTTGGACTGCCTACCTGTGTTTTGACCTTTTGCCTGTACTTTGGATTACGCCTTTGGATTACCCCTTCAATAAAAGCTGCACTTGGATCTTAACCTTCGTGTCTCGGAGCAGTTCATGACAGAAGACTTCGCCAAACCTAGATCCAGCAGCCATGCCTACCTGGAGTCCTGATGTCCAGATCCTCCGTCTTTGCCAAGAGAATTGCGCCATCGAGGATTATGTCGCAGAATTCCTCGAGCTGGCACATCTTGCACAAATGAGCACCCAGTGCTTGATGATCTTCTTCCGCGGGGGATTATCGGAACCACTCCGGTCACTGATGCCCGAACCTGATCCGCTCGGGTCTTTAGAAAGGTACGTTGACCTGGCCCTGTTGTGGAGCGGTTCCTTGTTTACTGTGGGCGAGGAGGAGAAGAAGCTCCCTGAACCCGCAGTGTCCTCTCAGACCGTGCTCCACGTCTTGCCAGCAATCAGGCCAGCCACCAGATCGGTCTATGGCCGTACAGGACCGATCTCCAGCGTGGCCGATCCTCCGTTAATGTCTGCACGTGCTGCCAGGAAGGCCGTCACGTCCAGTCCAGCCGAGCCCGCACTTCACGCCAAATCTGCCGAAGCCAAGGCAGTATGCGTCATGCCCGCCGCCCCTGAGACTGAGAGCGTCATGCCCGCCGCGCCTGAGACAGCAAGCGACATGCCCGCCAAGCTAGAGCCTTCACCGCTGGTCCTGTCCAGCTCAGAGCCCTCTTCACCGCTGGTCTCGTCCAGCACAGAGCCTTCTTCATTGCCGCTGGTCCTGTCCAGCTCAGAGCCCTCTTCATCGCTGGTCCTGTCCAGCCCAGAGCCCTCTTCGCCGCTGGTCCTGTCCAGCTCAGAGCCCTCTTCACCGCTGGTCCTGTCCAGCCCAGAGCCCTCTTCGCCGCTGGTCCTGTCCAGCTCAGAGCCCTCTTCATCGCTGGTCCTAACCAGCTCAGAATCCTCTTCGCCGCTGGTCCTACCCAGCTCAAAGCCCTCGCTGCTGGTCCCGTCAAGCTCAGAGCGTGCTGATCCTGATCCAGAGACTGTTCACCTCACTTATGCCGAGCCAGAGACTGTTCTCGTCACTTCTGCCGAGCCAGAGCCAGAGCTTCACGTCAGTCCTGCCGAGCCAGAGCTCCACGTCAGTCCTGCCGAGCCAGAGCCAGAGCTTCACGTCAGTCCTGCCGAGTCAGAGCTTCACGTCACGTCCGCCCATCCAGAGTCTCGTCCAGCCGAGACTGAATGTGTTCCTGAGCCTGAATCTGATCCTGAGCCTGAGCCTGAATCTGATCCTGAGCCTGAATCGGTTCCTCTTCCTCTTCCTACGCCTGTGTCTTCGGACAAGATGGCCGACTCCACGCCTGTGTCTTCGGACAAGATGGCCGACTCCACGCCTGTGTCTTCGGACAAGATGGCCGACTCCACGCCTGTGTCTTCGGACAAGATGGCCGACTCCACGCCTGTGTCTTCAGACAAGATGGCCGACTCCACACCTGTGTCTTCGGACAAGATGGCCACCGCCGAGCCAGTGTCTCAGGACAAGATGGTCTCCGCCGAACCAGTGTCTCGGGACAAGATGGTCTCCGCCGAGCCAGTGTCCTCAGCAGAGTTACCCTCAGCAGAGATGGCTGCCGACATGCCTTTCCCTGAGCCGGTGTCTGTTCCAGATCCAGAGCCGGAGCCAGTGTCTGTGTCTGTTCCAGTTCCTGAGCCGGAGCCAGTGTCTGTGTCTGTTCCTGTTCCTGAGCCAGTGGTGCCAGTTCCAGTGCCAGTTCCGGTGGTACCAGTTCCAGTGCCAGTTCCGGTGGTGCCAGTTCCAGTTCCTGAGCCGTTGGTGCCAGTTCCAGTGCCAGTTCCGGTGGTACCAGTTCCAGTGCCAGTTCCGGTGGTGCCAGTTCCAGTTCCCGAGCCGTTGGTGTCTGTTCCAGTTCCTCCGCCGTGGCCGCCCGAGGGGTCTTCACCGCCGTGGCCGCCCGAGGGAAAGTCTCCGCCCAGGCCGCCTGAAGGTTCGTCTCCTCCCTGGCCGCCTGAAGGGTTGTCTCCGCCCTGGTCGCCTGCACAGCCTGCTCCGCCCTGGTCGCCTGCCCAGCCTGCGCCGCCCTGGTCGCCTGCACACCCTGCTCCACCCTGGTCACCTGCACACCCTGCTCCACCCTGGTCACCTGCACAGCCTGATCCGCCCTGGCCTCCCATCCTGCTGCAGTATCCAGGTCCTCTGCCGCTCCACGGGCCTGGCCCTCCATCCCGCCCCCGGGTCCGCCTCCGCTCCACCTCCCTCCTGGACAGTTTAGGAGCGTCTGGAATCCGCTCCTTAAAGGGGGGGCTATGTAACGATCACCAGCTGGAGTGCCCTTGAGAGCCACCAGAGGGCACTCCACATAAGACTCTCCTATTCACTCACAAACTACAATTCCCATAACTCACTGCCTGGACTCATCATCACTTATCACTGATCACATTCACCTGTACCTCATTCACTGATTGTATTCACCTGTCTCATCCTGTTAGTCTGTCTATTTATACCATGTTCATTCATTCACTCACTGCGAAGTCTTGTTGTACTGTTAGTCTGCATTTCCGAGCATTTTCCCTGGTTTCTTGTCTGGTTTTTGAATATCTCGCCCTGGTCCCTGGATTACTCTCTTGCCTCTGGTCCCTGCCTGTTTTGTTAGTTTGTTTCTTTATTTGTTTGTTTGGACTGCCTACCTGTGTTTTGACCTTTTGCCTGTACTTTGGATTACGCCTTTGGATTACCCCTTCAATAAAAGCTGCACTTGGATCTTAACCTTCGTGTCTCGGAGCAGTTCATGACATATATATAGGATATATATTTATATAATTTGTTATTTTTTTTATTTATATATACATTTTTAGGTGACGGCCTAATTACTTCAAAATTACATAATACAATTCAAAAAATGAATTAAATACCATTAATTTAATTGAAGAAAGTTTTTACTCAATTAAATTTTATTCAATCAAAATAAATCAGTTAGATCAACACAATTTAATTGGTTTAGGCTAAATTAATTGGTAAATTAATTTATTCTATAGTAACTAACTAACTATTACATTTGTCAAACAAAATGTTCTGGTCCAAATTATTATTATTATTTTTATTAATTTACTTTAATAAATGTACTTCTGTTTAAACAAGCAGTTTCATTCATCATTATACACAATAATGAACAAATAATAAAGGTGTCAGCATTGACATTTGTATAGATTATAGTATTGTATTGAGTAGAGTATTGTATAGTAAAAAGTGCCCACAGCCAAAGCACAAGCTCCACTCTTCAGCACACAAAATTCAAAAACATTACAGAAACTCCTCTAAATATCCAACATAACTGAACGTTGAACACTAACATGTCTTTCCCTTTACTGGAAAAACACATAAAATAACACTTAATACCTAAATGTTCTCTTCTAATGTAGTCCCTTGCAAAGCATGCTGGGAACCACTGCCCAGTTAGTTGTCAACAAAAATGATTAATGTAGTCCCAAAACAAATGGATTAAGTAAACTTCCTTTTTAAGTATATAGGTGGATTGAACATAATGAGATTATTTATTTTTTTAAATCGTGTTACTTTAGCACATTCTAATTAATTTAACTGAGCAAGATGCACATACATACATACACATATCAGTGGCGGCTGCTGGTCTTTCAAAGAGGGGAAGCTCATTTTCGGCCTACATCATAAAAACTGTCCATTTATTTATACGTAAATTCTACGTTCCTTTTCAAGAAAATGCTCTGTGACCCTGTCGTACCAACTAGGCGTCTTTTCCAGTGACTTGACCAGTGTCCTCTCAATGACCAGCAGAGTTAAATATAATTGTATAAATGTAAAAATATAATAAAGGTATAAATAATAATATAATAAAGTATAATAATACTACTACTACTAATATATTTTTAAAATTATTTTAATAATTATTTTTTAATTATTACTAATAATAATATAAAAAATATAAAAAGTAGTAATATAATAAAGGTATAAATATATAATTGTGTGAAATGTATTATGAAAATTGGCTAGCAATTTCGACAAGCAAATACCAAGAAATAGGTTGCAGCAGTTTGTCTTTTGACTACAGTTGAAAAATCCGCGATGGGACTGAGCTCGAAAAGCTTCAGCGTCAGCGACTTTTTATTGTATGAAATCGCTGTCAATCAAAAGGAGATGCAGCCTTTCGAAAAACCCTCCAATCATCACGCAGAAGCCAGGAGTCCAGGCCAGCCCACTCCTCATTCACCCCCAGAGAAGCTGAGCGTCCGTGGGCGGGACATAATCGCAGCATTTATCCAATGACCGTCTAGTTTCGAAGCACTGAAAAAAACAGTTCGAAGCAGCCCCATTGAAGTCAATGGACGCTGGGCTTCAACCAGGGGGACCTACTCACACTCTCCGTCTCTGCAAGTTTCGGAAGGGAATGATTCAGATTTCTCTCGGCACAGCTACTAGTAGATCGACGGGTTGCTCACGTCACATCTACGTCGTCAAGCTCAGTTTGAGTCTGCGCAGTACGCTCGACCATCAGGAAGTTAGTGCTTCTAATTGACTTCACTTGTCTCCGTTGAATCCAATGGGGTCGCTGTGTCCAGTTTATATACTGTCTATGGCTTCTTCAACAGGGAAATGCACTGTGACGCTACAGGAATGTATGAGAAGGAAATCGAGTCAGCCGACCTGCTATATGTAGCTGATTTTGAACGAACTCGTCTTTGAGATGAACATTTTCTAACGCATTTTTAGTCAAAATGTTAACACAATAGTGCATATTTGACCATAATTTTTTTGACATTATAGGGGAGCTTCCCTTGCAGTCTTAAAGAAATCCCCACTGATATATATATATGTGTTTCAATATGGGTAGAAAAATATTTTCTCATAAAACTAAAAAATGCCCCTGGATATCAGGTAAGTGGACAAATACCTTTTTTAAATACTTATTAAAACAAAAATATATATTTTTAAAGGTTGTGTATCCTTTGTTAATTCCATCTCTTTCCCCACAGAAAGCAAACCTGACCTGAAGCATTTGTAGTCTCAGTAGTGATGTCACAATTATGTTCTGTCTTGTCTGCACCTGTTCTTGTTAATCCCTGATTAGTTAATCTTCCTCCACCTGTGTCTAGTTAGTTTCCTGATTTCACCCTGTGTATTTATACTCCCTGTTCTGATCAGTTCCTTCTCGGTTCCATACTAAAGAGAGTATGAGATTTCGGACGCAGCCTATCCGGTTTTGCCACCTACTAGTGTAACCTGCAGAAAGATCCATTAAAAGAGTCCCAATGATGTTGGTGTCCTGTATACACTCTTGGAACACTGTTCCTTTACTCAGAATATATATTGTATATTTTAATAATAAAAATAGCCAGAAAAGATGGAACAGCAAATGGAAACAGTCTACAGATATGTGAGATTGATTGGCATCTGTGTTTTTTTGGTATTTTTTAGTAAAGAAAGAAACCAGTTTGCCGCTAGCAACTTTATAATTAATACAGATGGCCATAAACAGGCAGGAATTAATCTGGAATCCCAGATTAGCCCCTGTGGGGCATTATTGTCCAAAAATGAAAGCACAGCAGCGGAAACACTCACAGCCATAAACGAAAAACCCAATAGCCGGGCCCTCCCCACAGATGCAAAACACATGAATCTACAAATACAGTCGCAGTCCCAAATGTGGGTGCACTGTGTTAGGCAGTGTTTGGTTACATAAGAGAACGTGACAAGCTTTCATCTTCAGAAGAGAGGTATAACCAGAGATTGAGAGTAAGAGGTGATGTAAGGGAGAAGGGGGAGGATTTTGTGCTATTTCTGAGACACTTGAATGAGCCTCTTTCCTTCTCTTTCACTCTGTCTCTCCCTCTTGCACCCTCACCATTTTGCCATGCAGTGCTGCAGAAAAACTTTGGCAAAAGGGTCACTTTGCACTTTTCATCTAATCTTTGTCTGCAAAAGCTGAGTGTGACACTTTTACTGTATTACTCCAATTTATGTTTATTAAAGTGCTTTTAACTTACGTATTTATTATAGCAATACATTAACATGTGAGCTGAGTGTTTTTTTCACTGAAGAAAACAACAACTATGCCATTTGCCTGAATGAAGCAGTTCACATTTGTGAAAAGTAGTTCACATTTTATATTTTTTAAAAAGTGCACTCTGAGTGTTCAACATACATAGTGTTGAGCATTTTAATCAGACACAATCCATTCATTGTGGGTTTTATTGAGGTAGAGCAACTGACCGAGAGAGTTTTGGGTTACCGGTCTTTAATCTTTGGATGATAGTAAGCAGAGTAACATGATTCTCAACCTAAACAGTCCAGCAGGAGTAATTCATCTGTTTGAATAAGGAGAAAATAATCAATATCACAGGTAAACAATTGTGCTGACAAAGCCATTCAACATGGACATGAACTGGTCATTGGGATTCAGCCACCTGTCAGCCCTACAGAAATTTATTTGGTAATGTTTTAATGTGCATTGTGTTGATGAATTATAACTTCTAATGAGAAATTCAGAAATTGTGATTTGATTCTGTGAAAGTTTAATTTTTTCATGATTCTTTGATAAATAGAAAGTTCAAAAGCATTTCTTTAACAACATTTATTTAAGATAAATATTTTTCCATGCCGAATACAAATATTATTTTCTTTAAATAAAATGATATATATGAATAAAACTTAATGCCCAACATAAGATAGAGCTTTATGTTACACGGCTAAGGTAAATCAGGGGTCAAAGGTCATTATTAGGGCTATAGTTTTGCCTCCTTTGATTTTTGTCTGCTGCTGTGCACTGGACTATTACACCTGACTAGTTACTGAGATCCTTCAGTTGAGCTGTGGTATTGCTGCATTGAGTTTCACCTCTGAGATTGGAAGTGTTGCTCAAGCATGTGGTCTTGGTGTAAGACTATATGCGTGGGACTTGCTGTAGGAGGTTTGCACAAGGCCATGTTATGCGGACCATTCTTCTCACCTGTAAAGAAATGTAAGGACACGCTAACAGGCGGAGAACTCATTGTACTTCAAATATATATATATATATATATATATATATATATATATATATATATATATATATATATATATATATATATATATATATATATAATTAATATGCTGTGAAAATAAAACATTTTTTGAGAGGACAGCTTGAGGATACATTCTTTCATGGCCTTTTTAATAGTAAAAATGCTCATGGTCAAATTTTCCTTTAAAGACTGAGAAATGTATTTGGGCATAAAAAAAAACAGTACGGTTTATAATAGCATATATTTTGTAAGCTCAATTCACCATCCTTTCAGGGAAGGGCAATGGAGTAACAGTCCATATTTATTTAGCTGAGGGACTAGACTATTAGGGCCATGCCATAGCCATAGCCATCTTCTTCCGCTTATCCGGGGCCGGGTCGCGGGGGCAACAGTCTAAGCAGAGATGCCCAGACTTCCCTCTCCCTAGACACTTCCTCCAGCTCTTCCGGGGGGACACTGAGGCGTTCCCAGGCCAGCCGGGAGACATAGTCTCTCCAGCGTGTCCTAGGTCTTCCCCGGGGTCTCCTCTCAGTGGGACGCGCCCGGAACACCTTCCCGGGAAGGCGTCCAGGAGGCATCCAGAACAGATGCTCGAGCCACCTCAGCTGACCCCTCTCGATGTGGAGGAGCAGCGGCTCTACTCTGAGCTCCTCCCGAGTGACCGAGCTTCTCACCCTATCTCTTAGGGATCGCCCAGCCACCCTGCGGAGAAAGCTCATTTCGGCCGCCTGTATCCGGGATCTTGTCCTTTCGGTCATGACCCAAAGCTCATGACCATAGGTGAGAGTAGGAACGTAGATTGACCGGTAAATCGAGAGCTTCGCCTTGCCGCTCAGCTCTTTCTTCACCACGACAGACCGGTACATCGACCGCATTACTGCAGAAGCTGCAACGATCCGTCTGTCAATCTCCCGTTCCATCCTTCCCTCACTCGTGAACAAAACCCCAAGATACTTAAACTCCTCCACTTGAGGCAGGAAATCTCCACCAACCTGAAGTGGGCAAGGATTTGGAGGTGCTGATTCTCATCCCAGCCGCTTCACACTCGGCTACAAACCGTCCCAGTGCATGCTGAAGTTTCTGGTCTGAAGGGGCCAACACGACAACATCATCCGCAAAGAGCAGAGATGAAATTGTGTTGTCCCCAAACCCGACACCCTCCGGCCCCTGGCTGCGCCTAGAAATTCTGTCCATAAAAATTATGAACAGAACCGGCGACAAAGGGCAGCCCTGCCGGAGTCCAACATGCACCGGGAAGAAGTCTGACTTAATGCCGGCAATGCGAACCAAGCTCCTGCTTCGGTCGTACAGGGACCGGACAGCCCTTAGCAAAGGACCCCGGATCCCATATTCCCGGAGCACCCTCCACAGGCTGCCGCGAGGGACACAGTCGAATGCCTCCTCCAAATCCACAAAGCACATGTGGATTGGTTGGGCAAACTCCCATGAACCCTCCAGCACCCTGTAGAGGGTATAGAGCTGGTCCAGTGTTCCACGGCCTGGACGAAAACCGCACTGTTCCTCCTGAATCCGAGGTTCTACTATCGGCCGTATTCTCCTCTCCAGTACCCTGGCATAGACTTTCCTAGGGAGGCTGAGAAGTGTGATCCCCCTGTAGTTGGAACACACCCTCTGGTCCCCCTTCTTAAAAAGAGGGACCACCACCCCGGTCTGCCATCCCAGAGGCACTGTCCCCGACCGCCACGCGATGCTGCAGAGGCGTGTCAGCCAAGACAGCCCAACAACATCCAGAGACTGGAGGTACTCAGGGCGGATCTCATCCACCCCCGGTGCCTTGCCACCGAGGAGTTTCTTGACTACCTCTGTGACTTCAGCTTGGGTGATGGATGAGTCCACCTCTGAGCCGGCGGGATTGAGGAGATCCTCGAAGTATTCCTTCCACCGTCCAACGACAGCCCCAGTTGAGGTCAACAGTTGCCCACCTCCACTGTAGACAGCGTTGGTAGGGCACTGCTTCCCTCTCCTGAGGTGCCGGACGGTTTGCCAGAATCTCTTCGAGGCCAGCCGATAGTCCTTCTCCATGGCCTCACCGAACTCCTCCCAGGCCCGAGTTTTTGCCTCCACAACCACCCGGGCTGCAGTTCGCTTGGCCTGCCGGTACCCGTCAGCTGCCTCAGGAGTCCCACAAGCCAACCAGGCCCGATAGGACTCCTTCTTCAGCTTGACGGCATCTTTTACTTCTGGTGTCCACCACCGGGTTCGGGGATTGCCGCCTCGACAGGCACCGGAGACCTTACGGCCACAACTCCGAGCGGCCGCTTCGACAATGGAGGTGGAGAACATGGTCCACTCGGACTCAATATCTCCAGCCTCCCTCGGGATCCGGTCGAAACTCCGCCGGAGGTGGGAGTTGAAGATCTCTCTGACAGGAGATTCGGCCAAATGTCCCCAGCAGACCCTTACAGTATGCTTGGGTCTGCCGAGTCTGTCCAGCTTCCTCCCCCGCCATCGGATCCAACTCACCACCAGGTGGTGATCAGTTGACAGCTCCGCCCCTCTCTTTACCAGGTGTCACTGTCGTTGCCCACGTGGGCGTTGAAGTCCCCCAGTAGAACGACGGAGTCCCCAGTCGGAGCACGTTCCAGCACCCCTCCCAGAGACTCCAAGAAGGCAGGGTACTCTGCACTGCCGTTTGGCCCGTAGGCACACACGACAGTGAGAGACCTATCCCCGACCCGTAGGCGCAGGGAAATGACCCTCTCGTTCACCGGAGTAAACTCCAACACATGGCGGCTGAGCTAGGGGGCTATAAGCAAACCCACACCAGCCCACCGCCTCTCACCATGGGCAACTCCAGAGTGGTAAAGAGTCCATCCTCTCTCAAGGAGTGTGGTTCCAGAGCCCAAGCCGTGCGTAGAGGTGATGCCGACTATCTCTAGTCGGAACCTCTCAAACTCACGCACAATCTCAGGCTCCTTCCCCGCCACCGTTCCACGTCCCTAGAGCTAGTTTCCGTGTCCAGGGATCGGGTTGTCGAGGCCCCCGCCTTCGACTGCCGCCCGATCCTCTCAGCACCGGCCCTTTACGGTCCCTCCTGTGGGTGGCGAGCCCACGGGAAGGCGGCCCCACGTCGCTCCTTCGGGCTGAGCCCGGCCGGACCCCGTGGGGGGAGGCCCGGCCACCAGGCGCTCGCATACGAGCCCCAACCCCGGGCCTGGCTCCAGGGTGGGGCCCCGGCTGCGCCATTCCAGGCGACGTCACGGTCCTCGATTTAATATTCCTCATAAATGGCTTTTTGAATCACTCTTAGTCTGACCCGTTGCCTAGGACCTGTTTGCCTTGAGAGACCCTACATGGGGCATATAGCCCCGGACAACATAGCTCCTAGGGTCATTCGGGTACTCAAACCCCTCCACCACGTTAAGGTGGCAGTTCAAGGAGGGGATTTTATTAGGGCATAAAGGTTAAATAAAACAAATAAACAGAATAAATGACCGAGAGGGTGTGAGAGAAAGAAAAAGACAGAATTTGTTTCTTTATTGTTCCTTCATTGTGCTCATCACAACACTTCTAAAGCATCTTTGAGAGCCCCTAGCTCCTGAAATCACAGCTAATATATTTCTAGCTTAGTTTAATCATCACTGGTTTTGTTTAGATGGTTAGTTACATTGTTTCCAACTTGTATATAGAAAATCACAGTGCCATAGTGTTGGAATGTGCTTTCTGGCTAACATTTCTAACAATAAACACACAGACTGGGGACTAAATGTTATTTATGTCATGACAACTCTCTGAGAGATGTGTTAATGTTATGTATTTGGTCTTGGCAGAACAGATCAGCTCGGCTGCTGCTGCTGATAATGATTATTGCTGCTGCTGAATAGCAAATAAGACCTGCTACTGCCAATACATTCACAAACATGCTGCTGTGAGCATGTAAGACATGCTGCTGCTGCTGCACATATAACATACATGAAATACCCCCGTAGCAGATCTATACAGGTGGAGCTGGGGAAGATGGAGGGTTTCCCGGACAAAATATATAACATGTTATAGTGGTTTTTGGATATTTTGATCGAAAAATCTTAGTGTGCCTTTAAGTAAAAAAGCAAAAAAAGAAAAGAAATTAAGACATTTTTTGGCAAGGATGCATTAAATTGATCAAAAGTGACAGAAATTACATTTATAGTGTTACAAAATATGTTTACAATAAACAGTTCTGAAAATGAATCCTGAAAAAATAGGTTTTCACAAGAATATGAAGCAGCACCACTGTTTTCAATGTTGATCATTATAAAAAATTTTCTTGAGCTGTAAATCAGAATGATTTCTGAAGCATCATGTAACACATTCAAATAGAAAATTTTAATTATTTTAAATTGTAATCATATTTCACATTGTTACTGTTTTGACTTAATTTTTTATCAAATAAATGCAGCCTTGAGAGACTTCTTTCAAAATTGTTTTTGAAATAACCCCAAAGTATCAGACACATTTGACTAGTATGTCTAAATCAGCTCTAGGCTAAACAATAAAAACACCTATTCAAATCACTTAGCAAATCACTGACAGGTTTTGTGTACATGCCTGCCTCCTTGGGAAGTTGTTTTTGGATGCAAACAAAAGGATTTTTAAATCAACATTGTGTTTTTTCCCTTCTCATTTTTTACCCCTTGTTTTCTCTCTCTCTCTCTCTCTCTCTCTCTCTCTCTCTCTCTCTCTCTCTCTCTCTCTCTCTCTCTCTCCTGCAGTGGGTGGCATTTGCCTCGCTTTTCTTCATACTGGTGTCCATAACCACATTCTGCCTGGAGACACACGAGGCCTTCAACCCCATCGTTAACCGCACAATTTTTAACGCTCTTGACAACACCACCAAGTTTCACCTGGAGACAGAGACGGTGGTCTACCTAACCTACATCGAGGGAGTGTGTGTGGTGTGGTTCACCTTTGAGTTCCTCATGCGTGTCACCTTCTGTCCGGACAAAAAGAAATTCATCAAAAACACCCTAAACATCATAGACTTTGTGGCCATCCTGCCATTTTACCTGGAGGTGGGCCTGAGCGGGCTTTCTGGTTCAGAAGCAAAGGACGTTCTGGGTTTCCTCAGAGTGGTGCGATTCGTTCGGATCCTCCGAATCTTCAAGCTGACACGACACTTTGTGGGCCTGCGCGTACTGGGACACACTCTCCGTGCCAGCACCAATGAGTTCCTCCTGCTTATCATCTTTCTTGCGCTTGGAGTGCTGATCTTCGCCACCATGATCTACTACGCCGAGCGAATCGGTGCCAATCCCAATGACCCGCGTGCCAGTGAACACACCCACTTCAAAAACATCCCAATTGGCTTCTGGTGGGCAGTTGTGACTATGACCACGTTGGGCTATGGAGACATGTATCCTCAGACTTGGTCAGGCATGTTGGTGGGTGCATTGTGTGCTCTGGCGGGTGTACTAACCATCGCCATGCCTGTGCCTGTCATCGTCAATAACTTTGGGATGTACTACTCTCTAGCCATGGCTAAGCAGAAGCTACCAAAGAAAAAGAACAAGCATATTCCCCGTGCCCCCCAGCTAGGCTCACCTAACTACTGTAAGTCCACCATGAACTCACCCCACCACAGTCCACAAAGTGACCATTGTGCTCCCGCTGCCCAGGAGGAGATTTTGGAAATGAACAGAGCAGGTAGGACACTTGTTTTAGTAATATCTGTCTGAACTATTATCATAGAACACATTTAAGCACAGAAATGAGATTGAACTCATCTTTTCTTCCCTTCCACCTCACAATGTTTCTAGACCTGCCTGAAATCACAGTCTCTCATTTGGGAATTGTTCAAATACAGATCAACCATCTGGAGACATTATAAAATCGAATCGCACTGCATTCTATTCAGTCTCTTTACAAAGACACGCATAGAAACAAACACAAGTCTTCACCATGGTTGCATAACGACCAATACCCCATGCAACATTTTGCATATCTATATGTTTTTCCATTAGACTCCTGTGAGGGTCAATTATATCCACCCAGACAAACAGGAGCACACTCATTCAACAGCTTGCTTTTCTTTTTGTCCATCAGCTTGCCCTAATTACTATTTAAATGTCATCACGCAGTATGTTTTGTTTGCTTTTGTGACATTAAGCATATTTGATTGTATGGCTTTCAGTAGCTGCAGTTGAATGGTTATAAGGAAGTGAAAATTCCACAGAAGATTATACAGTAGGGCCGCAACAAATAATCTATAGTAAAAATATAATAATGAATTTCATTATCAATTAGTTTGGTTTGTGTCACTCATTTGAAAGGTGGCAGAGTGAGCTGCTACATGAAAAGTTATTGCCATAAGCTGTGCAAAGCAGGAGAGAACTTTATTAAACGGTTCAAAGCTGATCATAAGCAGTTTCACATGGGTTGCCCTGTCAGGTGCTTGTGCTGTTCAGTCCACCTGAGAGGTGTTTTCCCCAGCGCATAACCTTTTAGCTTTTGAGTGCTATTTTCTTATCTGTACATTTGTATTTGTGTTTGTAGCTTTTTAGAGGAGGACAGGGTGTGGAGTAACATGTTTTTTTGTTCAGCATATACAGAAAATAAACCATAGCATTATAATCAGTATCCATCAGTGGTGGACACTTACAAAGTAGACATTTTTTCAAGTATCTGTACTTTATCAGACTATTTTTTATTTTGGGAAACTTTTACGTTTACTTCTCTGCATTTAAAGCTTAATATTGTATTTTTTACTCCACTACATAAAAACATCTCATTCCTTTTGAACTGAAGAAATCGCCTCCCCCTCTGAGACGCAAAAGCGATGTTCGATTTGTGAACGAGTTCATTCTTTCCAATGAACGTTAAATTGGTTCACAAATAATCGAATTGGACTGATCCATTTGCAGCTACTATTGTCTCACTGATTCAACGATCCGGTCAAAATGAGCCAAGAACAAGGATATTGTTGGAGCTTGAATATGCAAAAAGTAAGTTCCTAATGAATTTTAGTATTGACTATTGTCAATGAAATTATATGTCTTCAGTAAAAGGGCAAAGCTTTTTTAAGCTTTGAAATGCTTAATTGTGGACATTTGTGTGTCACCGTCTGTATGTGATTTTAGATCAAATAATGCAAATTAAATGTCCATACATCTTCCCCGCTATTTGCATAGCGTTCCTCTTGAAATGTTAACACATTTTGCCCAATGTGACGTTTTTTGTTGTTGTTTTTTTTACCACATATTTGCACAAAATTGTTTCCCCCTATTTTAAAAAATCCTATATGGTATATTATTTCATTAGTTTGCACACTTGAATCATCATTGACTAACAGAGCTTAATGTTTTGATAGTGTATAATAAGTGTATGCAGTAAAATAAAACATTTGCTTATTAGCAATACATTTTCAATGTATGCATCTTATTGGTGCTGACTTGTCTGGCTAGAATAAATATATGGTTCATCGATCAGTACTTTTTACTTTTAATACTTGAGTACATAAAAAAAATCAAGTACTTACTCAAGTAAACCAAAAATGAGTACTTTTTCTGGAACAATATTTTAATAGTATCTGTACTTTTACTCAAGTACTTGATTTGTGTACTTCGTCCACAACTGGTATCCATGTTACCTAATGTTGGTTTGAGTTCAGTTTTGTTGTCAAATTGTAAATAAGATAAGTAAATAAGAACTAAATTCGATGTTGCCTATCCGCCACACACACTCACATATGAATGTGACACAGTAAGAGGCCCTGACCAGCATATAAGATATTCCCAACCACAGCATTCTTACCATGAGTGAGTGGTGGTGAGTGCCTTCATTTGAGCCACTCATGTAGAGATCGTATGGATAGCTGTACAAGAGAAGTGAAGAGATAGACTTGTTGGCTGTGTCTGATCAGACTGGGTAAAGAATCTCTTATTAATCTGTTGAGAGTAATTGTGAGTGACTCCTTCATAAATCTGACTGGAGGGATTCCCCTTTTTCTAAACGGCATAATTACATCCCTGCTTTACATGGAATAATCCGTGAGGTTTTAAGCTTTCTGATCCCAAGGACCCCCAAATATTATGATATATATATGTAAGATATATATATAATCCCTTTGTGAGGGACTCAAAAAAGAGAGAAGTCCTGTTTGAAAACCACTGGATTGGTCCAGGTCAGTGAATGGCCAAATGGTGCATTCTAGCTTTAGCATATAAGGTGGATCAGTGGCCTCAGGAAAAAAAACCTTTGTTGTGAGAGTTTGTGACAAACACTTAACTTTGAGAACTCACTCAATGAATAATGATACTATTAAGAGCTCAAGTATGTCAGTTATTTATACTAGGAGAGTCCTTCCTCCAGTCTTTACATACGTGATAATTCTGTCCTGTTAGTTTAAGACAAATCTTTGTTATGAAGTGAAAGGATGGGTTTTCACACAATCTCTTTATTATTTCATTCTCTGTATTTTTACACTGCTCTAGAGCCTGTTGCTATGGCAACAGTGTCCAAGCAACCACACAATAGGAATCGCACTCTGCAATGATCTGCAGTCATTCACTCGCCTTGCACGACTCCTGTGCCGTTCACACGGTACTGCAAAAACACACACAGTAAGATGGTCTGAGGATGAAGGCAGTATAAATCAATGCATGACCTACTGTTAATTGGCTCTCTGGATTTTAGAAATAAAATGTCTCTGGTAGCTTTTTTTTTAAGGATTCATCTGCATAATTTGTATTGAGATGAGAGTGACACACATAATACATATTGAAACCAATTCAATTTTGGTCTTCATGCCAACTGGATTGAAAATATGAAACATTCTCTACATAAAAACAATTTATAGATGTTCTTCCTTTCCTTTATTCTCTCTCTCTCTCTCTCTCTCTCTCTCTCTTGTAAATGAGTTTACAGATGGCACAAAGGCCTTGATTATCAGCTCCATCCATTTGACTTTGGGCAGAGAACCGTAAGAATCACCAGCACATAGAGTGAAAGCATCTGTTGAATTGGCCACGGTTGCAGAGAAACACAGCAAACACTCTCAGCTCTGTGATACACACACACACACACACACACACACACACACACACACACACACACACACACACACACACACACACACACACACACACACAGCGAGAATTACTGTTTGAGATGAGTCAACACTCTGTCCTTTATAGACAGTGCCTATATCCATCCCTGTCGTATAGTTATTTCTAAATCTGAGGTCTCCTGAGAAATATGAGTTGTGTAATTATCATTATGCTTTTGGCCCTGTTTTTTATTCAAATTGGTCCACTCACACTTAACATCCAGCCTAATGGTATTTTAAGAGATGCTGTAAATTGTGTCATTCATAGATCTGAAATAATATACATATTGTCGTATCATAAATATATAGTTTGGGTTCAGTATATTTCAGCACCCCTGCGTATTCAAGGAATAGTTGCTATTAATTGGATTCAGTCACAGCCGCAGGAAAGAAGATGCTATGTTTGTATGTGCTTGTCACTACATGAATCTTTCAAGACTGAATTTGGTTGTAGAATTTAGTTGTTCCCAGAAATCCATAAACAACTGAACTGTGTGTACAGAACAACATAAAACTTTATTTTTATGTATGCGTGTGGCCAATGATCTGAACTGATGCTTTAACTTTATGTCTGTTATTCATATGATAGAGGTTTATGAGTGGATAAAAATGAGGAGAGTGCTGAAAGTGAGGGGATTGATGAAGAAAAAGAAGGATTTGATGGTTAGCAGCGAGGAAGTAGGGCAGGTGCAGCAGGGCTCCAGCACTGTCCTTCTCATTCACACAGAATTAGAGTTGAGGAGATTCCTGCTTGAGGAGATAACATGTAGTCTGCAGCTAGAAGTCTTTGGATTTTTTTTTTTTTATCCTGTATTCGTATGCTATGTTTAACCACACATACTGTACAGACTTTTTTTAGAAGAGACAATGTTGAATTGAGAATCATTATTGGATGAATTTTCTACACTAACCAGCTGAACAAAATGTCTCAGAAGCCTTTGAGATTTAAGTTACTTTTAATGGTACATTTGGTACTGTTAAATACATTTCATAAATTTTTAACTAGTTACAAATTATTCATGTGTTGTGACTATTCATGTGTTGTGACATCACAAATGTGACTGCGATAGGTAGCAAAGTCAGGCATAGCAGCACCAAACACCATACAGATTCAGTAATCAGCATTCAAACATGCAGTGTAAGTAGAAACAGAAAATATCGACACACACACGGATCGCCGATGAAGGAAGATACTGAAGACTGAATCAAGGTCAAGGTCAAGGTAACTTTATTGTCCCCGAGGGGTAATTTTTTGTACAGCCAGCAGATAAACACAAGGACACAACACACAACAATACAACAAGACAGCATAACATAGAATACCCACAGTCTCTAAAACACACTAGTAAAGAAATAAATTTAAAGGAGCCATATGTAAGATTGTGGCCAAAACTGGTACTGCAATCACTTTCAAATTACTGTAGAGCGGTGTATCCCCTCCCCCTCCCCCCTGACTCGAGGTTGCCAGATAGGCTGCAGGATCCAGCACGAACGTTTGTAGCTGCAGCTGTGGTAACTAGAGCAGAGCTGGCAACCCGGATGCCGAAATACTACTGACTTCGTGATTGGTAGATAGCCGGAGGGTGGAGCTTCAGGCCAAAACACAAGATGACAACATCAACATCAGTTGAGGGCTGCAACTTCACTTTTTAAATGACAATATCCTGGCCGGACTACTGTTGTCAGTGATATAAGTATTTGAAATGAACATGATTTCTTAATGTCTAGTGAGTGACATATCAGGGCCATTTTATGATTAATTGAAATACATTTCTTACATACAGCTCCTTTAAAACAGTTCTGACAAATTGTTTAAAATCGAGATAGAAGACGGGATAAGAGAGTTTCTTAATCTATTTGACCTGCATTTGGGCATGGAGTACCTACGGCCTGAGGGAAGTAGCTTAAACTGGAAGGACAAAGGATGACTAGGGTCAGCTGCAATAGATAGTGCCTTCTTTGCCACTCTGTTGAAGTAAATAATATAGTTATAGAATAATATAGAATATAGTTCACAAAGAGTTTACTGGTGACAAACATGCAGACAAGCATGACATTCAACAATAACCGACAAAGGATAGAACAGAACAGGGAGTATAAATACACAAGATGAATGAGGGAACTAAACAGGCACAGGTGGAGGAAGATTAAACTAATTAGGACTAACAAGAACAGGGGCAGACAGAACGAACGTAATCGTTACATTACGCCCCCCTCGAAAAGGCGCGACCTCACACCGTGATGACGGGAAAGTTCAGGATGTTGAGAAGAGGCGGAGGCTTAGGTGGAGGGCGTGGAGCTGGTGACGGGTGGTGATGAGGAGGAGTCGGTGGAGTTGCCGACCATGGTGGAGCTGACAGTGGGAGGAACCAGGGAGGAGTCCAGACAGAGGGGGCGGACGGAACCCTGGGACCGATCGGCGTAGGTGGAACCATATTGAGTGGTGGAGGAGCCGGTGGAGCTGAGTGGCTGATGGACTATGGCAACCTGGTCGACTGCCGAAGGCCGAACTGGAGTGTCGAGCGAGCCCAGCGGAGCTTCCGGGCAGACGGACTGCGGAGGCAATGAAGGAGTGGTGGATCGAGGTGAGGGCGACAGTACAAGGTGGTGGTGTGGACCTGGAAGCCAGAGGCGCAGAGGATGAGCCGCACAGAGTGAGCAGCGGAGGCAGAGCCGAGGAGCTGGACCACACCAGTGGTGCCGACGGATCCAGGGGACTGGCCGTGACCAGCGATGGAGACGGGATGAGGACAATAGGCAGGGATATGGAGAGAAGACTTCCGGACGGGACCGGTGAAGAATATGATGACTCAAGGGTGGGGTCTTGGGAGGGAATTGGATCCGCAGACCACAGATTGATCAGGTTCAGGTCCACTCCTGGCTCTGAGATGGACTGACCCGCCTGCGTTGACTCCGGGGCTGGTCCTGGAATGACCTCGGTGGGCGAATAAAGTTGACTCTCTGACTTGGCTTGTATGCATTTTCAGTGTGTGTGTGTGTGTATATATATATATGTATGTGACCCTGGACCACAAAACCACTCACACGGGTAGGCTTTCCATTGATGTAAGGTTTGTTAGGATAGGACAATATTTGGCCGAGATACAACTATTTGAAAATCTGGAATCGGAGGGTGCAACATTGAGAAAATCGCCTTCAACCACTGCAAGGCAGTGGTTGGCCTCGTATCTCAAAGACAGAACCTTCTCAGTAAATATGGGAAAATTTACTTCTGCATCTGTTCCCCTACTTTGTGGTGTGCCCCAAGGGTCCATTTTAAGCCCACTCCTATTTTCACTCTATATGTTGCCATTGGGTGCCATATTTGAGAAACATAGGATATCCTACCACTGTTACGCTGACGATACACAGTTTTATCTACCGGCAAAAACTGATGTCTTATCCCCTGGAAGCACTGTGTGACTGTTTTGAGGAGATCAAATGTTGGATGGCAAATCATTTCTAACAATTAAATGAAAGTAAGAGCAAAATTTAGATTTTAGGCCCATCTAGTTCCTCATCTACTTTTAATTTCGGTTCCTTCCCTGTCAGTGTTCGACCTCATGTAAGGAATCTCGGATTTACATTGGATTCGGCACTTAATTTTGAAAAACAAATCAGCTCAGTGGTAAAAGGCAGTTTCTTTCATTTGAGAAAATGAAAACTGTTCTTGTTTCCAAAAGATTTAGAGACTGTAATCCACGCCTTCATTACATCACGGCTGGACTACTGTAATTCCCTGTACTGTGGTCTGTCTCAAACTACAATCTCTCACCTGCAAGTTGTTCAAAATGCTGCAGCGAGACTTCTGACCGGTACAAAAAAGAGTTTTTGTACATCACATTTCTCCTATCCTAGAAATTTTACATTGGCTTCCGGTTAAGTTCAGAATCGATTTTAAAATTGCAGTTTTTGTGTACAAGGCGCTATCCGGTGTTGCACCAAAATACATATGTGACCTTCTGACTCTGTACACTCCCCAAGGTCTTGTAATCAGCTTCTTTTAACTGTCCCACGCTTTCGCTGTAAAACCAAGGGTGGTCGGGCCTTCTCTGCTGCGGCACCTAAACTCTGGAACAGTTTGCCCTTCGCTGTGAGGTCTGCTCCGTCATTATCCAGTTTTAAATCGGCTCTTAAAACTTATTTACTCTCTCTGGCTTTTAATTAAGTCGCTTTTGATAGATTTTTTATGATCTATTAAATGGATTGAATCGGGTGTAATGTGTCTATAATTGTATTTTACGTTGTCTATTTCGATGCTTTTTATTTGCACATTGTAGTTCTGTACAGCACTTTGGCGCAACTCTGTTATTTTTAAATGTGCTATAGAAATAAAATTTGACTTGACTTGACTTTAAAGTTGTCCATTTATGTTCGCGATTTTGCTGCATTCACTCACAAAAATATATTTTTTTATATATTTACGGTAGGAAATTTACAAAATATATTCATGGAACATGATCTTTACTTAATATCCTAATGATTTTTAGCATAAAAGAAAAATCGATCATTTTGACCCATACAATGTATTGTTTTAATTTAATACTGTGAAGCAGCTTTGATACAATCTGTATTGTGAAAAGCGCTATACAAATAAACTTGACTTGACTTGACTTGGCTATTGCCACAAATATACACGTGCTACTTTTGACTGGTTTTGCTATCCAGGGTCACATATACTGAATATGCATACAAGCTACAATATAGATTGTTTCACATCAGCTTCACAATAGTAACAAATTCAAAACAAATTCTGCTGTAAAGCAGCTCTAACAAACCAATAGTCTCAATATTCATCTCAAGTCACTTCGGTGTTGATTCAGTTCAATTCAATAACTGTAACATTCATTGTGCATACATATACAGTGTATTTGTGCACATACCCGTATGTTTGACAAACTCATGTACACCTGGCTAATCATTTGATGTTTGTGTGTAGAGTTACCACACAAAAACATAATTTTTGGAAGAGATAAATTAGTTTTGTTTGCTTTTGCAAGAGATGTCTTATGTTGTGCATGTGGTGTGCATGTTTTGTGGGTTTGTGTGTAGAGTTTCAAGAAATGGAGCCATAGTTTCAGAAATTGTGTGTAAGCAATTTTGAAAAAAAAAATTATACTTCTGATCTTTCTGCTAATGCATTTTACATGAGAAAAAAAGTATACATAAACTTAACAAACGCAATCACCTGAGCTGTAAATGCCATGTCACCAGTCACTCCATAAAATATCTATTCATATAATGAAATACTAGAGACTTTATTATTGCATGATTTTTTTTTTCTTAGAATACAATAACTGTTGACTAATTTTTTAAATGGCCATCATAGAGAAACTTTTTGCCTGCAGTGTGAAAGTGAAAGAGAAACAACAGTAGAGAGAGGAATGCCTGTTCATCAGACGATTCATAAAGATGAGTCATCTCGTCATTCCTCCTTGTTTTCAGAATCTTCTCCATCACAGAGGCTTGCATCACTTCACAACTTTTCCTGTGTGTGTGTTTGTGTGTGTGTTTGTGTATGCTTTTAAGTATTTGTATGCTGTTAGCTCATAAATGTGCGCACACCATGAACCATGAATAAACACACAACAAAATACCAATACACATATCTGCTGCTTTGAAATTTCTTAGAATTTTCTATTCTCTATTCACAGTTGCAGAGTTGACCTTACAAATGACAAGATGTGACCTGAATCATGCTTAGCCTCATATTTTATTTTATTTAAGACTATGACCTAAAGGAAATTAAAACACCAATTAATGGGATAGTTCACTAAAATGAAAATTCTGTCATCGTTTACTCACCCTCATGTCATTCCAAACCTGTATGACTTTCTTCAGTTAGTTTTGAAGAATATCCTGACCGCTCTTTTCATTGTAATGAAAATGAAAAAAAACCTGGGGCTGAATCGTAAAATATTATGAAAGTGGCTTAATGTCAGAAGCTTAATGATACTGTAGATTTGTGTGAGGAACAGACTCCTTGGTGCAACCATCAGATTTTATATGAGAAATTACGACGCCCAATTGTTGAACAAATCATTCTTTTGAATCTTTCCAGTTGATTCAGCTTCAGTTTGTTCATCACAAAACTTTTGTATGGCTTTGGAAGACAGTGAGTAAATGATGACAGAATTTTTATTTTATATTTATAAATTATATTAAGTAGGTATCAATAATATGTTGAGTCACCGTGGAAATATACACCAGAGTTCGTATGTGTCTACAGGGTATGCATGTTGTACTATCTATCAATAGGCCATAATGAAATGTAGCCAATCTAATATACCAACAGGACTCCTATCCCATTTAAATAACCATAAAGTTGAAGCCTGCCGTACTTGCTGATTGATGCTCTTTTTTTGACTGTAATATGTTAGCAAGAGCCTGCTTCAATCAATGTTAAAGATACAATGGAAAATCCAGGTGGGAGAAATGATAGTTCACAGCGCTCTTTCCTCTGAGGAGCTTTGGCAGTGCTCTGCCTTCTCACAGGTCTGATCGATGAGGCGTAAATCGCCTGAGCAGAAGCTTCTGGCTGCCAGAGAGCTCACAGGTGAAAAGGCAGGTTGCCATGAGCTGTTTCTATATATTACACCGTGGCTAGGGGCTATAATTCAATGCATCTCCCTCACTTTTTTTGGGGGGAGAAAAACCAGAGCTGCACCCTGCTGTTTGGTCAAATGTAGAGCTGAAAACAAGTGAGGTTTACACCGTGTCCTAACTACACGCGGCGCGACTCTATGGACGCGACGCCACGACGCGCGATAAAAGGTATCTTTTCCATGTTAATCAGAGTTTTTGTCCTAACCAGCCGCGACGGCGACACGCGACGATTCTATTTAAGAAACGGTTTCTATTTTTCTGCGACGTCGCGCTGGAACATCAAACACAAAGTGTGGCAATGATAATCTCATGTATTGTTTATGTGCTTTATTTAATGTTAAAAGCGTGTAATGTGACTTTGAATATAATTTAGTGCTCCCAGCTTTGTAGCTGTAAAAGCAACAATGGATAATTCACCCCAGATCTTGAAATTAAACAAATGGAAACAAGAACGTTCAAACTGTGAACAAACAAGTGTATTAGTTGACAAAGATTGTTTTAGAAACAGTAGCCTATAAATTGGAATAAAGTTTAAATGGTGTAATTAGGGTGACCAGACGTCCCGAAAAATTCGGGACAGTCCCGAAATCTAAACTGTTGTCCCGAATCCCGAATCTGGCCCTAATTGTCCCGAAAATTATACTAAAGCAAAATCTTGAGTAGTTATTGTCTGATAAACATTAAAAACTGTCTGCGGAGGTTGAGGCCGGCGACACACTGGCTGCGTGGCGTGTCCGTTTTTATTTCGGCTCCCCTGTTAACAGGTTAGAGCTTGCACACTGCCTGCGTGACACGCGCGTCTCAGGCGCGCCTCGAGCCGCGCGGAAAACGCGTGCATGCTATAAATAGAACCGACGCCTATTTTTCACGCGACACGCAAGCGTGTTGGAAGCGTTTCCAGGCAAAATAGAATAGGAAAAGATATGTCATTTTGACATGAAAACATATTAATAAATGACATTTTGATGTTTGAAAGTTTAAGATTTTACATAAATGCAGATAAATGTAGGCTAATAAAAAAATATATATGATCGATTTTCAAATATTGCACCTGTCAATTATACAGAACGAAATATTCTGTAGCCTATTTTGCCTATTAGAGCGCAAGTTGCTGCAGCCGCGAGGACAAAATACTTCACTACACAATTATCTCGTTATTTTCGTTTAAGCTTATTAGCGTTAGGCTATACTGAAAGGTCTGATTTACGCACTGTTACTTACAACAGTCATTGTTTTGTGGCAGACTAAAGAATAATGACAGACTGTTGATCTTTGAATAAAAATATGTTTGTTTCAGGTTTGAAATTCATTATCTTTTATTATAGGCTACGCAGTCTAATATCATAGAAGCCCCACATCCCGTCACCCCAGACCCCAGACCCATAGATTTTTTGAAGCACTGCCTGCTAGCTAGCGCGACTTCGTCAGCTGTGACAGTAAGAGTTCGGTAATGAATCGATATTTTTGTTTTTCTTGTTCACACACAAGCACACATTTTTGTTGTCTGTCATTGTTTAATAAAAAATATTTTATTTGAAAACCTTCATTTGTATCAGCCATGCTTAATTGATGTCTCAATAGCTGTAACAGAAGTTACAAGTGTTTTGTTAGTTAATTGCTCAAGTTACTTGGATTGAGTTACAGCTACCCTTACTCTTAGCCTTCTCTGTACACTAACCCAGAGCCACAGAGAAAAATACCACTTTTATAGCAACTTTTATTTTATTTTATTTTTTGGGATATACTAACTTTTCATTATGTTGTCTTGAGGGAAGCGGCTTGTGAGAACAATGCTGGACCTCTAGGATTGTTATGGCCATCACCAGTCCAGGGGCCTGTTTCAGAAAGGAGATTCAACCAACTCTGAGTTAAAACTTGAACTCAGAGTTTCCCATCTCAGGGTAAGTCAACTCAGAGTTTTCGGTTACAGAACAGCTGAAATTAGTTAGTTCAATCAACTCTGAGTTGACCTACTCTGAGTTAAGCGCGTGCACCACAACTATAAAAAGCCATTATCAATGGAGCGCAGATATTATGAGTCACCATGGCAACAGCGCCAGACAAAAAGAGGTCTTCATATTTCTCACCAGTACGAACATTATTACTGTAATTTTACAGTATTAGAACATTAATACTGTAATTTAATTAAAGGGATTACTCTTAATTCTTCTGTAATTTAAAGTAAAATCTGATGTAATTGCATTAGACTATAGAACAATTCTGCATATTTAACATACATTTTTAAAAGGTATATTTTTAATGTAACCTTCTCCCTCTACACACTTTGGTCAATTCAAGAATAATTCATGCAATTGTTTATTTGAAAGCATTAAAAGTGCAGTTTCTTGTCTCTCCTTGTATTGTTCAAATGGTCGAGGTTGATATGGGATTTAGTAATAAGTAGACCAATGCTTTCTAAAGATAGTCATTATTACATTAATCTAATTACACTGTTGAAGATGTCATTTGTAGTTAGTAATACAAGTAACTTACCCAACTGTTATAATATCAGAGGTGAAACTGGAAGAATCTGGGTTTACCGAAGAAAACCTGCTCCCGACCAGGTTAGGTTCACAGAGTAAGTTACCATGGTAACTGAGTCTGAGTATAAGTTACCTCTCTTTCAGAAACGGGCTTGACTTACTCTGCTTTCTCAGGTTTAACATACCTCCCATTCTGAAACAGAAAACCCAGAGTTTCCCTCATTTCAGGGTTAACATACTCAGAGTTTTCACTTAACCTCCTTTCTGAAACAGGCCCCTGATCTGTTTCATGGATCACCTGCCCCTGGTTTTTGTTTTTCTTGTTCACACACAAGCACACATTTTTGTTGTCTGTCATTGTTTAATAAAAAATATTTTATTTGAAAACCTTCATTTGTATCAGCCATGCTTAATTGATGTCTCAATAGCTGTAACAGAAGTTACAAGTGTTTTGTTAGTTAATTGCTCAAGTTACTTGGATTGAGTTACAGCTACCCTTACTCTTAGCCTTCTCTGTACACTAACCCAGAGCCACAGAGAAAAATCTTCACTCTGCACTTACCTATATACCCAAACATAAAAGCATAAATTCGTTTTTAATCTGTTATAGTTTTGATAATATGTGTATGGCTTAATCTTAAAATTATATTCTTAGTCTTAACATGATCATGTTTCACGTTGTGGTCCTGGGGGTGGCCACTTTCATCAGAAGAAGTGAGCTAGCTTCTAAGCGAATTCTGAACGGACCGCCACGGCAGACCTAAGCAAAATCACGGGAATCAATAGCCTAATACGCCCAGTTGTGCTCAAATAAATATCATGAGACGTCCATCATCAGATGAATGATATAGAAAAGTTAAGTTAGGCTATGTTCACACTTAGCGTCTTTTTTGACAAGAAAAAGTTGACAACGGCGTTTTTTTAGCAAAAAAAAACACTGGCAGCGTTCGGTTACAAATAGCAGCCGAGCGCGTCTTTTGTGGCTGGCGCATATACTGACGCGTCTTGACCATGCGTCAACATACGACGAAAAGGGTACCCCCATAACGTCCATATGTGACGATTCGGGTTATGGGTAGGTTTAGGTATGCGTTAGGGTACCGCTAGGAGGCGCTGCTGGTGCGCTTCTGTCTGCGTCTCATATTGACGTATTGACCCTTTTCGTCGTTCAGTATGTTGACGCATGGTCAAGACGCGTAAGTATATGACGTTTTGGGGTGAGACCGGGCTGCTATAACAAGAGCTGCAACAGTAGCCTAGTGCTGTGTGATGCAAAAAATGTCGAGAAAGAGAAAGTTGGCTCTTGCGTTGGCTTTTGAAGTTACCGGGGAGGAGAAAGTCGGTTCACAAAGACGTCTGTGGGTGCACGACAGACAGTTGTTCTTGTTGTTATGGAAACGACAGGACTCGCTACTCGCTTGTCATTGGTCAGCTGTCAAAAAGGCGCTTGACGTAGGGCGTTCTTTTCAGAAAAGTTGAACTTTTTTCAACTTGAAAAGACGCTCTGAGCTGCAGAAAAAGACGCCGGCGGTGGCGTCTAAAAAAGCGCTCAGGACTTTTTTGAAAAAACGGTTTACTCCATAGGGTTATAATGTAGAACAGACGCTGGCAGTTTGAAAAAAGACGCTAAGTGTGAACATAGCCTTAGAGCTGCTAAAGCCAGTGCTACTACTGCGAACATTAACACTAAGCTTTTCCCTCCAAAAATATAGCCTAAAACTTATCTCCAAATGCAAAACTGACATTAATAAAATGCAATAACAGCTGAAAAAGTACTTGGGTGTGTGTTTTATTTTATATTTACCGTTCAATAATGCAATCACTGCTGTCTGTCCCATAGAAGAACATGACAGCCAGCGTATGTTTTGGAACTATTGGGGCTTACATGAACCACGTGACAGCCATAGCGGCGACATCAAAGAGTGTCGCAACTCTTTCTCTCTATGGCTCTGGTGTGGACCATAGACTGTAAAAAAAATAGGTGTGGACAGACAAATTATGTGTCACTGCAATCTTATCGCATCGCGTCTGGTTAGGTTTTTGCAGTACAGCTTTTAGGATATTTTTTTATTTTAACTAATTCACAGCTAAATTTATTCCCATACAAAAATATATGGGTAAAAACGTGGAATACAATTATATTATTTAAATTGATGGATTTAGCAGCCATTTTTATCAAATACAAAACAATACGATTTACAACTGCATCTATTCTAAGCTATGTATTTTATCAGTTCATGAAACACTGTAATCATGAGAACAGGTTAACATGCTTTTGTTGTTGAATGAGTATGCTTTATAGTCCCTTATTTAAACCTCAAATTAAATTAATAAATGCAAGCAAGCATTCATAACATATATTTACATCCATGTCACAAGCAGGGCTTCCCATAACCCTCTCCCGTCCTCGCTTGCATCAGTCTTGATGTATCGCCATTGCTATGTTCTTCTTACATGTGCTTGTGTGTTTGAAGATCCCAAAGTGAACGGTGATGCAGCTAAAGCAGCGCTGGCCAATGAGGATTGTCCCCACATAGACCAAACCCTTTCTCCTGAGGATGGCCATATCTTTAACACAAGTGAGCCACGGGGAGACACTCCTTGTTTTCTGCTGAACGTCGGCAGACGATCTACAAACACGGGCACCCGAGTGAGGAAGGGTATGTAACCTCTGCGTGAGGCTATTGTCTGACACACACACACACACACACACATACATACATACATACATACATACATACATACGCACACACACACACACACACACACACACACACACACACACACACACACACACACACACACACACACACACACACACACACACACACACACACACACACACACACACACACACACACACACACACACACACACACACACAAACACACACATACACAAATGTGTATGCTAGGTACATTACACAGTAAATAAAGACAGTCCAAGCATACAGACAAGCAGAGCGCGCCCACAACAGACAGTTTATAATGATGCAAAGCTGCTATTTTATCACAAATGAAATAAAAGACCAAATTTATACTTAAATTTCCTCAGCCATCTCAGATTTTAGTATGAACAAGACATTACATACAGTACATGGCCTCACAAACCGCATCTTTTGTTTAAAGGGGACTTAGTATGCAACATTCACTTTTACATGGTGTTTAAACATAAATGTGTGTTGGAAGTGTGTGTACACAACCACCCTATAGTGATTAAAATCCACCCACTCCTTTATTTTTTATCCCCATAAATCATGTGGAGTCTCAGAACAAGCTGTTTGCAGATTCTGGGAAAAGTGATGTCATATTGCACAGGCCACACCTGACACTAGTCACGACAGTAATGAAAGGGAGAGTGTGTACTTAATTTGATGTGTATGTTGATGATAATGCAAGGCAGAGAGAGAGTTTTTGGAAAAGACTTTAATGCGTACTTCTTGTACAGTGTTTTATTCAGCTCTTACGATCATTTTCTGGAGTGAAAACGGACGCTTCATCTTTTGTGTGATGTACAATAAACGTAAAAAAATTATTCTGACCTGGTCCGCTACTACAGGCTTGTACTAATAGTGGATAAAAGCAAGATGACAACATAAGTTATAACCATAATTAAACTAAACTATACCTGTTCTCTCTCCATGCAGCGTATATTCTCTGGCTCTGTAGGCATTATTGTATAAGGCTGAACACAGCTACTGACAGTTTCTGACATTGTTAGTGCGTGAGATTGTCCTATTTTGTTGTTGCAAAACAACCCTCTTCTAGAAAAGGGTCTGAAAGCATCAGCTCATTTGCATTTGAAGCAACACACAAAAAAGTGGCAATTTTAACATGCTATAAAAAATTATCTATGGGGTGTGTTGAGCTAAAACTTCACATACACATTCTGGGGACATCAGAGACTTATTTTACATCTTGTAAAAAGGGGCATAATAGGTCCCCTTTAAAGTTTAACTTTCATTAGTTATTAAATACTACTATCAACATTTTTCAAATGTAAATAAGATGAGACAGGGAGTTTCCAATAGAGTCCCTTCCCTGCACGTTCAGATCCTTCCACAAACCACATTTCTTCAAATCTTCTTTTAACATAATGTAAATAAGTTTTTTTTCCACACCACGCTGCATTACGTCAAACTCATATTAACACACATACAGCTGCCTTCTGGGGCCAACCTTAATACTCCCTTTTTTCTGTTTTTCTTTGTTGTTTGTTTGTTTTTTTACTTGTTTCTTCCACCACTGTACATGCCTGTGGTCTGTCTCTATGTTTGTACCTCCTTCCATCTCTCCTTCTCTCCCGTATTCCTTATGCTACCCGGTTGGCTCATAGCCGGAATGTTCTCAGGGAGGTCAGGGGCGGAGCCGGCCGGCCCGACGCATGGCACACAGGGTTACCCACTGCTGCAGCTAGGCTGGGCGCACAGCCCAGAAGACGGCCATGCCAGGGTCACCACCTGATATCCATCCATGTTTCACTGTCTTACACAATAGCGTTCAAACCGCTCACAGCAGCCTTAGATAAATAAAAGGCCCCTACATGCTATGTAGCTTCACAGGCTGTCAATTAACATCACCAAATGTAGTGATATTAAGACCAACACGTTTTCATATCATCTGACACCACCGTTCTAGTTTATGCATAGACTTCAGATCGCATACAGAGCGAACTTTCCACAACAATTACACCACTTACAACGACAACATAAACCTGCAATTTCTGATCACATTCAAAATAATTTCCTGCTACCGCCCACCAATTTGTCATGTGATCATTTTCTAACCAGTAACGCTGTCTGTCTGTGTCTTATGACATGTTGCTCTGTGTGAGCATGCTCTGTTTGACTCCAGATCTCACCTACAGTCAAAAGCACCACAAGATCATCACCAAGCAAAACTACACACACTGTTCCCAACAAATATGTTTCTTTGTCTTTGTGTTTTATATATGTTTGTGTAAGTTTATGAGTGTTTTTAGAGATGTGTGTGTGTGTGTGTGTGTGTGTGTGTGTGTGTGTGTGTGTGTGTGTGTGTGTGTGTGTGTGTGTGTGTGTGTGTGTGTGTGTGTGTGTGTGTGTGTGTGTGTGTGTGTGTGTGTGTGCATGTAGTGCTTTTTCGGAGTGCCGTTTTTTTCTGTAGCACTATGTTGTGCATGTGTTGGGACAGTCCTACGGTCCTTGCCGCAATCTGTCCTGATGCCTGTATGGTATTGGATGAGAAAGTGAAGACTTGGTTTTGCACAAAGGCAAATAATATGATGAGATGATGTATACACCACTGACATATGTGACACCCTCTTTCATTTTGAGTCAAAAGTCACAATGAGCCATTAGTGGAGAAATGTGATAAGCAAAAAAATACTTTATTTTTAATGAAAAAGCTTCTGCTTTCAAATTATGTAAATTTTATTAAAAAATTCAAACAATTACAGAATGCACATAAACTGACAATTTATTTTTTACTACTAGTTGTAGCACAAAAAATAAGCAAAAATGAATGAACATCAGAGAGGGTTTGATACAGTACAATTGATCAGTATCATCTCTCAAGTGATCGCCCAATAAATGTTTTAAGATGTCGACAAAATGACTCATGTCACCAGATGATACAGTTTCCTCAGGAAATTCATTCATGGTCTGTAGCTTGCTAGAAAAATGTAATCATAAATATATAAATATATTCAGTGTGTTATAAATGCATTATGTTTTTATGTTACTGATGTCTTAATTGTTTAATTTATGTTTGAATAAATGTTCTAATTCTGGAAAAACAAGTTTGAAAAGAAACAAAGTTTTCATGACAGCCACCATTAAATAATTATAATTATAGCATTTGAAAGCAGAGACTTTCCTTTTTCATTGTGCATATACTCAAAATGTTTTTGGTCAAAATGACTCAAAATTATATAATTTAAACTATGGAAAAGTGCCTGAAACTGAGGGTCTGACCCTGACAAACCAATGGACTGGATTCTCAGTTGCCTTAATTTCAAATTTATTAGTTCATTTGAATTTCTAGATCAACAAATCTGCGAACTGCTAAATTCTACTTAAAACTTTTGCCTTGCAATCCACAGCCTTCTTTGCTCACTCTAATGCCAGACTAACCAGCCGATCTTTGTGCATGCCCTCACGCAGAGATTGCATGCAATCTTAAACCCTTTAAACCTGACCCATAGCAGCAAACATTGTGTGGAGAAAACTGAAAGATGTCAAGACGAAACCTTTGAGTCTCAGCAACTGCCATGTGCACATTTCTCTCCACTAAACCAAGCTTATCAAAAGTCCCAAAGCCTGGGCACCATAACCAGCAAGGCCCGAACACTGGCCGAGGTAGTATCGATGTCCACCCGGTCCTGCGGCCCACCTGTTCTCCTGCGGAGGTCCCATTCTCCAATCCCCTCCATTCTCTAAGAAATGGAGCAGTGGTATAGTTACAGTTGTCTCCCTGGGTCTTCTTCCTGATCTGCTGCCTTCTGTTCTCTGCTGTGTTTGCTTTGGTCTGGATTGTCTTGTTCTCTGGTCCTTGTCTTCTGGAGCTGTCTCCTCCTCTCTTTTTCTGTCCGCTTTGCTTGTTTCTTGTCTTTACATATACAGAATCTTGACTCACACAAAGCCATCAGAGAAAGAAAACTTCCAAAAGATCTCAGGGAAATTTTTAAGGATTCCCTAGTTACGTGTTTATTTCTTGTTTACTAGACATAATAAAAGAACTGGGATGAGGAAGGTAAACCTTTCTTTATTTTTCCAGGGACTATTAGAACTGGAAACTTCTGATAGAAAGACTGCGATCTAATGAGGAAAAACCTCCCTTCAAATGATATAAATCATGATTTGTTTTATTTACTATGAATATTTAAACCCTCTCCCGTCTGAGTATATTCCTGCACAAAACCCTTTCTGACATCTGGAAGACGAAACAATCCATCCTCTATCAGTTTCTTTTTTGTTTAGTTTCCCCATAAAATTTGTATTGTACTTCCCCTTTGCTCTGGAGTCTTGCTCCCTTCTTTCTTCATCACCTCTTTAATGAGACCCCAGGTAGGAGGTATCAGGACTCCCTTTTTCTCTCCTCCTCTGTCAACGGCAAATGTCTCTACTTCCTTTGCAATTCTTTCATTCTCCCTGTGCATTTCTGTCCATCTCTCTTTCTCCAAACTTTTTAGCCCTGGATTGCAAAAGCAACCCAAATTAATGTTTTTACCATACAGAAAAAAAAGGAAGTCTTATTTTCTCAGCCCATTTCCTCATTCTGTGAGCTGAATGAAAACAAGGCCCAATGGCTGGATGACCCTGAGCAATCCCATCCTCCCCTGTATTTTCTACTGCAGATCCATGCAAAGAGGACACTGCCCTAGTTAAGTATATGCAGTCAGAGGTGCTTAAAGTGACCTGAGAAGGCAGCAGCATCTCAAAACCTTCTCCAGCCTTGCTGGACTCCACAATGGCCAGAGGGATTTCAGGCTGGAATCCAAAGGAGGAACGTATATGTAGAGGGAAAAAGAGCACAATAGAGGATGTTGCCAGTCGACGCAGTGGCAATCGTTTTTGATTTAGATTCCGACAGTGTGAGTGATCTCATGGACCAGGACTTTTATAAGGAAGACCTTAAGGACCATCAACTGCAGAGTGACACGAATCCACACGAATGGATGGCTTGAAAGCCAGCAAAATGAGTTTATAATCATAATACTAATGATAGTACCTGCAGTGACAGATGTAGTGGACTCTTACCTGTTCATTTTAGCATGAGCTGCATGGTGTTGCATTAAAAAAAGAGGAAAATAATCTATATCTGTTATGAATATCTGTATAAAACAAATATTTTCTTTCAAGAGTTCTTGACTTTTGCAGAATTGACATGTAGCCATGGCTAATGAGATTTTCAGAGACCATGTTCTTTATTTCAGCAACAGATTTCTTTCATGTTATTCTGTCTTTGTTGCTAACCACATGACTCAGCTCTGGTCACATTGACCTCACATTCTGAATGAGACGCTAGTGGTTACTGCCATGAGATAGATTGTAAATTCCACTTTTCAACATTGTTTCTGTCTGGCATGCTTGTGATTCTGGATCTTATAGAGAAAAAACTAAAACTGAGCAAAATGAGTTATTTTTCTGTTTCATGTCATAATTATCAGTGAATAGATCCTGTGGAAAACTGTCGTGCGCAACTGTTTATTTCACATATCAAGTGCAGACTTTTGACAGTGTTATTTTTGGAGAAAAAACATCAAAAATAAGAAAAACGGCATCCTGTCGAGATGTTTTACATTTTCTCTCATTACTTTTAGGTACTAAAACACAAAGAAAAGCAAAAAAGACAGATGTATATTTACACTATAAGAGAATTGTATGCAATTGAGAACTTTGGGGGAAAACAAATGCATGCACTATGTTATGCAACAATAACTGCATAGAAAAACAGGAAAACATGACTACAATCATAGCATGAAATAAATTTTGTATGAAACTTGTTAGAGTGCTTGGGGTTTTTCTTTCATTGATTGCAGTGGAATGTTTCTTTCATTGGATGATGTACCAATACTCTCGTTGACCTGAAGTTGACAGGCACAAAGAGCTGGATTGGAAGGTCTTTGATGCAAGTGAAAAAGGGGGGGAGGGAGGAGGGTGTCTCCAGGTGGAGCAGCATGGCAGACTGCACTGATGAGCATGCTGATGAATTAAACCATTAACATTTGAAGGAAACAGTGAAACACCTGCATGCTGTGAACAAGCTGAAGTTTTGAACAAGTGGTGTCAACATACACTCTGCTCAATGAGGTATGATGCTAAAGCCTGCCTTACGCCTGCTGAATGTGCCTGCTAGCAGACCGCATTAACGTCACCCTCTGCTCTCCTTTCATCCCTTCTTCCTACTTCTCCTGACCCTTTCCATCTCTCCTCTGCGCTGGCTCGCAAGTCATCACGCACCCTCTTCACCCGTCTTTGTTTTCTAGGTGTCTGGGTAATAACTCGTCTGTTGTCTCTCTTCTTTTTCATGTCTGTAGAGGCTTCCCGGCAGGGCCGGCACAAACCGCCTGCAGAATCTGTGTGTGTCATGAATCGTGGTGTTCCAACCACTTTGTGCATGGCCCAGAACACCTCTCCCACTTCCTGATAACGCTCTATAAGTGTGTTTGTTGTTCAAAAATAGGTGAAAGACCCGTTTTGACACATTTAAATGTATTTCAGAGGGACATGTTTGTTGGTGGCTGATAGTATTGTCAACTTGTAGTGGTGTAAAATGTGTATTTGAGTGCATGGGTGTTCAATATGTGTTTGTACTGTAAATATGCTTTTCGTGTTGCCCACGCTTGCGACTGAATATTTAGACTAGTATCTAGTAATCTTTACAGGGTTATAAGTCAAACCTATCCATTAACTTTTTGTTGTTTTTGTGAATCACAACAAATAATCACGAAGCTGCCTTTAAATTAGAATGGGCTCAAACTTGAACAAAAATAGATGTTGTTCTCTGTTGTGTTGCTGCTGTAAGTCATCAGTTGCCTTTCTTTGCTGTTTGCACTTCGGGACTCAACAATACGAATTTTTCCTGCTGGCCCCGTCACAGATACATTTTATTTTTAGTAACATTATTAAATATGTTCGAAAAACATATATTTGAAAATTACATTCGGTTTTTACTCGTTACTTAGAAGGGACATTTCACGGCAAAATTAAATCTCTGTCATCATTTACTCACAGTCATGTTGTTCTAAAGCTGCATGTCGTTCTTTCTTCCATGGAACATGAAAGAAGATATTTTGAAGAATGCTGGTAACCAAACCGTTTCTTTCCCCTTTGACTTACATTTTTTGCTCATATAATGGAAGTCAATGGGAACCAAATGAGTTGCCAGTTCTTCAAAATATCTTCTTTTATGTTCTGCAGAAAAAAGAACGGAATACAGGTTTGGAATGACATGTGGATGAGTAAATTATGACAGAATTTTCATTTTTTAGTTCATTTGCAGCTTTCAAAGAAACTTCACAGTATGTTAACCTTGATTTTTGGTCACATTTTTATTTAGCAGAATTTGCAACAACAATGTTCAGTACATCACAGAAAGGCAGAGAAAAGGTTTGGAAGACATAAAGAAATGATCAGTGATCAATGATCACATGATCTGTGACAATACAACACTGGCCCTACTAGAATCTGACAACTGACCCTAAACTCTTTCACTCTGGCCTTGGTCCTTACTGTTGAGTCATTGTGTTCGCTGAGGTTGTAAATGTTAGTGGACCAATTGTATCTCAAGTTGGTAATTTTGCAGTGTATGTATTTATAATGTTCTTAATCACTTTCTAACACTTTCTTTTCCCAATCCCAGCAAGGACATCAGTACACTCCAGTGAAAGTGAGAAGTTATTTAAACAAAATGAGATTCTAAACTTGTCAAACAGAAAGTGGACTGCACTGATTGAATCATGCAGCAGAAACTATCAAATTGATGTGTTAAAATGTTCAAGACATTTTAACCAACCATTCAGTATATTTATATCCAGTTAGTTTGAAGTGAACTCACTGCCAATTAGTTTTCTAAGGAGTTTTTACAATCTACAGGTGGATAAACTAGATTGACAAGTAGCAATACTTCCTCAGAACCTTTGCAGCAAATGTTGTTCAATAATGATACCAAGATAGACACTACTAAAATGTTTTATTTAAAATAATCTCAAATTTTCATAAAGAAATAGCATCTGTCTTTTTATATATTTGTTTTGTTTTGTAAGCTATACTCTTTAGCCCACAGATTAATGTATTTATATTTTAAGAACCATGGTTGACCCTAAATCTGTCACCAAGCATTTATATGTTTGTAAATATTACACTAATTGCATTAATATATATTATAATATGTAGCTAAACTTTGCAAGGTTATTATTAGGTAAATTTTCCTCCCACCCATAGGTAGATACTGTACAATCTGCATTTGTTAGGTGGATAAAGAGTTGCTTATTAATGAATGCAAAATATTGTGGAAAAATCTGCATGATTCTACTTATACAATGAGCTAAATATAACCGAATTCTGTTTAGTTGATTCTTCAAAGGCTGTTTTACGCTTCTAACAGATTATCTTTTTGTTGTTAACCGTTAGTTATCTGCTTGTCAGAAAGGCTGCATTATGATAATCTACTATTTAGTAAACTAAATATTTTTAGGGGAACCTGATTTCAGTCAAGATCAGTTCAATTCAACTTTATTAAGATCCCTTGCAGGCAATTTGGATGCAGCGTAGTAGACATAAAATACACACCACAATATAAAATAAAACAAATAAGAACTTACAACAGTAAATATAAATATAAAATACTAATGTTTACTATTCAGAATATTTATTCTGATTGCACAGGGGACAAATTAATATTTGTATTGATTGCTCTTCATCTTTGGTAGTCTGTAGCAAGAGCCTGAGGGCAGAATAGAGAACTCTGAGTGCAAAAAATTGTCACTATCTAAGAGCACAGATTGAGCACAGTTTAGGACATTTCTGTTAAAGTGCCCCTATTATGTTTTTTCGAATATTCCCTTTCATGCAGTGTGTAATATAGCTGTCTGTGAATGTGAACGTTCTACAAAGTTGTAAAATTGAAAGTGCACGATAAATAAAGTTATTGTCTCCCAAAAGATAGAATCGACTCTGAACCGCCAATACGAGTCGTTTTTCATTCGAATCCTACTGCTTTACAGTTCTACGTCACTAGAAGATACATTTGCATAATGCCCGCCTATGTTGTACGTACGCTGACCGCCCGTGAAACTTCATTTCAATGACGGCTGTAAAATGTTCAGCGCGGAGCGCTTGCTCTTGCTCTCTACCCAGTTTATTTGGACCAGCTTGCTCCTCAGAATCACAACCTGTAAGTATGAATAATTATTGATGTATATATTTTCTACCGGGTGTTCAAAATACTTCGTTTTGTATTTTATATTGTGTAAGTTTCCGGCTAACCGGCTAACTCACGTTATTACTGTCTTACTGAAATACTTCTGCTAATCAGCTGTGAGCCACTATTACCTAAAACGGTGTCTATTAATGCAGATTGTCTGTTGTTCTTACTACTTTGAGTAAAGATAAAGGATGGAGCAAGATTTGTTTTACAAACGTTTGTTACATTCATTAACGTTAGTGCTGGGTGAACATAGCCTATGCACCGTTATTGATATAGTTCCCGCATGTGCACTGCAATAAATTAAAAATATATACACATCGGTTTGTTGATGAACATATTAATGCTGATGGTGAGGAATTACAGTTGAAACATCTCATAATGTAGCTCAAACTGAGTAGCGGATCACTGAGAAACGTCCTGCTATCATCCTTGCGATGGAGGTTCGGGTTGAATATTATACTAGTTCATCGGACTCGCGCTCTGATTGATATGGTAAAATCTATGTCATTGTTACTGTCTTTACAGTTCAATCGCTGAGTTTAAGAAGCCTCTGGACATAGCTGATGTTCAGTTATGGTAATGGGTGTGTAGTTTCCAACATGCACTGTAAGCGGTAGATCAATCACAACAGACTGTGCCTTCTGGCCAAGCAGGCTCTCAGAAAGGTGGGATTTAGAGAGACTGATCCATCCATCGAGTCGTTTGAGAATCATTGAAAAATGTGGTAATGTGCAATGTATATAATGAGAAAATGAAACTGTTTTTTGACTTTTGATGCATGTAAACCTGTTGTAGGAGACCTCTAAAACAAAATTAGGAGCCTTTAAAATAGCATAATAGGGGCACTCTAAATAAAACTGACAGACTTATTTATTCGTTTCCTATAATCTTCCCACTGCGTTGGTTAGTAACAATCCTGTTTAGGGTATTCTTATGTTTCACATTAAGATTCCCAAACCAGCAACTAATGGAGAAGGACAATACTGATTTTATGTAAGACAGTGTCTTGTCTTAGATACATTCAGCTGCAGACAAGGATCATCACACCATTTTACAAAGTCATCAACAACTGGACCATGACAAATAAAAAAAAATTCCAAGAGACTCACAATGACTGTGTCATCTGCAAACTTTAAGAAATACCTGTTGTTGTACTTATTTGTACAATCATTTGTATATATAATAAAGGAGACAGAACACAATCTTCTGGAGAACCTGTAGATGTTGTCAAGGAAGCAGACAAACTGCCATTTACGAACACACTCAGTTCTTTCAACTATATTAAGATCAAGGCCAAAGTTCGTAATTAACTTGTCTTCTAAAATATGAGGTTGTATGGTATTAAAAGCAGATGAAAAATCAATTAATAAAAGCTTAACCTGTGTCTTGCTACCGTCCAAATGATTCAATAACTTAGGCTAAGTGCATGTGTGGCCTTGTATGAATGTGTGTATGGGTGCAAGGGTGTGTGTTTTCTCTGCTTGAGTGCATGTACCCCCATCTTTGCACTGCAGCTGAGCTTTGATCTTTTCAGACACTGTAGCAACCTAGTTACCTAATAGGGACTGTAACCATAGCAACACAAGTATGTGATCTGTTTTCAAGGGCAGCATTTCTCCCATGCCTCCCTGCTGCCTGGTTACAATTGTAAGTGCAATTTGGGTCTACAATTCATCAGACACGTTTACACATCAGAAAATAAAGTTCTTCACATAATTATCATTGGTGCTATTCTATGTCAGTAACGGTATCATTACAATCTGCTGCATCTGCATACATAGATCCAATGCTGTTCATGAGGTACATAAACAAAACTAGACCCTGTGATAATTGGGATTTTCACAGTGATAATTACCTCACCAGTAATTACATACCTGTGTTTATGTGTGTACATGAAATCAAAACCCTGGTTATTCACCTTCTGCTTCAGCAGTTGTCATAAATTACCATACATACCCTCACACACAAGAGGCTGAACACCTGTAAAGTTCTGTAGGAGGGCCCAAGTCAAGGTAAAGAGAAAAACAGTTACACTTCTGAATGCAGAGCATGATTAGCAGTGTAACAATGGGTTTTAACCAGCCTTATGCTCCTAACAGCCCTAGTGTCCACTATCCACCAAGTGCCACCACATCTTTTTTTGCTAAAAGCGTTGGGTTTATTCTGTAGATCAGGGGGGTCCAAACTTGGTTCTGGAGGGCCACTGTCCTGCAGAGCTTATAACTTGCCTCAACACACCAGCCTGGAAGTTTCTATGCCTAGTAAGACCTTGACTGTGTTCGAAATTGCCCCCTATCCAATCATTCACTATTGCCTATACATTACTCCTCTAATATAGTCCACTTGAAGGAGTGAATGAAAACGAGTGAATGAATTTGGACTCTGAGTGCGCCGAAGGGCTGCCGCTTTTGCATAGTTTGTTTAAAACTTAGCAAACTGGCAGCTAATGAAAAGATTTATCTTGAACTCTGTCATGGAAACGCCTCGGTTACGACTGTAACCTCGGTTCCCTGAAGAGGGAACGAGCGTTGCGTCGAAAACTGACGCTATGGGAACGCTTTGCGTGATGACGTCTTGAAGCACATGTAAAATCAGTCCAATGGTGTGGCGGAACGTCAGAGGCGGGTGACGTCACGTACCAGGAAACTATAAAAGCCGGCCCAAAACAGAAAACGAAAGCTTCGTAAAAGTCTGAAGTCGAGCTGACAGGCATGAAGGAGATATGGCAGGGCGACGCAACGCTCGTTCCCTCTTCAGGGAACCGAGGTTACAGTCGTAACCGAGGCGTTCCCTTTCAAGGGAACTCCCGTTGCGTCGAAAACTGACGCTATGGGAACGTCTATACCAACGCCTCCATAGCTACAAATGTCTGTCCTGTGTGTAATCATGTGAGCAGCACTAAGAAGACAAAACATGAGACCCTGGAGTAGAGTCTAAATCCAGAGAGTAGAACCTGACGAAGGTGTGCGGTGAGGACCAGCCTGCCGCATCACAGACGTCCTGTAACGATACTCCTGATATAAGGGCCTTAGAGGCCGCCATACTCCTAGTAGAGAGCGACCGGACAGCCAAAGGAGAAGGCTGTCCAGCCGCCTCATAAGCCAGTGAGATAGTCTCAACCACCCACTTGCTCATCCTTTGCTTAGACACTGGACCTCCCTTGTTAGGGGAGCAAAAGTCACTTTTACGCCACAGGGCAGCTCTGTGGACATACGCGTCTAACGCCCGAACAGGGCAAAGCAAATTATTCGCCTCCTGGTCCGATTTCGAAAGGGAGGAGGACCTCCAAGTGCCACGAAGGAAACGAGATACCAAGGGGTCTTTCCCCACAGACATTCCACCCAAAGGACTGTGGTAAGCACCTATGGCCGCCACATAGACCTTTAAAGTGGACGGGGTCAGACCTGCAGTGAACCGTTCCTGCAGGAACTCCAGCACTGTACCAATTGGGCAGTGGACTGGGTCCAACCGACGGTCTCTACACCAAGAAGTGAATACTCTCCACTTCAGGGCATAAAGTTTCCTCGTGGAGGGAGCTCTGGACTGTAGAATGGTCTCAACAACCTCGGTTGAGAGACCTGACTCTATGAGCTGGGCCCCCTCAGAGGCCAAGCCCACAGGTTCCACAGTTCTGGCCGAGGGTGAAATATCGAGCCCTCTGCCTGGGACAGAAGGTCCCTCCTGACGGGTAACTCCAGAGGATGCCCGTCGAGGAGGGACACAAGATCGGGAAACCATACTCTGCCCGGCCAGCGCGGGGCTATAAGAAGTAGATGGACCCGGTCCCTGCGAACTCTTTCCAGAACTCCCGGGAGCAGAGCAACTGGGGGAAAGGCGTACAGACGTAGCCTCGGCCACGTCTGTACCATAGCATCCAGTCCCAGAGGAGCTGGATGCGTGAAGGAGAACCAAAGTGGACAGTGAGACGTCTCTCGAGACGCAAACAGATCCACTTATAATTTCCATATCAGCTCCACCACCTCGGGGGTGGAGCCACCATTCCCCGGGCCTCGGCCCCTGTCTCGACAGAGTGTCTGCTCCTATATTCTGGACCCCGGGGATGTAGGCTGCCTTGAGTGACAGCAACTTCCCCTGGGACCACAAGAGGATATGGCATGCCAGCGCAAACCCCCTTGATATAGGCGACTACCGACGTGTTGTCCGTATGTACTACACATGGTGTCCCCTGAGACCTGTGATAAAGCTCCTCAGAGCCCGGAAGACAGCTAACATCTCTAGGCTATAGAATGCCAGGAACGATGATGGTCTTCCCACAGACCTTGAGATGAACGACCCTCAGGATCGCTCCCCAACCCGTGAGGGAAGCATCCGTCGTTAGCAGTTTGCGACGACAAGGAGCTCCCAGCACTGGGCCCTGGGACAGGAACCAAGGTTTCTTCCACATAACCAAGGCACGTAGGCATCACCGCGTGACCTTGATTGTGCGAAATGGGTTGCCCCTCGGGGAAAAACCCTCTGGTCCTGAGCCACCACTGCAGGGGCCTCATGTGCAGCAGTCCAAAAGGTATCCCGTTGGAAGCTGCTGCCATGAAACCCAACAGTCTCTGGAACTGTTTGACAGTGAGTAGCTGGCCTAGCTTTACACTTCTCACAGCTGCCAGGATGGAATCGAAGCGTGGCGATGACAGGCGCGCCTGCATCGACACTGAATCCCAAACCACGCCTAAAAAAGTGGTCCTCTAAAATGGAGAAAGCACACTCTTCTTGGCGTTCAGCCGTAACCCCAACTCTTTCATATGGGCGAGAACAACATCTCGATGTTGAACCGCCATCTAATGCGACTGAGCTAAAATCAACCAATCGTCGATGTAGTTCGTGATGCGAATACCCCGGAGGCGCAGAGGCGCCAGAGCTGCATCCACGCATTTGGTGAAAGTGCGGGGTGATAAAGCCAGGCCGAATGGAAGAACTCGATATTGGTATGCTTTGCCCCCGAAAGCAAACCTCAGGAACTTCCAATGACACGGACGGATGGAATATGCGTCCTTGAGGTCTATCGTGACAAACCAGTCCTCAGACCTGATCTGTGGCACGATTTGTCTCAAGGTTAACATTTTGAACTTGAGCTGCATGGCTGACTCGTACAGAACTCGAAGATCTAAAATGGGACGCAATCCCCCGTCCTTTTTTGGAACTATGAAGTACCGGCTGTAAAACCCGGTTTCCCTGTTGGAAGGGGGTACATATTCTATGGCCCCTTTCTCTAACAGAGTGTTTACTTCATGTTCCACAACCAGAACCTGCTCGGGGCCCACCACTGTGGGCAGGACCCCCATAAACCGCGGTGGGCGTTAATAGAATTGTATCTAATACCCTTTTTCCACGGTCTGCAGGACCCAACGAGAAACATTTGACAGTAGCTTCCACGCTGTCAAATATTCTACTAGAGGTACCAGTCTCTCGAGACTGGTTTCTGGATTTTGTTGCTGTTGAGTAGTCGGTTCGTCGCCCTGTAACGGCGCACCGGCAGGGAACGACCAAACAGACTGCTCCAGCACCCTCCTCAGAGGAGGCGGGCATCCCGAGGCCACTACGTTTCCGGGTGGACCTTGAGATATGTGCTCGCCGGAGACCGCTGCGCCCTGTAACACCGGAGGCGGCAGGGTTGGCAGAACGGTCCCCTGAGGGCACCGAAGAGAGACGGCACCGTATTTTTCTCCTGCTGTTGAGTAGTCGGTTCGTCGCCCTGTAACGGCACACCGGCAGGGAACGACCAAACAGACTGCTCCAGCACCCTCCTCAGAGGGGGCGGGCATCCCGAGGCCACTACGTTTCCGGGTGGACCTTCAGATATGTGCTCGCCGGAGACCGCTGCGCCCTGTAACACCAGAGGTGGCAGGGTTGGCAGAACGGTCCCCTGAGGGCACCGAAGAGAGACGGGCACCGTGAAAAGAGGTGTTAACCGCTCTGCTTCGGGGGGACTACCCTCATTTGTCCTGAGCCCTCAGACATCAGGACTTTTCCCCAGCAGCCTTCTTGGCGGTAATAACGGTCCGCAGATCCGTTTTACCCCTCGAAGACTGCTGGGTTTGAGAGCGCCCTCCGTGTCCCCGAGATTTTTGTGGGGGAGCACGGGAGGAAACGCTCTGTTTCTGAGTGGCGCGGTGCTCAGCGCTCTTTTTAGACTGCTCCCGCTCAGCAGCCTCATAGAAAGAACGGCGGGGGAGAAGATTCTGAAGTGCAGCTGCCTGTTTTGAAGCTTCTTGTGACTTCGCTACAGCACTATTAACTGCGTCTCCAAATAACCCTTGCGTGGATACTGGTGCATCTAAAAGAACATGTTTTTCTTTGTCCTTTATGTCACTTAAGTTGAGCCACAGATGCCTCTCAGTGGCCACCAGGGCTGCCATAGAGCGGCCGATGGATTTAGCCGTCTCCTTGGTGGCCCTGAGAGACAAATCTGTGGCTCTACGCAGTTCAGACACCGTATCAGCACTAATACCCCCGCCATCCTCAGAATCACCCAATAACTCAGCCTGGTAAGCCTGCATTATGGACATTGTATGTAAACACGCTGCAGCTTGACCGGCGGCGGCATAAGCTTTATGAACCAGGGAAGATGTAACTTTTACTGGCTTGGATGGAAGTGCAGGAGCCTTCAGAGAAGATGCCGTTGCTGGAGAGAGATAGCTCGCGAGCGTCTCTTCCACCCTCGGCATCTCCCCATAACCATGCTCTTTATAATTGTGAATGGATGAATAGTGTGATGTTTGTGCAGTATACACTCGATATGACACTGGTTTCCCCCACGATCTCGACACCTCAGTGTGGAGATCGGGGAAAAACGGAAGGCTTCTGCACTGAGGCTGTGTACGAGCTGGCAGGAAGCGTTCGTCGAGCTTACTTTTCGAACGAACGTCCTGCCTATCCTCTGGCCACTCAATAGATAATCTGTGAACTGCTCTCGTGACAACATCGAGCAATTCCTCAAAAGCGTGAGACTGAGGTGGCGAATCCTCAGACTCAGCTTCAATACTAACAACGTCCAACTCCTCAGAGCTGGACAATTGCAGTATTGGTGCCTCCATCGGGGGGGAGGAAACCGCAACGCGTGCTTCCACACCCTGATGAGAGGCACTGGATCTATCAGAAGGAGGCTGAGATAAGGCAGAGCCCGTCTCAACATCCACTGATAGATCCATTTGCGAACCCCAGGTCTGTGATTGCCGCCGTGCCTCGGCAGCGGCGGGACCAGAGCCCTGGGGAACGCGATCGGGATCGGATCACGATCGCGGGATCGCGATCGTGAACCGAGCCAAGCGGGATCGGAGCGAACGCAATGGAAGCGCGTCGCAATGCACACAGTCACCACCCTCGAGTGCTGACTGGGCATGCTCCTCACCCAAACAAACAACACAAAGAGTGTGAGTATCACCTCCCGTTAAATAACGCGGGCAGGGATGGACACACACTCTAAACTGCAGCTTGCTCGCCATACTGAATATATATATATATGTGATATAGACAGACAACACCAAATATACAGACAGATTTCACACAGAGCGCAACTGAAGACTCAGAAAGCTTTCGTTTTCTGTTTTGGGCCTTTCTGCTTTTATAGTTTCCTGGTACGTGACGTCACCCGCCTCTGACGTTCCGCCACACCATTGGACTGATTTTACATGTGCTTCAAGACGTCATCACGCAAAGCGTTCCCATAGCGTCAGTTTTCGACGCAACGGGAGTTCCCTTGAAAGGGAACTATGTATAAACCTTGACCAAACAGTTTAATAATCAATTTATACCTGTATGATAGGCTGTAGCCACATTGGACCAGAGGTTTGGAAAATGGATTGATGGACTATTCAGCTGCGGGCGCTATCTTCTGGTCAGACGCAGAAATTCATCCGGCACACGACTTTCACAAAGTGCATTATGGGTATTCTCTAGCCGTTGAGTGTACATTGGTTGTACACTCGTTATTGGGATTGAATGAGTGCATTCGTTTACGTCCACTATGGTTTCGGACACCACTACAAATGGCTGTCCCCTCAAATAGTGCCCTATTTATGGGTATATGGGGCGATTTCGAACACAGCCCTTGATTAGTTTGTTCAGGTGTGTTTAAATGGGGTTGGAGCTAAACTCTGCAGGATAGTGGCATAGGAGCAAGATTGGACACACATGCTGTAGAGATTAATAAAATGTGTAATGGAGTAGCATGGTAGTGGTCAATTGTATATATATAATGTTCTTTGTAACTTTATATTCATCGAAGAATCCTGAAAAAATGATCACTTAAGGATCACTTAAAAATCACATAGGGTGCTTCTCAAACTGAAGGCTGCATCCTAGTGAGGCTGAGTCCATTGGAGGCTTGTAGCTATAGAGTCTACAGCATTAAATGCTAGAATGAGACGGTCTAGAAGTGTGCATGTCGCAAGTTTCCCCCCATATTATGAACAGTCTTACTTTTCCTGCAGGACATCTGTATTTATCTCTGGCCAGGACACCATTCAAATACATTTTTCTTATCTGTTATTTTGCAATAACCAAGTGACTTTATTTTCTTGTAAGATTCCCCCCTGCTGTTTCCCATAATTAAGTTCTTCTCGCGCCTTTCTCTCTAATTTTGGAATCCTGCCAATTGATGGCCAGCCCTTTCTCGGTGGCAAGATGTAAAATTTTCCAAGGACAATCAACTCTTTCCCAGAGGCAAGACGACTCCAAGTGACATATTTCTTTCCCTCCTCTTAATAATGGTTTGAAATCTACTTTGGTCTTTCACAGCCATCTGTTGTTTGAGGGAAATCCCCTGTCTTACAAAAACTGCTCAGTGGGACACAAGACTTTCTCAGATGCATCTGACCTTTGTAATAATTATTTAGCACAGCTTCATAACACTTCTTCTACAATTGTGTTCTATTGGATGAATAAAACATTTCATCACTTTATACTGTGTGTGTCTGACTGTGTGTTATTTACAGTATATGGGTAATTTTCCTTACCATGCATTTTCCTTGATTAATGTGCAGTTTTATGGGAAAGTAGTGTGGTATAAGTGTATTGTTTTGCTAACTGTGCATAAAATGCAGAAATATGGTAACTTTAAGTTACTAAAGTAGCTATACGTGGTTTCCCATCAGCTAACAACAAGTCTTTTTTTCTCTTGCACTATAATACATTAGTAAGATAAACCAGCTTTTCAATGATGCAAAGATCAATGCTGTGTATTGGAATTGGGCAGGGTTTCACTGGCAGGTTGAATTTCATTTGGACCTGAAATCAGGAAAGCCCTGAAGAGTCTTTTTCTTCTCTTTGGAACTGTCATATGTCACAGAGGGAATCAGAGTTTGAGAGCGACAGAGATTCCAGTAGTTTAGGATATAAGAGTTTTAAAATAATTGCTTTTTATATAGCTTAATTAAATGATTCCAGGGCAATGACAGTTACATATTTGATGATGGGACTTCTTCCTGTAGGACATACCCTCCTCAGCTGCTCACTGGAGGTGAGTAATGAGCTAAACTATAAACTATAAACTGTAACTGTGCTGATGATGTGGCTGAAGGCCACTGAGCATGTGCAGTAAGTCTGCTCAGGGCCTTCTGCTGCTCATGCATTTACTTCATCTTCCTGTGCTGTCAGAGGACGGCCTGCCATCGAGCAGCCAGACCTGAAAGTTTAATGAACACCAATTAAGCCTTCACAATCGCTTAAGTGGTTTGGACTACTGGCAGTGAAGATAGAGGAGCGATGAGATGACATAAGGAGAGAGGAGAAAAGGAATGGAGAGGAAAACAGAAAAAGAAGCTGATTATAAAAGATTATAATATAAAACTTTAAACTATTTCAAAGTTATGGATATTATTTATTTTAATTAGTGAAATATGATTATCTGCTCCTGCAGAATATTATGATAAAATTAACCTTGTGTTAATATGAATGTCATAATATTTAATAAATTCATTACCGTTGCAGCTCATGTGCTACTTTAAGTATGCCAGTATGCCCTTTAATATTTCTCTTTTTTATTAGTGTCATCCTGTGATCTTTATATCAATGCTGAGTTCAGAGCAGCTTTGACTGCATACTGACTGCTTGCCCACATGAAACATTGACACACATGCATTTCATCTACAGCTCTTTGCTGTCTGCCCTTTCAAATCTTTTCTGGTGGGAACCCTGTAAAGCAGCCAAGCCCCCTTTAACTCTCTCTCTATCTCTTCTATGAAAGCAGCACTGGTGTGCGTAGGCCTCTATGGTATACAGATCTTTTACTGCCCCACTGGAATAAGCTTGAAATGCACACTCAGTTTATGCACAGATATAATAAGCAGATAGGAAAACCTATGTGGTCTAACAATCAGTGAAAATATGTAGCCTATTGCTGCAACTGACAGAGACTCAGTCAAGCATCATATAGGAGTTGGATCCAACAACAAATACGTATAACTGCATGGATTAACATACACAGTCTGTGGGCAATATGTATTGTACACACAATGTATGTATACAACAAAATCTAAATAAACCTATACCGATCTAATTGTCTTAGCAGTATGACATGTTTTATTGTCATATTGCATCATGACATTTTTATGATATTGCAGAAGGATTCAAAGATGTAAATTGAAGACCATTGATTTTTAATGTGGCTGCCTACCAGAAATCACCAGAGGACTTTGAATGTTCTGTTGTTGGAAGCGGTTCGGTCGAAGTGATGTTATTTTAGTGCTTCTCCACCTAACACAAACCAAGCATCTCCTTCGTTTGACACAATAGGCCTATGTAATGTGCGTGAAATCAAATCTTGAAATGTAGGCTACTTCAGCTGTCAATCTAATTATACGTCTTCATATTTTTAATAAAAAGTGAGCTTGGAAATGCAGTAAGCTTGTGCTTTTCTCTTTTTAGACCCAGTAGCTGATCAGTCAGTAATAACTGTCTGTCTAGAACAGACAAATGTATATTTGTGACCAATTAATATGAAACATCCCTATGAAGAGAATCTTTCTCAATAAGTGGCTGCATCCAAAATCGCATCCTCTCTTGAGTATACATTATAATGCCAATAGTATTTGGACACCCCTCCAAATCACCGAATTCAGGTGTTCCAATCACTTCCATGGCCACAGTTGTATAAAATCAAGCACAGGCATGCAGACTGCTTCTACAAACATTTGTGAAAGAATGGGTCGATTGACAGCTATTTAATTAACACTTTGAAGGCCCAAAAAGGTATGAGACATTGTTAAAATAGTCCGTAGTCCAAAGTGGTTCAACCTTCATTTTATGAAGCGACGAGAATACTTTTTTTGTGTATCAAAAAAACTAAATATCGTCTTTATTCAATAATTTCTTTTCTTCTGTATCAGGCGCATTCACGAGATGAAGCATGCTAGTTATTTAGCTAGAGTAATGACAGAATTTTCATTTTTGGGTGAACTAACCCTTTAACGAACGCTCTGAGGTAAAGTGTTCAGACTGGTTGAACAAGCTCTGCTTTCATGTTAGTTTTCTCATAACTGTAAGCGCAAAACTTTAAACGCTACATAAAACATAAATAAATCAAATCAAACCAAAATGAATGTGACGATGGTGACTGGATTTTTTTTTCTTTATTTTTTTGCAAACATCGCTATGGGATTTGTTACTTTAAATTTCGGGGTATATTGATTGTGTTCCGTTAAGTATCCACTGTAATAGAACAACATCGCCCTCTGCTGGTACATGTGATTTTTGAGGGGTCATTTTTAACTTCGTGTCTGAAGAAACTAATAACAATCTTTGATGGAAAAAATTCATGGAGATAATGATTAAAGGCCAACAAACATATCAAAATTCTGGGGTTTGTGAGCTACTTTGTTTCAATAATTCCACCTGAATCATTTGTGTGATTCAGATTAAGTTTGCTAATAAATTATTTAATTTGTGCATTAATCTATTTATTACATTTAGATTTTTACTTGTTCACTATAAGTATCAACTTTCTTAATTAGAATTCAGTAAAACACAAATTGACAAAGACAAGCAGCAAATAGGCTATACAGTCTTCAAAACACAATATACACACCACAGCTTCACATCAGGATCATTAGAAAAAGGTGAAACATTTTGGTTATAAGGCATATTTTTATCACAAATTCCAATAAATAAATTATTCAGCTCATGGTAAGAAATGGGTACATTTTCTTGAAGATACAGGTCTGATGTTGGGAAAACCTTTTAACTGGTTGAGAGTTCACAGCAAATTACGAATTTAGAGTAATCTAAGTTTTATTTAAGAGTTTGATCATTTTACGACTATAACACAAATGTGTGAAAGTCTCAAGATGCAATGTTTGTAGGAGTGTTTTTCAAATCTGAGCTTTGTCTCTGAAGATAGACTCCAGACAAGGATTACCCATTTCTATTTTTCCTGTGTATTTACAGAGACTGAAGTCATAGTGGAGAGGAAGTTAGACTTTATGAATATAATGGTCATGAGTTAAAGTGGTGGCTGTAGTTTTTGCTGTGGTGGTGTTTGAATAGCAGTGAAGGACTCTGAGCTTGTTGGTGTATTTAAAGAGCACTTAAAGACTCTCCTGAAAGCAGTGCTTGGATATTCAAGTGCTTTGGCAGATTATCAGTAGCAGAGGAAAGGTGCTCACAGAGACATTAAGAGTGATTCACCTCTGCAGTCAGAGAAGGCAGATAATGAGATAATACTATGGCAGTGCTGAATGTTTAGTAACGTGCTCTGATATAAGAGATAGCTGGAATAAAAGCCTATTAATATGAGCGAGAGTCATATTGGTTTCAGACACCAGGGTGTGCGCTGAGTCGACAGAGAGCGTCTCCTACAATGTCCAGCTCGTGTCTGAGCTCCTCGACCACGTCGTTGATGCTGGGCATGTCCTTCAGCACACATACGCTCTGTGTGTACGGGTTATAACGCAGGGAGAATGGACGCTGGATTGTCTTTGCAAACTCACTGTGAAGGATCAAATGTATGGTTAAAACAAAATAATAATGATATAGAAATATAACAGGTCACATATACAAAAATTTTATTTACCGCATTCTAAATTTAGCTTCCTCAAAGCTCTCTGAAACAAAGTAAACATCTTGAAAGGTGGTGATGAGACACTCCTGCTTACAGGTGACCTTGGGCTCAAAGGGAAGGATTTTAGCAGCGCCTGAGAGAGAGTGCTTTTAAACAAAACATGTGTTTCAGTGTCATATCACAGTAATGTTACAGTTTATAATATTACAAAATATTTCGATTCCAAATAAATGCTGTTCTTTTGAACTTTCTATTCATCAACAAAATCCTGATTTTTGTTTTGTGCGATGATAATAATAAAAAATGTTTCCCATAAAATAAATGTGCCGCAAACCAGCATATTACAATGATTTCTGAAGTATCATGATACACTGAAGACTGGAGTGATGATGCTGAAAAATCAGCTTTGCCATCACAGGAATAAATTACATAAAAAAAATAGAAAACAGTTATTTTACATTTGAATAATATTTCACAATATTTTCACAAAATTACCGTTTTTACTGTATTTTTGATACAGTAATGTAGCCTTGGTGAGCAGAAGAGACTTTTGAAAACATTAAAAAAGTAAATTGGGAACAACTAATATTTTATATTATATTTATTGTTCAAATTATTAGATTAAACATAAAAAGATTAATGTTCTAATCTTTAATTCTAAAACCGATAATGCGTATCTAGTGTACCTTAAGTTCGCTGATGGACGAGAGAAGTCCAGCACCGTATGCTCTGAGTGAACCCTCCTGCTTGCACAGGCCAAACTCCACCGTGAAGAAATAGCACTGCAATGGCACACACACCAACATAACAACAATCAAAACTACTGCAAAAAATATATATATGAAGGCTTTATATGCACACCAGGACAGCAAAATGTACTGAATATATATATACGGTTGCTAATTTCTGCACAGCATCATCAGACGCCCCGAGAGAAGCCAGTCCTAATTCCTGAGAGAACTGTGCAAAACTTGGTTCAGCCAACAGAGGAACATGACCCAGCAGCTCATGACACGTGTCCCTGAAAGACATAGACATGAAGATCTCTTTCATTTATTCATTTATTTGTATGCGCCTATTTCACATGACACATACAAACGTGAAGTGAAGCAGGAGCAAGCTATTAAATGTGGTTGAGATAACTGATCTTTTCATAAGCTCCGTATGAAAAGTTAGACACTAAAACAATGCTGCGATATATCAACTTTGATTTGATATTCAAAATTGAGTAACAAAATTCAACAGGGATTTAACATGATTCATGACGTTGATTCACCCATGAGAAATGTTAAAATGATAGCACACGAAATGGAGCCCAAAACCCAAAGTACAAAATATAAACTGCTTAAATCATCTGGATTTAGTTTGATTTGTTGAATAAAAGGTGCTGGGTTTGTTTCCATTCCTACGTGTGTAACTTCTTCATGCATCAAGTTTGACAGACATTGCTTCAACAATGGGTGCCGCTTCATAAAAGCCTATTTCAAAAGATTGTGTAGATAAATCGGCCTGAAGAGATAAAGGGACATATGCTTTGTACTCACGGTTCAGGAGTGTAGAGAGGATCTGAGCTGTGACGCACATATTGTGTACAGTGAAACACTCTGAAGGCCAGACCAGCCAGAAAGTCTCTCGGTGACAAGTACCCAGCAACAGGGCGAATGGTGAAGCCAGTTCGCTCTGAAACACACATACACAGCCACACATCTACTGTCCCCTGCTGGTGACACAACTAATATTTCTCTTCAGTTCCTCTTGTACCTATTGTAAGGTTAAAATGTGTGCTCGGTCTCACCTCTCAGGAAGTTGGACACGTCCTCCAGCTGTGGTATGTTGTCCTCTCTGTAGCCGCAGTACTGGGTGAGAAGAGGCAGGTTGTGCAGGTACTCTCTACAGGCATGTGTGGGGTACAGCTTATTCAGCTCCCGAAACACCACACCCCACGTCTTCACCTCTTCCTCTGTGAACTCCACACGTGGTATGGGATCTCCACTGCAGGGTGAGATAGAACCATGTCAATATTAAAGATATATAAATATGTATAAATATATTTAATAAAACATGTGGAATTAATCCAGTTATTGTTAAACCTTATTAAACATACTGTTTGTAACTCATGGCAAGATCAGCAAAATATTTCCTTCTCTTACGATACACGTTGTCTTTGAATCCCTGAAATCATATAAGAACAAAAATGTTTTCATACACAGGGTCACAACTTAAATACTGAAGACATGATCAGTATGACATAAGTACTACTAATTATTAATAACCAGTGAATTCATGAAGCAGACAATACAAACCGGATGATCCGCATCCAAATCTGAACCGTACATTAGAACACGACAGGCGCTCTTATCCAGATCTGAGATCTTCTTAGGGAACCAAGGCACTTCAGCAAGATCTGAAAAAATGATTTTCACAGTGTTACACAACTTTATGTGCAGTACTTGTCAATCTAATGAGGGAGTAAAACACAGTACCATTTACAGGCGTCCAGAACTTATCAGGTGAGTCCATGGCTATAATGCTTGTTTGTTTGCGCAGCAGCTGAACAATATCTTTCAGAGTTTCTCGATCACTGTCACAATCCACTAGTACTTCCAACTCCGAGTTACGCCGTCGGGACTTACGTGACTCAATATGCAAAAGGTTTACCTGGTTGTCCTGTTTATAACAAATGAAAATAAATCATTTAGCCCAATTAAATGTTCTAAATTTACTGTTTGAAATATAATTAGCGTAAAAATCAGAGTATACATATATTTGGAGATGTACTAGATTTATAATGTGTGATAAATGCAGTGAGAAGGTACTTACATTTATACATATGTGACCCTGGACCACAAAACCAGTCATAAGTCGCACGCCAACAAAACATTGTAAGGGTCAAAATTATCGATTTTTCTTTTATGCCAAAAATCATTAGGATATTAAGTAAAGATCATGGTCCATGAAGATACTGTATTTTTGTAAATTTCCTACCTTAAATATATATGTTTTTTGATTTGTGAGTGGATGCAGCACAATCACCAACAGAAATGGATTCTCAATATTTAGATTTTTTGCATCCTCAGATTCCAGATTTTCAAATAGTTGTATCTTGGCCAAATATCGTCCTATCCTAACAAACCATAAGTCAATGGAAAGCTTATTCCATCAGATGATATATAAATCTCAATTTAAAAAAAAATACCCATAAGAATGGTTTTGTGGTCCAGAGTCACATATATCACCAGCATTTCTTCATTCATGGACATAATCCATACTTTCCATGATAGGGTTTGACAATTATTGTAAATTATTGTTTTAGCTGGAATTGCTAAACAATTAGTTATTTAACTTACCTTTTTAAAGTGCCAGCTACTGTATGTATAACATGATTCTACTAAAGCTAAGATAACCAAATAATACAGATAGATAGAATAGAAAACATTTATGTACCTGAAATAATTTTAAAGCCTTCACAAGCCCTCCAACTTCATTCTTCAGAGAGAAGACAATTGCGGCATGTTCCCTCTTGGAGGAAAGTGTCTTGTCTTTGTTCTCGTCTTTCTTATGAAACGTAGTTTTGTTCAGCTTAATAAAAGAGAGAGAGAGAGAGAGAGAGAGAGAGAGAGAGGCTATTATATTCAGTACTCAGGTGTTTCTTCACATTACCATGACAATCTCTGTACTATAAAGCAGATGTGTAATATCCTGCGTGAGTGAACTTATGTTTGTTTTAGACTTGCTTTTCAAATAGGAAATCGTTATTCAAAGGCAAATAACATGTAAAGGGCATTATTGTCAACAGGTTGGGTAGGATCCATAATGCTAATAAATACTACATGACTAAACCAGCACTATGTGGTGGACAGCGACTTAAAAGTTAAAAGCCAATGACATCAACAAATCACCTTTTTATCTATTATATTAACAATATAGGCCTACAATACATAGATCAGAAGTTCATGCGCATTCAAAAATATATGGACGTTTTTTATTTTATTTAAATGTACATCCATGATATGTTAAGCACAAAATATATTTAATATTATATTATTAATGCAAGTTATTGCAAAGAATTAGAATAATATCAAAATATATATCAGCTATTTTATTCCTTTCTTTGAACCTCAACAATTAATGATTGCATACAACAAGTCTATTGTAACTTGTCAAGTTCTAGTAAAAGTAAAGCAAAACAAGAATACATCCGTATTCAAACATAAGGCTAAGCATTTTGAGTAGGCCTACATGTAAAAAGTTGTTCTTACCTCATTGTTGAGTTGCTTCTCTTCGTAACTCTTATTGATGGAGTCAAAAGACCGTCCTCGACGCGGTCCGTCAAGCTTGTTGGCGAGCATGGATGGGTGCTCTTGATTTTATAGTAGAATATGGAGAGGTGCGTGGATCAGACAGACGCTGCTATCAGTCTGGTAATGATGTTTTCTCTTTGGATTTATAAAGAGATCCGGCGGAGGAGGGGGAGGAGCGCGACCAGAAAGACCAGAAGAGTTCAGAAATTGCAAAAAGGTTTAGCAAGTGAAAACTATTTAACCGTTAGATCGTTATGAAACAATTACAAAGGAATAGCCTAATAATAATGATAATAATGTTATTGATATAAGCACAAAATGGGAGAAAGATGCTTGTCACATTTTTTTGTTAACCCCAGTGACTATTGAGATGTTTTGTCCAGTATAGCCTACTTTTGACAGTAACGTACTTTAAAGTTTCCTGTGACTGTCTGAATGTAGCCTAAGTTTGCTTCAATTGTGTTCAATTGTTTTTCCAACATCTACTTCAAAAATATAATGACGATGTTGGAAATGTATGCATTAATGTAATGTAAAGGGTGTTTTGAACTAAATGTTAAAAACAGATACAAATGAGATATTTTAATGAGATATCCCATTGCCAACTAGCTCCAGTCTCTTATCTTATTTTGCTTACATATTGATAATTATTGATATCATATTGGTTATCACCCTTAAAGTTGAAGTGTCAAATCATAATAGACATGTGCGCTATTCATAATGTTAATTAGTTTATTATTTTGATATTTAATATTGAATCACAACAGTATCACATAATGTCAGTAGAATATGCTATATTAAACACCAGCCTTACAGCAGATCACAAGGAAAGAGAAGAAAAATCCTCTGAACAAAAAGGTAAGGAAATTCAAATAAAATAGAAAATCGAGTATCATGCAATGATCTCTGCTGATATGTTTCAGCACTATTGCCATATGAACAGCTCCGACAATGCATTCAAATATTCATAAAAATCGAGTCGAAGACCTTGGCATTTAAACACACCCAATCTTTCATGTGGTGCATATTGCTGATTTATTTACTCTTTCCAAGGTTGGTCTGGGATCAGTGAGCTTTATTTCCACGCCTCTGTGGAAAAAATCAGTGATGAAAGTGATGTGGATAATGGTCTAATAAGACACGGCAGCAGGTCTAGATTAACTGGTGACGACTGATTCGGAATGTGCTTGTCACTGGATCCTGTTGTCTCCCAACCAGTCCACACTATAGTTCCAGTCCGGGGGTGATTTTTTCCAAAGGGAGAAACATGGAAAATAATAAAAGCACGTCAATGAGCGTGGCTCAGATTAATAATGATGTGGTAGTTATGAGCAATGGCTGTTTACAAGCTCACACCAGCATTAATTAGCTCAAAACGCAATATAATTAGGTACTGCTGTACGTCCATTTCCAAACAACATGACTAATCTTTTATTCAGACATTCTCACGCTACTTCTGTGCTTTATTGGTCCATTGTCTGTGCCTCCCACTGCTTGGTCATTGATCTGAAAGACCTCCATACCCCTCTTCAGGGGGATAGACAGACAGTCTTTTGTATGACAGTCCATAAGTACACATCTCATTAGGCTTCATGAAGTGAGAGATTCACCATCTATTGAAACACAGCCAGTTTATACCAGTTCCAACAGCATGTTTTTTTTTTCTTTTTCGCTATTTAGTGCAAATGTAGAATATCTTTAGCTCTGCAAACCAATTTCCCATATCATAAAAATGTTGAAAACCAAAAATGTGTGTGAATCAAAACGCTTTGAACTTTATGACTCAAAGAAAATCTCATTCACCACAACTCATTTAGAGGTAAGGCACAAGAAATGCTTGAACTTTTTTGTGGTAATAACCATCAGGGGGTACAGAGGAACCAGGGAAAAAAGATGTGTTCACCTTATTATGGTTAGCATGTATAACTTGTATTTACAGTATGTATGAGATTTCCATTCATTTCCTTTTTTCAATATAGTAATGATGTTTGTGCAGAACCGGTGACGTACAGTGTGATTGAGCCAAGTCAAATCATGCTCAGACTAATCCAATGCAGTGCTGGAGTCTGGTCTACAGTAAAGCTTCACTGTATGCACACAGCTTCTGCAATCAGAGTCAATTCAATCTACAGTCAGTCTCAGCAACAGGAAGTTCCCTTCAATCTATGTTGTGAGAAAAGGCCATGATAGAATAAGCAATGATACAGAGTTCATTGGTCTGTCAAACAACCTGAAGTTCCTTCAAGGCATTAGTGCTTCCTGTCCTCCCATGTGAGCAAGACAAGGTATGTGATGCAGAACAATGTCAGGAAAGATTAACTCTGGTCATGATCACTGAGCTTCAGTTGAAAGATGACAATCGTAAGAAATATTTGGGCAGTCTATAAAATCCCTAACAGTATAGGTGGACCAAACAAGATTTGCTCCAGTGCTGGGAAAAATAACTAGGCAGCCCTCATTAGTGGTTTAACTTTGCTGCAAGGCACCTGAGTCAAGTTTTGGCATGGTCTACAAATTTTATGAGACTGTAGATTTTCATGCTGACCTTTTATATATTTTACTTAAAGGTAAAGGTCTCCTTTCATTGATATACAAAGGAAGGAAGAAATGAATGTGTTCAAAAGCTCTGAGAGCTAATTCTAATTCCTAATGTCTGAGGCAGGCATAAACATGTGCGTCAGCATGCTGCATGTGCATCTGGCATGCTCAACAACCTGTGATCTCTTCGTCATCCTGTATGGATGATGGAGAGTGCAAAACAGGGCTATGTGACAGAAAAGATTCCATCATAATCATAATCTTTTCAAGGCGCTAGAAAAAAATTCAGGAGAACTTCCTGGTTCAACATTGACACCACTCTTTCCATATATATATACTTGTATTCATTGAGGATGCATTAAATTGGTCGAAAGTTACAGTAAAGACATTTATAACATTACAAAAGATTTCTATTTAAAATAAATGCTTTTAATGTAATTTATTCATCAAAGAATCCTGAATGGTTTCTATATGGTATAATAGTTTCTACAATAATATTAAGCATCACGTTGATAATTATGTTTCTTGAGCACCAAATCAGCTTATTTGAATGATTTCTGAAGGAACGTGTAACACTGAAGACTGGAGTAGTCTGTTTAAACAGTTAAAATGTAATAACTCACTAAATTACTGTTTTTACTGTACTGATCAAATAAATGCAGGTTTGTTAAGTATAAGAGACTTTATAAAAACTTTATTGACCCTAATCTTTTGAACAGCAGAGCAAGTATATAACAATAGCTAACCTTGTTTATGTTTATTTAAAACCTTAACTGAAATTGTAACAATATCAACAACACAGCTTTTCTAAGAAACTTTCCACAATCATATCGTGTTATTGACTCGCCAGTGTTAGCATACATTAAACGCTGAAGATGTATGAGACAGGAAATTGGCTGCAAGTCACATAAAAAGGTTTACTTACTGTTCATCCTGTTCATTTTTTAACCTCTCAACTACTCTGAGATCATTTCTAGAATATTATTTAGAGAATGGGATATGTTATGTGCAGGGGCTTTTATTATCAGTGTTGTATGTAAAAAGAGAATCTAATAAAACTAAATTTGCCAGGCTTAGAATGGAAAATGAATATTTAAACTAAACTAAAAATTTAAACTATGCAGGATCAATTTATTGACCTTTTCAATGAAATTCATTTTATGATTAGTTTGAAATGTGTCTTCATGTTTGTTACAGTGACAACTTTTAGAGGGAATTTCATAAGAGCAGAATCAAGACAGGCTTGACATTTTCACAATGCAGGTATGGATAACAGTAAACACTTAGATGGAAGAATTGTACAGCCATGACAGCAGCTAGACCAAGGTAATGGACTAACTGGACAGAATGAATGACAGCTGTTGAGACACAGACACACTTGACTGTACATGAGCAGTCACATCTGATTAAATTCTTGCTTGTATGATATACTGCCAGACAACCATCAACTATATCCAGTTCTTTCTTAGGAAGCAGTGAAATCACTCTTGTTTTCTTTTTAACGATTGAAAAAGACTAACCAAGTCAAACAACATGGACATGAACATGGTTTGTATCAACATTAAACATTTTTCTAAGTGAAATTCACCTTCAAAGGTTCAGATAAGAGGGAAAAATGTATTACTCAGTATGAGCATTAAATACTTACAGAGAATATGATAAATTCATCTTAGGCAATTTAGATTTTCACATCTGTTTAATAAGTAGTATCCTTTGAGGCCAATGTTTCTTCATAAACCAAAACCTTTGGCATTAGAGTAACACAATATACAATATAATTTGAATATACTGTTACATTTATTAAAGACTAAGATCAATTTGAAATTTGTTCCAATCGTTTGTGAAAGTGGCAGATGCACTGTTAAGTACACCAGCACTAACAGATTGGAATACATTTTTTTAAAATAAAATAAAAAGATAGAGAGCGCCATGTGGTGGTCATGACAGGAATGATCTTACTGCTAGTCATCTCCCCAACCCTCATCTGAGAAAATATCAGCCTGTCGTTGTTTGAAATTGTTTTTGAAATCCTCATCAAAGAGCTCCAGATCATCTTCTTTGAAAATACCCTAGTAAATAAGGCAAATAAGAAAAACAGTTGTGTGATGACAAACACATCCTCTAAATAATGAATCTGAGCATGCGAGATGGCTAACAAACCACAAATATCCGTGTCCTATGGTGTGGTGTTCTCACCTTTGGTAGGTATCCCAGCAGTTTTGTCGCATGCTGTTTTAGGAGCCTCTGTCTCTCCTCTTCGATGATCTTCCGACGCTGAGTCTCTCTCTCCTGCTCCATTGCTCTCTCCTCTTCCTCCCTCTCCTGTTGAATATTTAGATTCATTCATTCCACATTATCGGCAGTTATTGGTATAGTCGGACTTGGAAGGAACTAATGAGTGAGCTGCACATTTGCAGGTTGATTTGTGGGTTTGGGTCTTACTTGTTCAGCCAGATACTGCTGTCTCCTGTCTTCCAGCAGCTTCTCCACAGCCCGTTTGTGTTCCAACTGTTTCATACGACGCTTCTGGGCATTCATCTGCTCAATTCGGTCATCCTCTGCTAACTTGGCCATCATTATCTGTCTGAAGGCCTCCTCTTCCTCTTTCTCGGCTTGTATACGCAACTGCTTGAAAGCCATCATCTCCCGGCGCGTCTGCTGCAGCTCCAACCGCTGCCGGATCCTCTTCTCCATCTCTTCCTGTGAGTGACATGATGGTAAAGAGATGGTAAACGTTTTACATGGTGCTAGTGAATCTCACAAAAAAGCATCAATAAATACAAATTATTATTATTACAAAGTATTACAAATTATTATTAATATAAAATATAAAACAGTATTTGGCAACAATTAATTTTAGTGTCCTTTTTACACGTTACATGTAGTGCATAATTACTATATATTGAGCATAATTACATGAACCTATCCCTAAATCACACCCTAATCCAAACCCTATAGTAAGTACATGTAGTTTAGTAGTTTTTCTTAGTAGTTAAATGTATAATTACACTGTAACATGGACAACTTAAAATAGTGTAACCCAGTATTTTAATACAGTAAACAATTTTTTTTTTACAAAAATAAGATTCATTATTGATTGAGGAAATCTTGAAGGCCCTAAAAGGGTTATTTGAAATATGAATGAGACATTTCATTGACAGGAATCATTAGATTGACCTTTGTCATCTTTGTCAAATGTTTAAAGTGCATCCAGTAAAGTGTGATGTGTTAAGACAGTTCTCACAATTTCTTGTTGTCTTGCAGCCTCAGCCTGCTCTTCCAAGTAGAGTTCCTCACGGACGCGCTCCATCTTCTCACGCTGTCTTTGCTCCATCTCGATCTGCTCAGAGAGCTAAACCAGAAGGAAAAAAAGAACACATTAATATTTGAATCTTGATTACTCGCCTGTACTTGATGAACCAGAGGGTGAGCTTTCATGTACCTTTTTGTGCAGGGTTTCTTTCTCCTGCTCTCGCTCTCTAACTTTGGCCATCCTGTCCTCCTCCTTCCTTTGCTGGTATTGGGCAAACTCAATGATGCGCCTGTTCTCTGCTTCCACTTTTTCTCGCTCCATACGTCTCCACTCTGCTTGCTGCTTTTTAAAATCTTCAATGTATCTCTGAGTGGTCGTCACCTTCTCGAGTCGTAACTGAAGCTCCCTGTAAATTAAGCTTGTCAGTTTCAAACCATCCTAGAACCATCTGATCAACTCATCTAAAATAGATGTTGTGATCTTGTCTGTTTGCTCCAGAATAATAATTTTTAAAAAGTAGAAGCAAATAATAAACTTAAGAAAAAGGAACACACTCACATCTGGTCCTCCTCATAGATCTTTCGCACTATTTCGTCCACCATGAGTTTTTCTTTAAGAAACTCATCATAGGCTTCCTGCCTCTTGCGCTCCTTCTCCTCAAGCTGCTGCTCAAGCTCTTGCTGGTAGCGCACCACCTCTTCATGCTTCTTCTGCTCCAGCTTCTCATTTTCCATCTCTGCGCGCTCATGCTCGCCCTTCATCTTACGGGCAATAGTAGCCTCTTGTCGCTGGTAATATGTTAAATCACAATAAGCAAAACCACAAAATAGATGGCCAAATGTAAGACACTACTTTGGAGTTCACACTCACCATTGTCTCATATCGCATGGCCTCCTTTTCTGCCATCTGTGCTGCCCGTTCTCTGTTCAGGTAAGCAGATTTGAGCTTCAACTCTAGCTCTCGAAGCTCAACACTGCCAATAAAACACAAAGTTTAATAAATGGTAAAGCTATAAAAATAATAATAATACAGCGCTACACAGAGTGCCATTACACTCTGGTCTGTTACCTGTTCTCTTTAATGTACTGTCTCATCTTCTCATCTCGAAGTTTCTCATTATTAATTCTCGCCAGCTCCTTGGCCATCCTCTCTTCCTGTTCAAGCTGCTTCTCTCTGAACTGTCTGTCCTCTTCTGCCTAAAAACATACATTTTGCAGGAGTCATAAGTGTTAGATTTTGATTTTATATATTCACATTTAATTGTAATATTAAATATATGTTAAATGTTAAATCAGAATAGATTGTGGTTATCTATGTATGTATTAAAATGCCTCAGGAAGGAAGACTGCAGTGCCATAGGGCACAGCAAATGGGGATCCAAACAAATAAACCAAAACGAGACCACGCATCTCTGCATATAAATGGCGTATTTTATAAAACCAACCTTGAAAAGTGATTCCTCGACTTGTTTGCCATACTCTTGAGCTTGCACCTTGCGCAGGAAGCGCTTTCTCTCGACTCTTTCTTCGCACTGGAGGTTGGCTTGCAGTTGTCGCTCTTTGGCGATACTTTTGGTCTGATCTTCACGCATTTCCTCCTGTTTGCGGTGATCCAGGATCATCTTCTGATGGTGGTTGTGAGAGATGTTGCGACGCTGGCTCATGAAAGACTGCAAAGACACGGTCACTTATAAGTTCTACAACACAACCTCGCTAATTAATGACTAAAATCGTGTCTTACATGTCATCTTTATTCGCGCGTCGTCATCTGTATGCAACGATTAGTTTGTTCAAACAGACTGTTTGTGGCTTTTAACTATTAAAATCTACGTCATATTTACCATTCCTCAGGTGTGCTCGACAGCTCCGTCGATTTTGCTTTTGAAATGCGTTTATTTCTATCCAGACAAAGTAGGAAACTCCACGCTTATTTGTTAGTGAGTCGTCGTCCTAGAAACGCCGGGCTTTCAGACCTGAGAATAAAGACGAATTGTATTGGCCAGCGCAACTCTTGCAGAGCCAATAAAACGCAACAGGTTCCGGAAGTAAACATTCCATTTATTTTGTCAAAGGATACATTTATGTTGAAGGATTCATTAAAAACACCGATCTATATAGGGAAATAAAAACTGTGTAAAATAAATAAATAAATATGCGCTCATCCATTTAATGGCAGTGAATAGTGACCAGCATCAAGCTTTGTAAAAAAGACACAAATATATCACAGAATGATCCCATGACACGTGTTCTTCTGGTATGGGTGCATATTTTTAGTGAAAACCGAAATTGAATGTATTATTTAACTAAATGCTCTGCACGCCTGCACAATGTTCGTCAAGGATCTATTAGGGCCACAGTTCACTCCCTCTTTGCCAGAAAAAGCACACAAGTTGTACAAACTAGTTATTAACACATTAGCTAACTAGAGTCTCACAAATGTGCATGTCGTGCAGCTGTGCAGAGAAGACCAACAGAAAAGGGCAAACATTTTGTTGAATAATACATGACATTTTTGTTTGTTTTTCACTAAACCCTATCATATAGGCCTACCCACAGAACACTTGTAATACGCCATGTGTCGCATGGGATCATCATTCTGTGATGCTTTTACATCTTTTTTTTTTTTACAAAGCTTGATGCTGGTCACTATGTAAGGGTTAATGCCCGACGAGGTGTCCATTATCAGGTATTAATGGACGACGGCGAGGCGTGCGTCGGACGGTTGCCTCAGCCGAAGTCAATTAATACCTGTTAATGGACGACGGTGAGGCGTGAACCGTCCGACGCGCAGCGGAGGACGGTTGCCTCCGCCGAAGTCCATTAATACCTGACAATGGACACCTCGAAGGGCATTAACCCGCTTATACCATGGTCACTTACGAAAGAAAGAAATATTTAATCAATTAATAATACTTTATTGTGTTTTAGAGTAAAAATCGTGAGGGTTTTTATTTATTAAGTCGAGCGCACTATTTAATATCTCCCGTATACAGGCGTTGCCAAGCAACGTGGCCACAGCGACCCGACCGCAGCGATGCGAAACTTTGTTTCAAAGAGTCAAAACTCACAGATAGTTTCCTAAATCGTTTTTATTAGGCCTACAGCAAATATTGTCAACCATTCACTCACGTGTTGAAAGGAAAGCAAGCAAGACAGAAAGACAGGCAATGGCAGTAGGCCATATTCCTAGGTGTACATTATCACTTTTTAACGGACACCCTGCAGCCAATCAGAATCGAGTATTCACCCAGACCATGGTATAAGTAAGGGTTAATGCCCGACGAGGTGTCCATTATCAGGTATTAATGGACGACGGTGAGGCGTGAACCGTCCGACGCGCAGCGGAGGACGGTTGCCTCCGCCGAAGTCCATTAATACCTGACAATGGACACCTCGAAGGGCATTAACTCGCTTATACCATGGTCACTTACGAAAGAAAGAAATATTTAATCAATTAATAATACTTTATTGTGTTTTAGAGTAAAAATCGTGAGGGTTTTTATTTATTAAGTCGAGCGCACTATTTAATATCTCCCGTATACAGGCGTTGCCAAGCAACGTGGCCACAGCGACCCGACCGCAGCGATGCGAAACTTTGTTTCAAAGAGTCAAAACTCACAGATAGTTTCCTAAATCGTTTTTATTAGGCCTACAGCAAATATTGTCAACCATTCACTCACGTGTTGAAAGGAAAGCAAGCAAGACAGAAAGACAGGCAATGGCAGTAGACGTAACTTACACACTATTTAAAATTAAATGCTACATTTCCATTAATTGTAAAATTTGATAGCGATATTGGCATGTCCATCGTCGTGGCATTTGATGGACGGAGATTTAAAGTTTGTGGCTCGCTATCACCACTGCTTGGGACATTGGGAGATGACAAAATGTTGCTCCATTCTCGTCTGTCATGTACTGACGGAGCCCAGTAAGCCTGCAGGCTGCTCTCACAACGATGCCCCGTCACCGACATGATCTGGCGAGTTTCCAGCCCGGCGTCAGAAAGACGACCGACAGCTGTGCTCCGGAGGCTGTGGTTGGTGTAAACCCGCGACAGACCTACCTGAAAGAAACAAGAATAAACAGGCTATATTAGTGAGGACAGAAGAGGGGTTATACGGCTACATTATTATTAGAATGTAGCTAGTGTACAGATCTCCTCGCTGATTTTTTTCAGCATGTTCCCCAGGTAGTGGACACCCATTGGCTCCCTGGAGTACCACACATCAGATGCCACAGTGATGGAGCGCTTCGGGTGGAGATAAAACGTACTCGGTTACCTAACGTAACCTCTGTTCTCTCTAGAGAGGGAACGAGTATTGCGTAAGTTTAGCTTACGCTACGGGTAAAGTCATCTTTTCTCGAGATATGAAGCAAAAAATTATCCTTAATTTTTATATCTTGTCAACGCAGTGCGGCAGCAAGCAGACCTAGAGCAGGCAATCTAGCGTGCTCATAGGCTGCTCTGCGGCAACTGCAGCAGCCTATCACTGAGCCCTTGGCGTGACGTCACGCCCAATGAGCGCGAGCAGCGCGCCTACGCGTCACGGCCCGAGGCGGGGCGTGGCAGAGGGTATAAATATGGGCTGAGAGGCTGCTTTCACTGGTTTTTGTCGCAGAAGCGAGTGAGCTCGTGGCGCGAGCACGGCGGGTTACGCAATACTCGTTCCCTCTCTAGAGAGAACAGAGGTTACGTTAGGTAACCGAGTACGTTCTCTTACGAGAGGTTCTCTCGTATTGCGTAAGTTTAGCTTACGCTACGGGAACTCCCTTGTCAACGCCGTGCGCGCCCGGCATCCACTGAATGAGTCCCAGGGAAGCCCGGGGAACACGAGAGTGTGAGCCAGGCGGCCAATGATATGGCTAGCGCAAGTACATAAGCACATAGTAGGGGGAACAGAACGGCGCGGCCGGTCTGACTAACCAACCCTTATATTGTACAGCTCAACCAGGAGGGCTAAATCAAACAGCAGTAGCCCGCGCACAGAAGTGGGCCGGCCTACGCGAGATTTAGACTGATAAAAGTTTAGCCTGCAGGGCGGGAACTTCTAGATTGTAAAATCTAACAAATGTAGACGGGGAGGCCCAGCCCGCCGCCGTACAAATGTCATGAATAGAAATTCCGCTAGTCCAAGCCCATGACGAGGCCATGCCTCTAGTAGAGTGGGCTCTGATGCCCAAAGGGCATTGCAGGTCTTTAGACGCATAAGCAGCTGCAATAGCGTCCACTATCCATCTGGACAGAGTGTGTTTCGAGGCGGCGAGACCCTTGGTGCGCCCACCAAACGAAACGAAAAGCTGCTCCGAGCGCCTCATGGCGGCGGAGCGCGTAATGTAATTTCTCAGCGCTCTGACAGGGCAAAGGAGATTACTGTCAACTTCGCTGCCGGTAGCCGGCAAAGCTGAGAGAGAAATGACCTGTGCTCTGAAGGGTGTGCCCAACACTTTGGGGACATAACCGTGTCTCGGTTTGAGAATGACTTTAGAGTCATTAGGTCCGAACTCGAGACATGCCGCGTTAACTGATAACGCATGCAGGTCACCCACACGTTTGACTGAAGACAGGGCTATCAGAAAAACGGTTTTGAGCGTGAGGTATTTCATATCCACAGTTTCCATGGGTTCAAAGGGATGCGCTTTCATGGCCTCTAAGACCAGGGAAAGATCCCAAATAGGAACCGAGGGGGGTCGCGGGGGGTTCATCCTCCTAGCTCCTCTAAGGAAGCGGATAATGAACTCATTCCTCCCTAATGCGCGGCCCAGCGCCGAGTCGGAAAAAGCTGATATGGCTGCAACATATACTTTGAGCGTGGAGGGGGACCTGCCCATGTCCAACAGCTCTTGGAGGAAACAAAGCACACGCGACACCTCACATGTTTGTGGATCCAGCCCTTGGGCGGTGCACCATTTATTAAACACAGACCATTTAGATGTGTAGAGCCGTCTCGTAGAGGGAGCTCTAGACTGTGTGATCGTGTTCACAACCCCTATTGGCAAGTCAACGGGTATCCGTTGACTATCCATACATGCAGAGACAGCGCTCTGGATGAGGATGCCAGATCGAGCCGCGGGCTTGAGAGAGAAGGTCTCTTCTCACCGGTATCGGCCAGGGGGGTGTGTCCGCCAGCCGTATTAGATCTGGGAACCACGTTTGATTCTCCCAATACGGGGCTATGAGGAGCACCGTGTGGCGCGCTTCCCTGATTCTCCCGATGACTTGTGGCAGCAGAGAGACAGGGGGAAAAGCGTAAAGCGGGCCGCTGGGCCAGGTTTGGGCCAGCGCGTCCTCGCTCTTGGAAAAGAACCGTGGGCAGTGCGCGTTGTCTTTTGACGCAAAGAGGTCGACTTCCGCTCTGCCGAAACGGCGCCACAGTGACTGGACTGTTTGGGGATGCAAAGACCACTCCCCCAGGGGAACATTGTCCCTGGACAGTCTGTCTGGACCCTCGTTCAGGAGACCCGGCACATGCGCGGCTCTCAGCGAGCGCAGTGAGTGCTGAGCCCACACAAGGAGGCGTTCCGCCAGGGCGCAGAGTGTTTTGGATCTGACACCGCCCTGACGGTTCACATAGGCTACCACTGACATGTTGTCCATGCGGACTAGTACATGGTGGCCCTGTAGGTATGGGAGGAAGTGCTTGAGCGCTTTCTCGACCGCCAGCATCTCTAGTATATGAAGGTGACTCTCCTGGTCTGACCAAGGGCCATAGACCGGTCTGCCCTCTAATAGCGCTCCCCAACCTAGGTTGGACGCATCTGTCGAGACAACTTTCCGGTGCGAGACAACTCCCATCGTCACTCCCGTGCGATACCATTCGGCTGCTAGCCAGGGCTGCAGGGCTGAAACACAGCCATGATCCACTCTGACTCGTAAGCGGCCGGCCGTCCAGGCTCGGTGAGGCACTCGCGCTTTCAGCCAGCGTTGAAGCGGGCGCATGCGCAGTAAGCCCAGCTGGAGCACTGCTGCAGCTGAGGCCATATGCCCCAGGACTCGCTGGAATGTCCTCAGCGGAACCTGACTGCCCGTCTGGAAAGACGCGGCGAGATGTCGAATGCGGCGCGCGCGCTGCTCTGACAATCTGGCCGTCATAGCCACCGAGTCCAGTTCTATTCCGAGAAAGGAAGTCGACTGGCGGGGCAGTAATGAGCTCTTGGTCCAGTTGACCGAGAGACCCAAGCATTCCAGATGGCTGAGAAGCGCTGTTCTGTGAGACAAAAGCTCTGCCTCTGACTGCGCGAGGACTAGCCAGTCGTCCAGATAATTCAGTATCCGCATTCCTTGTCTCCTCAGGGGAGAGAGAGCCGCGTCCATGCACTTCGTAAATGTACGGGGTGCTAAAGATAGACCGAACGGCAGGACGGTGTACTGATATACCCGACCGTCAAAGGCAAATCTCAAGAATGGCCTGTGACGGGGTATTATCTGAATCTGAAAATATGCGTCCTTTAGATCGAGAGAGATGAACCAGTCTCCCGGGCGAATTTGCGCGAGGATTTGTCTGGTTGTGATCATTTTGAACGGCCGTCTCATGAGAGCTTTGTTCAAATGTCTCAGATCTAAAATAGGTCTCAGCGCTCCGTCCTTCTTGGGTACGAGGAAGTAACGGCTGTAAAGCCCGACTCGCTCAGAGAAGGATAAACCTGTTCTATAGCCCCTTTGCGCAGCAGCTTCGCTATTTGTGCTTGAAGCAGGTGCGCTGCTTCTAAAGTCACTTTTGTCTCCGTCTGCGCTAGAAAGCGCGGGGGGCGACGAGCGAATTGAAGCGAATAGCCGTGTTATATAGTATTCAGCACCCATTCTGACGCGCCCTGAATAGCTTCCCATGCTTTTGCACGCATAGCTAGGGGTCGAATGGTCTCTGGGTTCAGATCGCCGCGCTGAGCGGGATGGGGAACCTGTATCAGAGAGGATGGGGCGGCGACGCGCCGCCAGTGCTCGAACACGGGGGCTGGAAAACAGTGCTGACTGGCTGTACAGCATATGATGGCTCGATCGCTACGGATGGAGCGCGTTTTGCTGCTAAACACCCCTGGCGCGAGAGCGGCGTGGGGGTTGTCATGTCTGAAAGTGGGTGCGCGTGCTCGTGAGCGGGCGCAGAGTTTACACTTATAACACGGCCAGTGTTTGGGAGCTTTGTAACCCGAGGTAACTGAGTGGCAGAGCAAGCAGCGGGTAGTTGTGAGCACAGGGTTGTGGGCACATTTACTACACTTGGTACTCGAGCGTGTGTCCGCTTTATGAGAGTGCGCTCTGAGCGTGTTACCATGGGGATAGTGTTTGTGTGTAGTGGTGAGCACATTTTCTACACTTATGACACCTTCGGCCAGAGCCGGAATGTTTGTGAGCTTTGGAGGATCTGCAACCCGGGGTAACTGTGTAACAGAGCGGGCAGTGGGTAGGTGTGGGCACAGAATTGTGGGCACATTCTCTACGCTTAGCACTCGAGCGGCGCATGCCCGCTATGAGAGTACGCTCTGTGAGCGTTACCGGGGAGACCGTGTTTGTGTGTAGCAGTGAGCACGTGGGAGTGGGCACATATTCTACACTTATAACACCATTGGCGTTATAGGAAACTGATAGAGCGAATGCTTTGATGGCTCATATGTTTAGACGCTCATAAATACTCAAGCACCATCCTGTGAGCGGGAGGGTGCGAGATGCGGGTTCACTTTCTGTATGTAAGAAAGCTGCCGCGAGCTCGGAGAAGCCAGCAGAAAAAAAAATATTTATCTGCCGCCAGAGTCGGATTCGAACTCGGGTCCCCCGCGCGGGAGCCTAGTGTTCTGCCACTGAGCCACAGGGGCACACATAAGCTCTTGGTTAGCGCGAGGATATGACAGAGCGTCGTGTTTCGTTTCGGCGTTTGTTTGCAGGCGCGCGTGTATTAAACAGGCTCGTTTACTGCAGTATTAGTATTTCCAGCCGCCTGAACTTTAGAGGGGACTGAGAAATATGTCAGGAACGGAGTTTAGTCCGACCTGGGTGGGACTTCCTCTTTTCGCCGGTGCTCGTGACGTCCGCTCTGATATCCCTTGAGAACGGCGCGGTTGCGCGGCTCGGACAAAGGGAGAGAGAGCGGGAAGATGTCATCATGTGCTGTGACATCGTTAGTTTGCAGACGTGCGTGTATGAAAACAGGCTCGTTTACTGCAACATAGATATTTCTAGTCGCCTGTAGCTTAGGAGGGGACTGAGAAATGGAGGTGGCCGGTAGGTGACGCGCACGACCGAGACGCGGGGTAGCTTTCTTATAACGTAAAGGAAGCCAGCCCGTGACCGCCTACTTCTGACATCCCTTGTGAGCGGCGCGTTTGCGCGGCTCGAACAGAGGGGGAGAGCGCAGGAAGGGCGAGCGTCGTCATGTTTTGCGTAGCGTTAGTTTGCAGGCGTGCGTGCATAAAAACAGGCTCGTTACTGCAATATATGTATTTCCAGTCGCCTGAGCTTAGGAGGGGACTGAGAAATATGTCAGGAATGGAGGTTAGTCCGCTAACACTCTACTCTCCTTTAGCCAGTGACGGGGGGGTAGCTTTCTTGTAACGTAAAGGAAGCTATAGCCCGAGACCGTCCGTTTCTGACATCCCTTGTGAGCGGCGCCGTTTGCGCGGCTTGACAGAGGGGTCTGACGTCATCTGCTTCGTCCCCTGAGGCGACGGCAGTGCGGGCAATGGCCGGCCGCTGCGCGTCGGTGAAGGGCGGGGGAGAAGGAGAGAGCGAGGCTCGCGGGAGGGGCTCCGGCGAGCGCTCAGCTGTCATACCCGGCTCGCTGTACGCAGCCGCCCGGGTAGAAGGCCAGGCAGAGAGCGCAATCACAAGGCGGTCTCCGTCGCTGAGCGTGGCTCTGCACGAGCCACAGGATGAGCGAGGCATTTGAAACAACGCCTCGCGCTCTTTTAGATGCAAAGTGTGTCGCGGGGCGAGCACACAACACACACACATAGAGCAAATAAAGGATATATTCGCCGGATAGCGAAGCAGGCAGGGATAGCTGAAGGCGGCGAAGGCGGCCGGCTTCCTCAGGCAGAATCCTCGGCTTGCAAGGCGCTGGTTTCAACGGCGGCTTCCTCAGAGATCAGCGATGCCTAGAGCTTCGCTGAAGAGACAAAAATCAGTGAAAGCAGCCTCTCAGCCCATATTTATACCCTCTGCCACGCCCCGCCTCGGGCCGTGACGCGTAGGCGCGCTGCTCGCGCTCATTGGGCGTGACGTCACGCCAAGGGCTCAGTGATAGGCTGCTGCAGTTGCCGCAGAGCAGCCTATGAGCACGCTAGATTGCCTGCTCTAGGTCTGCTTGCTGCCGCACTGCGTTGACAAGATATAAAAATTAAGGATAATTTTTTGCTTCATATCTCGAGAAAAGATGACTTTACCCGTAGCGTAAGCTAAACTTACGCAATACGAGAGAACCTCTCGTAAGAGAACGATTTTGCATCTGGTGGACACTTGGAGATGTAACTTTTAAAACTTTTTACTGGACACAGAGGATCCCCGGGCCTGGCGAACATGAAGCCTCGTAGGTTTTCCTTGTGCGGGTCGTTCGGATCTTTATGGTTTTTTGTCTGAGGATTATGAGCTAAACTGATGTATTCAACGCCATGCTCGTCTCTTTGGATTACGAAAGATGTCATGGTCAGCTCTCGGCTCCCCTCCCTGCCACGCCGAGCAAAACACAGCTGGATGTCAAACCACACCTTTCTGACGAGGCCGAGGGGCGTATCGGGAGACAGCGCAGATGAACATCTGATTGTCTGAAGATCCGACTCAGTGATGCGAGGATGGTGGAAGCTGGTGTCCTTCCCACTCTTTCTATAACGCTTCAGTATCGCCTTAAAAACCGCATTACTGGTCTTGAACACAGTGTCACTAATGATGTTGACATCACTTAAATGCTCTCAGACTCCTCAAACTGGCAACACTGTATTCTCCTCCTTCTTTGGTCGACTGAACAGACGCATAAAACAGTCGCAAAACATCGTTGAGAGTATCAGCAGTGTAGCTTTTAAAGTTGATGTCCATGTTTTTGTCAGCCAGGAAGTCTCTTAATGTTTTAACTGCCCATTTCGTGCTTTTCTTTGTGTTAATCTCGTCCTTGTCATCCTCTAATTCGTTCAATTCTTCCGGTGTCACCTCCTTGTGTCGCTTCTCCTTTTTCTTTTCATATTCTATTCTCTCTTTTTCTTGTGCTGCATCCCAGTCTTCAAAGTTGTCAAACTCACCATATATATTAAAAGAAATGATAAAATCACTCATGTTTTGTCTGTTTTGCTGTTGCGATGAGTCAACTGAAATAACGTTAAGTCTCCGTTGCCATGGTTACCATTTAGTGTTTGAGCCAGCGCAATCATTTAGAACTGTCATCAGACAAATTGACGGGACGCCTTTCCTAGGTGTACATTATCACTTTTTAACGGACACCCTGCAGCCAATCAGAATCGAGTATTCACCCAGACCATGGTATAATCGCTGCTATAAGTTCAGCGCGGTCTGTAACGGGAGAGATAGAAACAAGACGTAAGTAGGTCAAGTGCAAATGACGAACACCTGTGTCTTTTTGCAGTATTATTGGCGTGGAGAGACCGTGCTGGAATCAGAGACTGGAGAGAAAATTGGACGCAGAGAAAGAAAACCGGTGGATCCGAGCTCTCATTTTTGAACTGTTTTGTGCCGTCGCGATTGCCAAGGTGAATGCGCGTTGTGCTCGACTTCTGTTTGTTTTGTTTTATTTTAATAAAGTACGAGTCCCAGTCACGCCGACCCGTCTTCTTCCTGACTCTTGAACCTCATCACACTTTTATTTCATTAAAATGAATTAACAGCAAGAAAAGTAAGGTTTAAGACTAAATTGGTTATCATAGATGTTACTGTATTTGTCGAATTCATTGTTGTGATAACGCTGCGCAGTTTTACGTGTTCTAAACAATTGTTGTAAAAGTACATTCGAACATGCCCACATAATTTGCCAAAATACTGATTAATCTTTATGTATAACACATGCTATATTTATTTACATGGCCATAAACACCAGACGTGATAAACAATGTCAATAAACTAAACACAAACCTAAAGCAATAATACTTTCCTTGCATAAACATAACTATTACCGAATGCTACATTTGGAAAATATAAAATTAAGCATGTTTTGTCGACAGAACCAGCTGCAATCAGTAAATAATAATTGTGTTCCATAACGACAGCACGAAACAAGCTAACGTTTGTTGCTTGATAGACGCTACAACTAGGCCTACAACTTCCGCATTTGTCCAGGACTCCACGCAGTATGAGCGGAAACCGAGGGTAACGCGGATATGACGCAATTGACTGGCGACTCCCAGCTCCCACCTGCTCTAACGCCCAGTTTCCTTGGTTAAAATCGCAATTTTCTCATTATTTTCTCATTTATTCACAGAGCTGCCAACTCTCACGTATTCACCGTGAGACACACGCAATTGACACTTTTCACACGCTCTCACGCCACACATCCATTTTCTCACGTACAGAAAAATCGCGAAGCAAAGAGGACACGGAGACCGACAGACAAGACAGAGCAGTTACTTATGATATCAAAAAAATCTCAGCTCTCAGATTCTGTCACTTCTATTATGAAATTCAAACAATAAATACCGTTTTGGTGCTTGTAAATGTGACGCGACAGATCCCTAGCGGCACGTGACCCGATCATCTCTAGCTAATAGTAAATAAACACGAATGAACACTGTTTCTCTTACGAGAGGTTCTCTCGTACTGCGTAAGTCTTACGCTAGGGGAAAATCTCTTTTCCGCGAGATACTGAAGCCAAAAAATTATCCTTCATTTTGAAATAATGTAAAACGCGTTGCGGCAGCATGCAGACACAGGCGAGACGGCTCGTGCGCCTATTGGCTGCCCTGCGGCAACTGCAGCAGCCTATCGATAAGGCCCACTCGTGACGTCAGGTCCAATGGGGGCGCTTCGCGCCCAATACGTCACGTCCCGCCGAAACGGGCGTGGCCTTGGGCTATAAATATAGCTTCGAGAGGCTAGCTAACTGATTTTTCATCTCTTCAGCGGAGCATACGCATCGCTGGATCCAGAGAGAAGAAGCCGCGCCGTCAGAGAAAGCCTTTCAGCGGGACGAGCTTGCATCTGGAGCCGCTGGCCGCGCCGCCTTCAGCCGCCGTTCCTGCTACGCTATCCGCCGTTATATCCTTTTCTTGCATAGTGTGTGTTCGCCGCCGCGACTCACACTCCTTCACAAAAAGAGCAGAGCGTCTTTTTCAAAATGCCTCGATCCTTCTTTGGCTTGTGCCGAGCCCCACTCAGCGACGGGGACCGCCATGTCTTTTGCTTTTCCTGCCTGGGTGAAGGACATGCAGCTCTCGCGCTCACCGACGGCGGATGCCCTCACTGCGAGCTACTGCCTATGGCGACTCGCCTGGCATGTTTCCACGAGACTGCACTCCCCGCTGTGATGCCGCGCCGTAAAAAGCGCCATGCTCAGCGGGTCTCTCACCCCCGGACAGTGGCCGCCGCTTCCGCTGGTGACGACGAAGAAGAAGCGGCAGTTATCGAGGAGGACAGCTGCTCTATCCTGGCGTCAGGCAGTGAGGATTGGTCGAGCTCTGCGGACCTCGCTCCTTCTTCTGCCCGCGAGCCGTCAGGAAAAAGGGCCAATATTGAAGCTGAGCTGACGCGTCTGCTCACACAGGCCACAGAGAGCCTCGGCCTCGAGTGGTCAGCGCCCGACGAGCCTGCACGCAACCGGCTGGACGGTTGCTTCCTGCAGGGGGACCCGTTTCTTCCTGAGCTTCACGAAGAACTCGCAAAGTCTTGGAGCGCCCCCTTCTCGGCCAGGATGCGTACTTCTGCCTCAGCAGCATTCTCCGTGGTGGACGGTGCTAAAGGCAGAGGATACCTTTCTCTTCCTCTGGTGGAAGAAGCAGTAGCAGCCCATCTTTGCCCGCCCTCTGCTGGACGGCGCGCTAAGACGGCGCTGCCATCAAAAGCCTGCCGCACGACATCAGCCCTGCACAGTCGCGCTTATACCGCCGCTGGACAGGCTGCATCAGCGTTGCACACTATGGCCACCCTCCAGATCTTCCAGGCCGACCTTCTCCGAAAACTGGACGAGGAAGGCGTGGTCTCGCACTCTGCGCTACAAAATCCGCTGCACAGGCCATAGGGCGGAACATGGTCTCTCTCACCGTTGCTGAGAGACAACTTTGGTTGACGCTCTCTGAGATGCCGGACTCGGAGAGCGCTGCGTTCCTCGACGCCCCCATCTCTTCTGCTGGCCTCTTTGGATCGTCCGTCAAGGATTTCGCGGACAGATTCGCCGAGGTACAAAAGACGTCGCAGGCCATGAAGCACTTTCTACCGAAGCGCTCTAGCTCCACAGCAGGCCGCTCTAAACAGCCGTCTGCTCGAAGCTCGCAACCGCAGCCTCCGCCCCCCGCCGCCGCCTCACAGCGTCGACAAGCCCGGGACCCGAGACCACGCTCTCGCTCTACCGGCCGCCGCCCCCCTCCGCGTGGGCCCCGGCCGAAGATTGAGATAAAGCCTGAGGCTTCAAAGTCTTCCTAGCCCGCCTAGGAAAGCGACGGTGTCCAAGTCCCGCTGCAGCCAGACTTCCACCCAAACTTCTCGCTCGTTCAGTTCCAGAAAATGCGACTGTTCCAGTGTATTCTGCAGTAAACAAGTCGGTTACACTGCCCGCTTGCCTGCACACAAACGCCGTTTTTACGGCGACCCAGATAAATCCCATAAATAGTGTATTTTCTGGTGTTCCGGCCACGGCTGATGGTGTTATGAGTGTAGTAAAAATGCCCACTGTCCAGTGCCCATTCCTACACGCAGACACAGCCCGCCCCACAGGGCTCGCGCACATAAAATCGACTCATGTTGGTTGCGCACAAAATGTAGTGAACGTGCCCACATCCCAGTGCCCACAAACACTACACACTGCATGTCTCTCGGTTTCTGTAAAAACGAAACCAACACACATACAGTCAGCTCAGGCCGACGGTGTTTTCAGTGCAAATGTGCTCGCTGTCCCGCGCCCACATTCACTCACAGACATGACGAATCCCACAGGTTCCCCCCCGCTTGCCATCTCTCAGCTACCCATCGCGAGAGAATCGAGCGCAGGCGGACCGGCCGCTGTTATCAGCGCGCCCCCCGCCTCGAACGCTGCAAATGCGGTGTCTATATTACAGCAGACCGAAGCGCTCCGGCCGCCACTATGTCGCGGCCAGAGCCCAGATCTCATTCAACCCCTAGCTATTCATGCAGATGCATGGGCGAAGCTTCCCGGGGTATCAGAATGGGTGCTGAACATTATAGAAAGAGGCTATTCGCTACAGTTCACTCGACGGCCCCGCCGCTACGCGACGCGAATCGAGACCACGGTAGAAAAGGAAGTAGCACATCTACTTCGTGCCGAAATTGCAAAACTGTTGAGCAAAGGGGCCATAGAGCCTTTATCTCAAGCTCAGAGCGAAGGGGGGCTATACAGCAGATATTTTCTGGTACCGAAAAAAGACGGGGGTCTCAGACCCATTCTGGATCTAAGACAGCTGAACAAAGCGCTTTCAAAACGCCAGTTCAGAATGCTCACGACCAAGAAAATCCTCTCACAAATTCGCCAGGGGGACTGGTTTGTGTCAATAGATCTGAAGGACGCGTTTTTCCAAATACAAACAGCGTCACGTCACAGGCGATTTTTGAGATTCGCCTTTGAGGGCCAGGCATATCAATACACAGTCCTACCGTTTGGCCTGTCCCTAGCACCCCGTACTTTCACAATGTGCATGGACGCAGCCCTCGCTCCCCTGAAGCTTCGGGGAATGCGAGTTCTGAACTACTTGGACGATTGGCTGGTTCTAGCTCAGTCACACTCAGAGCTCATAGAACACAGGACCATTTTACTCGAGCATCTCGAGAATCTGGGTCTCGAAGTCAATTGGGCAAAAAGTTCACTGTCTCCCAGTCAGAGAATATATTTTCTGGGCACAGAACTGGACTCGCTGTCTATGACGGCTCAGCTATCGCCGCAGCGCAGACTGGTTATTCAGCGCATGACGGAAACCTTCTGCCGCGGCGCTATAGTCCCGCTCAAAAAGTTTCAGAGGATGCTGGGTCTCATGGCCGCAGCATCAGCAGTTCTTCAGCTGGGTCTGCTTCGCATGCGCCCGCTGCAGTTCTGGCTAAAAGTGCGAGTACCGCGCCGAGCGTGGACTTCTGGTCTTTTTCGCCTCAAGGTCGATCAGAAATGCATCTCAGCACTGAAACCTTGGAGAGCGACCGACTGGTACCAGTCAGGTGTAAGCCTGGGGACTTCCTCGAGTGTGAAGGTGGTGTCTACGGACGCCTCCACCTCGGGATGGGGAGCGCTGCTCGAGGGCAGACCGTTCTTCGGCCAGTGGTCAGAACGGAAAAAGCTTCTCCACATAAACTGCCTGGAAATGTTGGCAGTCGACAACGCGCTGAGGCGCTTTCGTCCCCAGATATCAGGACACCACGTCTTGGTCCGCTCGGACAACATGTCAGTGGTGGCCTACATAAATCGCCAGGGAGGCATCACATCTCGAAACCTTTACAGGTTGACAGAACACCTCCTGGTATGGGCTCAGCACAATCTGCGCTCGCTCAGAGCAGCGCATGTGCCTGGCCACCTGAACGTGGGACCAGACAGACTGTCCAGGAACAATGTTCCAGCAGGGGAATGGTCTCTACACCCGCAGACAGTCCAACTGCTGTGGGAGACGTTCGGCAGAGCGAAAATAGACCTGTTTGCTTCTCAAGAAAACGCTCACTGCCCGGAGTTTTTCTCCAAGAGCAGGGATGCGCTGGCCCACGTCTGGCCCCGCTGCCCGCTCTTTGCCTTTCCCCCCGTCGCGCTCCTACCTCAGGTGTTAGAGCGGATCAGGGAAAGCGGATGCTCAGTGCTACTAGTGGCTCCGTTCTGGAAGAACCAGGCTTGGATCCCAGTTCTGATGCAGCTGACGAGCGCTGCCCCATGGCCAATACCAGTGAGGAGGGACCTCCTCTCTCAGGCCAGGGGCTCGATCTGGCATCCTCGCCCGGAGCTTTGGTCCCTACATTAGCGGGCCATCAACGGGTACCCACTGATCTCCCACGGGAAGTGTTAAACACGATCATGCAGGCTAGAGCCCCCTCGACGAGGCGGCTCTATTCCTCGAAATGGTCTGTGTTCTCTAGCTGGTGCACAGCATGCAGCTTTTCACCCTGAGACTGTGGAGTGACGGAGGTTCTCTCCTTCCTACAAGAGCTACTGGATGAGGGAAGAGCCCCATCCACGCTCAAGGTTTATGTGGCGGCTATAGCAGCTTTTTCTAAACCAACGCTTGGCCAGTCACTTGGAAGGAACGATCTGGTCATTCGCTTCCTTAGAGGAGCTAAGAGGTTAAATCCTCCCAGACCTCCCTCAGTTCCCATATGGGACCTTTCTACGGTCTTGGAGGCCATGAAAGGTGCCCCATTTGAGCCGATCCAATCAATAGATATCAAACATCTGTCTTTCAAGACAGTGTTTATTCTGGCTCTCGCTTCAGTGAAGCGTATAGGGGACTTACAAGCGCTCTCAGTGAGCGCAACATGTATGGAGTTTTGGCCAAATGACTCGAAAGTCATACTCAAACCGAGGCATGGGTACGTTCCTAAATCCCTCAACACACCGTTCAGGGCTCAGGTGATTTGCCTGTCCGCCCTGCCGGTCTCTAACGAGGAAAAGGACGCCAGCTTCCTTTGCCCTGTCAGGGCATTAAGGGCTTATGTGTCTCGCACGTCTGTTTTCAGACAGACAGAGCAGCTCTTTGTTTCATTCTACGGGCGCGCTAAAGGTCTTGCCGTGTCGAAACAGAGCCTATCCAGATGGATAGTCGATGCTATAGCGCTGGCTTATACCTCTAAGGGCTTGCAGTGCCCATTAGGTGTCAGAGCGCACTCCACGAGAGGTATGGCCTCGTCGTGGGCTTGGTCTAGTGGGATTGCCTTGCAAGATATCTGTATGGCGGCAGGCTGGGCCTCCCCGTCTACATTCATAAGGTTTTATAACCTAGAGGTTCCCGCTTTACAGGCTAAGCTGCTTTCGGTCTAATAATTCGGTACTGTCTGCCCCGATGCTTTAGGCCCAGAATACTGAAACTGCTTGAGCAAACGCTCGCTGATGGATCACGCAGCTTTATGTGCAGTGTGTAAGACCCACTATATTCGTCAGTCCAGGCCAGGGTCGCCCTGACTGTATGAAACGTTATCAGTGTAACCGCTCCTTATAGGATGTTATATTTTACAGGAATGATGCTATTCTAGCCACTCTTTCCTGGACTCTCTGTGAGTCCCTTATGATCATGTACTGTATGAGCCCGGGCACTTGCCCTTGGGACTTTGGTGCTGGATCTTAGAATGCACGGCGTTTTACACTGTGTTCCCCTAGCGTAAGACTTACGCAGTACGAGAGAACCTCTCGTAAGAGAACGTACTCGGTTACTAACGTAACCTCGGTTCTCTCTAGAGAGGGAACGAGTACTGCGTATCTTGCCGTGCCTGCACATGCTCTGGTTTTCTCCGGCGATAAAAAACCAGTTAGCTAGCCTCTCGAAGCTATATTTATAGTCCAAGGCTACGCCCGTTTCGGCAGGACGTGACGTATTGGGCGCGAAGCGCCCCCATTGGACCTGACGTCACGAGTGGGCCTTATCGATAGGCTGCTGCAGTTGCCGCAGGGCAGCCAATAGGCGCACGAGCCGTCTCGCCTGTGTCTGCATGCTGCCGCAACGCGTTTTACATTATTTCAAAATTAAGGATAATTTTTTGGCTTCAGTATCTCGTGGAAAAGAGATTTTCCCCTAGCGTAAGACTTACGCAGTACTCGTTCCCTCTCTAGAGAGAACCGAGGTTACGTTAGTAACCGAGTACGTTTTATAAGATACAGTACAACTTACCGATATGTTTATTCCTCATACATAATATCGACCAATCAATCAAACAAAGGGGTCAATAAAACAGCTGGAGAACAATTATGTAACATAACATTTACCTCAGGAAAGCCATTTAATGACCATAATATAGGCTAGTTGGCTAGAAAAAAAGAGCTATAGAGAGTATTTTGCTAAATATGTGTACTATATTACATATGTATTATATTTTTACTTATATCATTAAATAAAGTTATTATAATAATAAAAACGCATTATATTTATTTTGAGTTATTTTTAACCTTAAATAATACTGCCAGCTCTGTTTACAGCATTAGGTGAGTTGTTTTTTTCTTGAGAAAAATGAACGCCTATCTTGTGTAGCCTACCTAATATTTATCCAAATGAGTCAATATTAAATCAAATCACAATAATTGAATTGAATTGAAATAATAAAAAAAAATTGTACCATGTAAACATGTTGTCACATAAAATTCAGTTTAGTTATAGTTACTAAAATGTTTTGACAATCACAATACACTTACCCCCCCCCCCCCAAATCTTCTCTTGCCATGCTAAGCCGTTACGCTTTTTTGGCTAAAGGTTGCAGGCTTGACTTCCAGTGGCTTTGGTGTGTTCGACTTGAAGCGGCACTGTGCAGATCGATCGGTGCATGACAAGACCTTCCTGCGAGAGCGATTAGAGAGCAGACAGCTCTGAATGCTTTCGAACCGCTTTGATGTCATACACCAATCGCTCTGCGGTGTGTCAAACACACCTAGACCATTGTAAACAGGCAAACAGAATCATGTTTGGAACCGCAGAAGCTATTTTACAACCCAGGTTTATGAAGCAACATAAAGGACAATGATACACTGGAATGCCAATAAAATATGTTTATCTAATCTGAATTGATGACCTGTTACCGTCTGTCATTGAATCCTGGATACTTTGAAACTGCAGCACTTGTGGCATGTTCCTAATAACATATTCAGATGGAACACTGGACCTCTGCATCCGTCCCGTAACACCACACTGAAAATCACTTCGGAGAAAAAGCAATTTTCAATTTATTTCAATTTTCAATTTATTCAAGTTGGTAAATTTTACATGTTGTGATTTATTGTTCAGCAACATATACAGGTTGTCCCTTGATAAAAATAGGTTTATTGGATTCCTGAGAAAATAATATCTCTTCCTTGTTGTATTTGCCAGTAAAGGAAGTCTTTGTCATCCTTTGATAAGAAAAGGATATAAATGAACATTTTTCCGTAAGCCACTTTAGACACCAAGAACAAAACCTATTACCTTACTACTGGCTCATGGAAATGGTAAGTTAATGTGCTGTCTTTTTCAGATAATACAAATCGTATACGAGTATACGGTTTGATCATTTATTGAATGTAATTAATTTATTGAAGAAAAATGTGCTGAATGTGTGAAACCGATTTGTCAACATCAGTTTGCTTTTAGTAAACATTCACACAAAAACATGGAACCAAACACATCACAGTTTCAGGTTTGCAAATTTTCAGAGTCTGGTTTTAATTTTAATTCTGAAGAACCTTTCTCCTTTTGTTTGCAGGCTGTCTTTCTTATAAAAATGTTTTTAGGGATCCTTCTCAGTCTCCCACTGAGTTTATGGTTCTGTGAAGCTAAATCAAGTAAGTGTAATTACTGTATATGATTTGATTGAAACTCATTTCTATTAAGAACGTCATCTTTTCTTTTTTTCTTCTTTTTTTTACAATATCACTATGTGACACATTTTCTGACTCACTTTTTGACTTGCATTACAGCAAAACCAGCGTTTACTCTTTTTATGATCTTTCTACAGTGGGAGCTATGTATGTAATACAAGAAACAGAAGCACCATGTATTAATATCAGTGATTCCAAAAGCAACCATGAGCTTGAAAAACTTCTCGACAGAATTAAATACGTTGCTCGAAGCTGCAAAGAAATTCTTGACAAATATCATGTTTATGAGGGTATGGTCTTTTTATATTTTTATTTTTGTTATCTTAAGGAATAACTCAATTTAGCTGACTCAATGCTTCTGTTCACTCAGATGGCCTGTACTATCTGATCTCATCAAGAGGGGTCCTTTACCAGACGTTCTGTGATATGACCACTGCGGGCGGCGGCTGGACGCTGGTGGCCAGTGTTCATGAAAACAACATGTATGGAAAGTGTACTGTTGGTGATCGCTGGTCGAGTGAGCAGGGCAGCAACGCAAACCGGCCTGATGGTGAAGGGACATGGGCGAACAGAGTCACGTTTGGAACCGCAGAGGCCGCTACAAGTGATGATTATAAGGTACTTTTCTATTATATTAATGGTTTTACAACCCTGGTATAAGGGAAACAATATAAAGGACACAAAGTCCCTTGACTGACAATCAAAATATGTTTATCTAGAATCTAAAACAGATTCTGACACATTCTGTCTCCTTTCTGTCACTGAAAAGACAATCAATATTAAGTAATATTGAGAGATATTATCAATTTGACTGCCCTGACACTATCGAATGAGAGCAAAACTTGAACTGAATATGAGCTGGATAATGATGATTATATTGTCTTTTCTGTATCTGCTTTATAGCTGTGGATGGTGATTTCATAGCTGACAAACTTTGCAAAATCGACACTGTTACTGATCTGAATCAAGTTTGTTTCATAACTGATGAACTTTGCAACATTCACACTTATATTGAACTGTATTGAATCAACATAAATTGAGCTGAATAATTACTCTTTATTGTAGAGCTGCATTATTGCTGAAACCAAAGTCGTTTCATTAATTCAGTTTTGCAACATCATCATTATTTTACTTTTTATTACTGTAAAGTTGATTTGAAACAATCTACATTTTATAAAGCACTATATAAATAAATATGACTTGATTTGACAGAATCCTGGATACTTTGACATTGCGGCACAGGATGTGTCTGTGTGGCATGTTCCTAATAATATGGCGTTTGAACACTGGACCACTGCCTCCATCCTGAGATACCACACTGAAAATCGCTTCTTGACTCTACATGGAGGAAACCTTTTCAGTTTATTTAAGGTCAGATAAACTTTAACGCAAGTTTTGAGTTTTAAACATTCCCAGAAATATAGGTGGCCAAACTTTTATCTTAATTTTCCCAGAAATATCCTGTGAGGTTTGGAGTCGGGACATGCAACATTGATAATGGACCTGCTATTCCAATAGTGTATGATACCGGAAGTGAAGATTCTACCAAAAAACTGTATGGACCCAGTGCAAGAAGTACAGCAATACCTCTTCAGTCAATATTTTTTCAGATATTTTAAAGAAAGTATAGCCACATAGACTGATTGTCATTAAATCTGTGTATTATTCAGTGGTGGTGTATTATTTTTGCAAAGCATCATCAATGTTGAGATCCAATCACTTTAATGAATGAAAGCCATGTCATGTGTGCATGGACCTTTCATGACAGATCATCAATTATATATTCTGTGCTTTTTTTTCAGCAATATTTGAACCTGGATTCATCGCATTCAGAGTCTTCAATACTGAAAAGGCAGCCATGGCTATTTGTTCGGGCATTAAACCAACCGGCTGTCACACTGAACATGTGAGTTTAACAAATATTATGGATTATTTACAACAGTGTTTATGAACAGCATTTGATCACCACAGGCAATTATTCATGCTTCCTTGTATAAATGAAGAGGAAATTCATGTATAGTACCATAATAAAAACAGAAAAAAAATGAACTGCACCAATGCTATATGAAGAAATGCATATATGTTGTGTTGTTATTAATGCACTCATATTTTTGCAGTTTTGTATTGGTGGAGGTGGACACTTTCCTGAGTGGGTCCCTAGGCAGTGTGGAGACTTTACGAGTTTCGACTGGAGTGGCTATGGCACTCATACAGACTGGAGTGCTTCCAGAGAGATAACTGAAGCAGCTGTACTTCTTTTTTATCGCTGACACTTTGAAACTAAAATCACCTGCTACTTTTTCTTCTCTCTTGAGATATATCACATTAATTAACATCTGATTGTTACATGGACAATTATTTATTTAAAGATATTTACTTAATCTAAGAATAAACATAATCTAAGAATAAATTACATTTGTTCAGTGGGAATTTTAGGTAAACGTGTTTAGGTGTTTTTAACTGATAATTTTTTTTTTGTCATTTATTGAGCAGCTTCTGCTAGTTTTTAAATACATAGCCAGTACTGTATACTTTAAAATACTGTTCATGTGTTTTTTTTATTATTATAACTGTTCAAAAATGGAAACAAAAAATAAATCCAGTGGATTTCCACTAACTGAAACATTTACAAAACATTCACATTTGTTCATACACAAACAAAACATAATCTATTCTATTGAAACATTCTTCATCTCTTGTCACACTCATTCATTTTCTAAATTCTTTGTTTAGATATTTATTTTATTATTTTGGACAATAAAAGAAGGGTTAAAATGGCATGGACTATTTACAAAATATTAAAAACTTAACTGACAAAATAAAATATATATTACTCTTGTGTAAGTAATATTTCAAAATATAATAATTAATTCAAACACATTACTAAACACACACACACACACACACACACACACACACACACACACACACACACACACAGATTAGGTTTAAACGGGCATGCGCATTCTCTGAGTTGCCCAGAAGCTTGAAGTCTCTCTGCAGTGATCGAATTCTTGAACTATACAAATTAAATTTAAGAAAATAATTGAAGTGAACTAAGCAGATGATTCCTGTCCATTTAATCTGTTTATGGTTTCAAAATAAACTTAAAAGTGAAAGTAAGAGTGAAAGCTGAGTGTTCATGAATGCCATCAGAATGACAAGTTCAAGTAAAATTGAAGAGTAAAAATGAATCAACTACGCTGGGTTAAATAAATTTGCTTGGTAAAATTAACCCAACATGTGTTCTGTCCTATAGGCTATTTACCCAAATTTACCCAAGCCTACACCTACACAGTGCCACCTAGTGTTCCAGAGATATAAGGATTTTTGCAAAAACGCTTTAACTTTTGAAAACATTGTCCAAATTTTGTTTTCTCTATGTCCTTTTGTTTCCTGGCTTATGCCGATTCTGAAGATATGTAATTTGTCATTTTCCATCAGTGTGCCTGTCCTCCATATTGAAGTACGGAGAACTACTCCTCCTACACATTTTGATCCGATGATCTTTGGACCGAGCCACACATAAATGACTCAACGGATATTTGATATTCGCTACCGTTTCAGAGAAATTCCTCTCCAAAGTTGACCGTGCCTGTGTTTGTTGTTTCATGTTAGTTAGCTTAGCATGCTAGTTGGTTAACATGCGGACCAGTTGCCATTCATTCTAATGTGGCTCTTCAGCTATCAAGTTAACCTTAAGCTATGTAAACATTAATTTAGTCAAACATGCTAAGTAATGATTTTGTGTGCTCATTCTCACCCTGAAAGCTCTCCTAGGCACACTGTTAGACTTTTCAAGGGTTTTTTACAGTAACTTACTGGCAACACTGTTGCCAGTAAGTTACTGTAATTAAGATTTACAGTACCAAACCGTATTTCAGTAAATGGTACTGTAAATGGTACTGTAGTTTTACAGTAAATGGTACTGTAATGTACTGTACTGTACTGTAACAAACCAATTAGACAAAGTTATCACAAAAAAAAATATATATATATTTAAAACATTTCATATATATCACAAAATAAACAGTCTGCCAATGCTGGAAATGATGTGTGAAATGTTTACACATTGATCGGTGAGTTCAGGGATAAAAATGTTTGTGTTAATTTTAACTCATTCATTGAGTTAATGATTTTAACAAAGTAAATATGACAGAAAGGTTAGCACAAAGATGTGTAAACGTGTTAAATGAACACATTACGTGCTGTCCTTCACTGCACACATTTTTAAAAACATACATAAAATCATAAACAAAACATTAGCATTTGACTAAATGAAAGTAGAGTCATTGGTTGTTTAGCTTATACAAGTATTATAATGAAATATCAACCATTACATTCATAAAACTGCAGAATATAAATAGGCTACATTGTTAAGCAGTCAAAAAGGAAATGTCCTACACAGGACAAAACACAGTTCTTTTCACAATACATGACTAACTTACAACCAAAACAGAATTTTACATTATTTTATTCACATTTATTGTTAATGTAGCCTAAATGCGTTGCTCGTTGGCATATTTTAACTCGACAATTCAATAATCTAACAAAGTCTGTAAAATGAACGTTAGCTCAGTTTACCGTGGTAAAGTCTATTTTTTACGGTCTATGGGTAAAGTTCGTTACCGCCATGTTGACGAGTAGCCTACGTTAAGATAACGTTATAACATAGGTTAAACTGGGCACAATCCTGTCAACACACACAGAATGTTTATTTTTTAACCTTGCTTGCTGATCTCTCTCTCGGTGAACTGGGTGAAGTGAATTCCGTCTCTTCCCCGGGCCAGACACGAACGGCGCGATCCAACAAAAGACAGACCCCAGTGATATTACACTGGATGCTCTGGTGCGACACGACAAATCCCAGACAGTGTAGTGAAGTGATGCGCCGCGGCCGTTATATTTCTGACGTAGCCAGTAGCCTACTCCGAGTCCAAGCGCTCGCGCTATTTCTGACAAGGGACAAACAGGTTCGCATTTTGCAGTAAAGGTCCGGTCGCTTCAATGTGTCCAATATAGGCTAGTCATAGACACCCTCTGGCTATTATAGCGTTGTAGACACGCGGTGTAAGGCAAATATTAGGAAATAAAAAGCACGATGGAATGGTGTCAGCTAGAGAGGCCGTTACGTCAAATACAGTAGTATACAGCATATTTAAAAAATACAGTAAGTCTCTGTATGTGGTTTTAGACAAATACAGTAGGCTAGTATACAGCAAATTAAAAAAATACATTAAAGCTGTGTCTGAAACCGCTCACTCGTTCACTCATTCACTATATCCTACATAGTGAATGGCAGTTGAGTGCACTACATCAGCAAAGAGTGAACGAAAATGAGTGAGCGAATTCGGACGCTGACATAATTATCACGCGCCAGAGAGCTCGGACAATCGTCATAAACATTTCTTACCCATCTTTGATTTTTTTCTTTTTTGGCTGTATGAATTGTATGTAACAATTGTATGTATTTTTCACGTTTATTGCGTTATTTGATTTTAAAAAAGACTTGCTTGTCATATTTATTTACTTTTTACATTTATATGTGAAAATAAAAGAGAACAAAATACTACACAACACATTTGTTTATTCAAATATAGATATAACGGTATATAAATAAATAAATACATACATACATAAAACTGTCAAAAAAAAACCTCCGTTATTTAAACATTACTTTCATTACTTTCGCTGGGTTTCCAGTCAGTCAAATTATTGTTAAGTGTCCTTCAAATGATTGTTTTCTATCTCGCGTGCGCCGTTGCCATGGTGACATTGTTGCCGTCCGTCATATTTATTTTTCATTCGCGCTCTATCGCCTTATCGTGTTGGATTGTGGGAAATAGTGTCTCAGCAAGTGTACATCGGATGTACACTCGAATTCAGAGAGGATTGTGGGTAAAAGTAGTGAACGAATGTAGGGAATGATGTCGTTCACTCAGAATTCGGACACCACTACAAAATGGCCGACACCCTAAATAGTGCACTATATAGTGGATAGGGAGCGATTTCAGACACAGCTCAAGTCTCTGTATGTGGTGTTAGACGTCACAGAAAATTCCCATGATGCAATGTGAATCACAGTTATTTACTGTAAAGAGAAAAGGCAGTATAATACTGGGGGACAGAAAAGTCTAACAGGCAGCCTGGTCAATGTGCATTAACTGAGTGGCGCAGTTTGCAAAATCACAGGTCCTGAACCTTTTAATTAAGATGTGGGATCGAATTCCGTGTGGCACATGCCAGACCGCACTGTGGCCAGAAGTGGTGCAAAAGTTGTTTCTCTTCCAGACATTGTGTCTGAACTTGTTAAATTAGCACGTGGTGAATTTATATACAAAATCTTCATTTTGATTTCATCCTCACTTGAACTACTGAGTCTCTGCAGCTAACTGAAAACATGTTGTCCGAGTGGTGCACACAGTGATAAGCAACAAGCATGTAATCTAAAGATTGTGGGTTCGACAACTTTATAAAAGTTTGTGTAATGTTGTGTCACTTTGATTCCTTTATTATCAAGGTAAGTATTATACTAATCTTTCTTTCTCTTGGATTAGAAACATGTTTTTTGTTCATTCTGTGTTTGTTCAAAAATTCTGTCATTTTTGCTTTTCTGGCTCTGCACTGCTGTTGCTGTCAGCAATATTTGCTGTTCCTTCGGAGCTTGGCCCAGTATCACTGCTTGCAGCTATATTTTCTGATGTTTTTGTTTTTGCTAGTAGGTCTGAATGACCTTTCATTCGAAACCCTGTTTGCATCACAAAACCAGTGCATGGTTGATGCGTTTTTAACTCACTTTTTCTTTTAACACTATCTGTTATGTTGAGGGTAGGGTTGAGTGTGGTAGACTGCATTATTTTCAAACACGATAGAATATTAAAGGCACACTATGCAGTTTCCGTTTTTCTCAAACAGCGACCCCTTGAGTCGCTGTGGAGTACTAGTATTTAACGTTACTGTCGTAAATACCACTTACGCAAAAAGCCGTCTCTGCACTCTTCTGACCACGCTTTCTTCATCGACTCTGCCATGAATCACGTATGTGACGTCATGCCGTAAAGCAAGTCGTGATTCTCGCGAGATTTGGTGGGGCGTCACCTCTCAAACTTCCATTGCTGGTTTTGCCAGCGGCTGTTATATTAAGGTACAAATCTTGCATATGTGCCATTGAAAAGGAGGTTCTCTGCGCTTCTGTAATCCCCAACAAACTGGTGCAACCAGGGCAGGACAAAACAAATCAGAAAAAAGGAATCGCCGGTGCAACACAGATGTCTACTTATTAAAATGTTTTATTTACAGTGCATAACAATGACTTGACTAACGTTTCGTTGTAAAGTTACATCTTCATCAGAGTCCTTGCATAGTGTGCCTTTAACCTTTCATTTCTGAACTGTGCAATGCAAACTACAACCGTCGTTTTTTACCTTCATCAGTTTCAGAGAAAATGGGACTGGAAACTTCACTTTGAAAGTGCCGCAAAATGTGCAAGAAGGAACATAATAGCTAGCATTGTTGTACCACAGATAAGCATAAGCAGGTATTTATAACTACAACTGGACTTTTGCCTCAAAACATTACGCAATCAAGTTAACCTACTTACAGGTGGCCAATAACCTATATGACTTTCTTTCTGAGCACAAAAGAAGATATTTTGACTGCATGAACTTTTTGTTTTAGTACAAAACATTTTAATAAAAAGATATCCGTTAAAAGTGGTATGAGCTTTCTCTAGTAGCATCAGTGTTTACCTCAAAAGTTAGTTTATCATCAAATATAGTGCGAGATATTTAAATTGTTCAGCATCCTCTACAGGTCATCCCTTGATGAGAATACGTCTAATATGTAACAGTTAGAACAAATTAAAATCACTGACGCTGTCTAAACTTGATACAATATACAGATGCCCATTTAATTTCCCACATACCCTACATACTTGAGCTACTCTTAACAACAGGACAAATGGAAGACTAAAACGTTTGTTTTGATGCATCCTGTTTAAACAGCTAGTTTGTGTCTCTTTACAGACTTCAGAAGGACCCCGTCACAAGTGAATGGTTTATTTAGAATAAGGGTTGAAAATAATAATAATAATAAATCAGCATATATAGTTTAGTTTTTATGCAAAAAAATTATTATTAACATTTTAAGTGAACCTCAACGAAAATATTAAAATAATAATAAAAAAAATCCATGTCATGACCCATTTAAACCATTTTACTACATTTACTACATTTATGCATTTGGCAGACTGCATTTGCATTTATGCATTTATCCAAAGCGACTTACATTGCATTATCCTATACATTTATACATAGGTATGTGCAATCCCCTGGGATCGAACCCACAACCTTGCGTTGTTAACGCAATGCTCTTACCACTGAGTTACAGGACAGCTAAAAAAAAGCTTCATTTAGAAAGCTTCATTTAGAAAGCTAAAAGAAAGCTTCATTTTAGATTTTGATCATATACAGGCCCTAAACATGCTGTAATATCTGTAAACTTCATTTACTCATAAATCAGCCATTGATAAGAAAAGTATATAAATGTACATCATTTCCTTATGCCATTTTAGATATCAAGAACACAAAACATGGTAAGTTAAAATGCTGTGTTGTTCATATAATTAAAGAGTAAATACAGATTATACAGTAGGCTTATATGGTTTGTTAATTTATTCAATGTAATTCATTGATTAAAGAAAAATGTACGAAACAGATTTGTCATCATCTTTTCCTTTTGGTAAACATTCTTTACACAAAAACATGCAACCAAACACATCACAATGTTTTTTTCATGTACATTCTATTTCTGCTGTTTGCTCTTCTGGCTCTGCACTGCTGTTCCTGCCCCTTCTGAGCTTGGCCCTGTATCACTGCTTGCGGCTATATTTTCTGATGTTTATGTTTTGGCTAGTAGAAGTTCTGAATGGCCAGTAAGTTAAAAATTGTGTTGCTAAATAAAAGTTAATTTCAAACCCTGTTTGCATCACAAAACCAGTGCATGGTTGATGCGTTTTTATCTCACTTTTTCTTTTAACACTATCTGTTATGTTTAGGGTAGGGTTGAGTGTAGGTGGTAGACTACATTATTTTCAAACACAATAGAGCATTAACCTTTCTTTTCTGAACTGCACAATGCAACCGTAATTAAATGTCGCCACATTCACTTTCATCAGTTTCAGAGACAATGGGACTGGAAACTTCACTTTGAAAGTGCCGCAAAATGTGCAAGAAGGAACCTAATAGCTAACATTGTTGTTGTACATCACAGATAAGCACAAACAGGCATTTACAGTATAACGACAACTGGACTTTTGCCAATCAAGTTAACCTAGTTATAGGTGGCCAATAAACAATATGACTTTCTTTCTGAGCACAAAAAAATATATTTTGACTGTATGAACTGTTTTTGTTTTAGAACAAAACATTTTAATACAAAAACATAGTTAGGGAAAGTTAGGCATTTTTTTTGCCAATCTGCAAAAAAAAAAATTCTTACCAATAGCTTTTTTTTACCATGTGTTCCTATAGGTGTCTAGTAACACCTCCCAATTTATCCACGGCCAAATCCTCGGGGAAACGCCTGGAGAGGCAATCAAAGTTGGGGTGCCCAGACAGCCTGGGTAAAAATAATGAATTATTATTATTTTTATATTTTTTACCTTTTGAGATGTCTAACTAGGGGTTTTTAGGGGTGCTGAATCTATCCCAGCCATTCGTTTTGAGTAAAAATGACTCCAAGTCCATACAAAAACCACATAAAAATTATTTTATTGAACAATTACAAAACAAAACTTACTAAATCGGTTTAAAATTTAACAAACCTCATCCAACTCCCCTACATCTCCTCACTCCTGTTATCATCTGGCTGGTTGATGTTCTGGCAAGAGTTCCCACAAACAGAAATACGCTTGATGCCTTGCTTTTTACAGCAGCACCTGAGAGTGTCACAGTCCCCTGCACAGTTGCAGCTGACAAACTTCAGAAGGTAGAGCAGTGCAATGGGATCTGTTGTAGGGACTGGTGCATAACCTTGTTCTCCTTGTTTCCATCCATACTCAAGGACATCCAGTGATGGACTTTGTAGCAGTAGCTGATCTCTGGTCTGGAGATATGCCCGCAGAGAGTGCTGTGCTGCAGCTCCTGTAGTCGGAGGCAGTTTCTCAGGCTTGATGCTCCCGGCTGCGGCCCGCTTGCTGATAATATCAAATCTTAAGCCTTCCAAATCTTCAGGTGGATTTCTGCAGAATGTGAGCTTGAACAGTTCGCAGCCAGCTTTGATGATGTCACTTTTCTTGGCTCTGATGTCATTGAACACATCCATGGCCCCCTCTGCTTTGTCAGTCTTGCAGAGCTTGGTGAGCAAAGTTGGTTTGCTAAACCCAGAAATTGCTGATACGGTATCGCAGCCAGAGAAGCTGTGTAGGAAGATCAGGTATTTACGGTATCTCTCCGGGAGGGCCTCCCGGATCTTTCCGACATCGTAAGAAGTGTCTTTAAGGTAGTTTGTGACGTCAGAAACACCAGCGATTTCAAACTGCGTTTTTGAGACTGTCTTTGGTTCACTGCAGATCTTTTTCGACCTCACTCAGACCGTCACCACGGTCTTCCCTGGAATGACGCCATTCTTCCACCTATCCTCGAGAGGCAGAGGTGGACAAAGTACACAACTTCCTTACTTGAGTGAAAGTACAGATACTACTGGTCAAATATTACTCCGTTACAAGTAAAAGTTGTAAAGACCGATTTTTACTGAAGTAAAAGTACAGAAGTTCTTGTCTTTAAAATGACTTAAGTATTATAAGTAAAAAGTAAATGTCAATGCATTGTTTTATTATTGTTGCATTGTTGTATGTAATACTTACAGTACCTTATGCCTCTGAATCTATGCCTGCCTACCCTCATATCAATATCACATTTATTTCTAGAACACAGTTCCAGTAGTGGGACTGAATAAGTGCACTCAATAACGTCCACAATGGTTTCGGACACCCAAATGGCTGCTTGGCCAAACCCAACGTTGAAAATGAAAATCAAGTTGATGTCAGAATCCAACGGCAGATTGACGTTAATCTCCAACGTTGGACAGACGGGTTGACGTCAGAAACCAACATCAGTCGAGTTCTGACGTCAACCCGACTTTCATTTCCAACCAAAATGCAACCCTTGCAACCAAAATCATCCCCTTACTTTCTACTCAAGTACCTTGACAGAAATGTCGTGGAAAAAAAAGTATGATATTTGTCTTTCAAATGTAGTGAAGTAAAAAGTTTCCATAAAAAAATAATACTCAAGTAAAGTACAGATACTCAAAAAGTGTACTAAAGTACAGTACTCAAGTAAATGTACTTTGTTACTGTCCACCTCTGCTCAAGACTTAATATCAACAATGTCATTGTCACCAGCATTTGTGACAATGGAAGCTTCTTAGGCGGTGTGGAGTGTGGGTGTCTTCTCAGTGTGGAGACTTTTACGGCTTTCGAATGGAATGGCTATGGTACTAATACAGGCGCCAGTGCTTTCAAAAGTGATAACTGAAGCAGCTGTACTTCTTTTTTTATCGCTGACACTTTGAAACCAAAATCACCTGCTTTTTTTTTTTAGATACATCACATTAATTAACGTCTGATTGTAACATGCACAATTATGTATTTCTTTACAACAATGTAACAACATATATATTTTATATTGTTCTGTAATCTAAGAATTAGTGAAGTTTGTTCGGTGGGAATTTTAGTTATGCATATTTAGTTTATATTATATATATATATTTAGTTTGACTGATGAAAATTTTTCCATTTAATGAGCAGTTTCTGCTAGTTTTTAAATTCATATCCAGTACTGTATACTTTAACACTCATACTTTAACATGTTCATATATATTCAAACAACAATATATATATCTGTTCAAATGAAACAAATGTTTAAATAAAAGCAGTGGATTTACACCTACTGAATTTTTTTTTACAAACTCTCATTCTTTTTCCAAATTCTTTATTTTGATATTTATTTGTATCTTGGACATGTGTATTTATATATATTCAGGGATCTCTATTCTATTCTATTCTATTCTATTCTATTCTATTCTATCTCTCTCTCTATATATATAGACACACACACACACACACACACACACACACACACACACACACACACACACACACACACACACACACACACACACACACACACACACACACACACACACACACACACACACACACACACACACACACACACACACACAAACACACACACACACACACACACACACACACACACACATTGAAGAATTAAGATCCCTGACTAAAATACATCTGCAAATAAGGATGTTTCATACCCCTTTAAACACTCAACAACTTTTAACGTTAGGGAATTTAATCATTTGATCAATATTCTTAATATCTGAAATGAATAAGTCATAAGTCTGGTTGACGTACTGGAAGCATACCCTTTCTCAAAGGCTACTTGTTGAGGTGTGAAGCATTTCATGGAAACTAAACTGATGTCTTGCAAGAGATATATTGTAATGCCACAATCTTTATGAAAGCACACATTTGATATTTGTTTTACAAAGATAAACTGTATATTTACAAAATTCAAGTTTGTATCACTACAATATAAAAAAAGTGCATCAATGTTGTAAGAAAAGTCAAATAGTAAATGTCCACCTCTGTTATTTGAGATTGAACAATGAGCATATAGTAAAAAAAAAAAAGATGTATAATTATTTAGGGTATTAGAGAAGGATAGTTTATAAAAATGTAATAAAAGTACATGACAGTTCATTTTTCTATTCAATAAATTACGACCACAAAAAAAAAGAAAAAAAGAAACAGAGCTACAAACTCCAGTGCCTAATATTATATTACATATAATAACAATGGCCATAACAATAAAGTGAGCCAACTTTTGCACTTTTTTCCTCCAAGATGTCCCTTTTTTCTAGATGTCAAAGAAGAAGCACCAGAAAACATGGCTGTTTTATAGTTACAGCACTTTGAGGTTTCTCTTGTATATTCTCTTGTCTCTTGTCAGACACTGGATTTGGCCAAGGATCAAATGTACTGACTGCGATTCCAAAGACCCTGTGAAAAAAGTTATTTCCTTTGAATTCATGTCAAAAGTCAAGCTTTTCACTCGAATGCATCTTCCAAAAGTCTCTCTTTTGATATGTCTCTCAGAACAACATCCTTTAAGCGGTTGAGGCCATCATGTCATCTGAGGGGTTTGATCTGGAGCGAGAAGAGAGATGGAGACCCATCTATAGGGTCGGCTCAGTAAGCAGTGCAGGCATGATGTGGATAATTGCAGTGTTTTCATGGTTGAACAACAGGTCGTCCAGTGCGCAAAGCATATCCCTCAGCTTTATTCATTGCCTCAAGTTCTGTTTTTCTCTCTTTCTCCATTTCTCTCAGTTTCAGAGACGTCTAATGTTGCTGTTGGTTGGTCCCTGAGATGTAGGCCTGTCTGAACGCTCTTGAGCAGCCTGCGTTATCGCTCTTCCACCATCTTGCCATTAGCCTCATTCTCAGCTTCCTCACGTCTTTTCTGCCTTTGGAAAAACCCCAACTAGTTGAGTGAAAAAAGAAAGAATAAAATATAACAAAAAAATAAGAAAGATATTCAAGAATCACTAATCAAATAATTTATCCAATCTTTCTATGCATACAGTACATCTATCTGTCTATCTATCCATCCATCCATCCATCCATCCATCCATCCATCCATCCATCCATCGTTGAATGCGAACAAGCAGGCACCTACCCATTGATCGCTAGATGGATCGGCTGATCTGGGCGGGTATACTCCCATCGCAGCGCGACGATCTTTTACATATCCATGTTCTGCACTTATGGAACCACTGTATATCCTGCACTTGCTGCTATTGCACTTCTGGTTAGACCTAAACTGCATTTCGTTGCCTTGCACTGTACTTGTGTAATGACAATAAAGTTGAATCTAATCTAATCTAATCTAATCCATCCATCCATCCATCCATCCATCCATCCATCCATCCATCTATCCATCTATCCATCTATCTATCTGTCTGTCTGTCTGAAGTGAGTCCATCAGTCTGAGTGTGCTTATAAATGTAGGACACATTACCTTCCAGAGAGCCAGAATGAGGAGAGAGAGGAGTAACAGGCCTCCAAGTGTGCTGCCAATGATAATCCAGATGGGAACACGGTAATCCTCCTCTTTCCTAATCTCCAGGATTATCTGTGAAAACACATACAAAGGAAAAATGTAAAACACTATACTGCTTTATGAGAGATGCCGGCTTATTTGTATATCTTGCCACTGACACATTTCATGTTTTATCAAATGTTTCATCTGCTGCAGCTGAGATCAGATTTGCTGATGTTAGAATGTATGTCTATTTCCTGTCCTGCCTATAGATGGCAGCACCACACAGTAATAAAGAAAAGAACAGAACTCAAGTGTGCTGCTGGTCCTTTCGGTCCCCTTGGCTCCAGATTCTTTTACTGTGGTGAAACAACTCACACAGTAGCAAACCAAAGGACACACAGATGTGTAAAGGGAAGGTTCTGGCATGAGAGAACCAGCGAGCCTAATTGCAGTCAAAGTCAAATATTCAGTAATGTTAGCATAGAGGTATTTATGTTTCATGCCTGTGTACAATTGTTCTTAACTCTTTCTGACAGATGAATGAAAACACATCGTTTGTCCATGTTTTTCTCCCTCAATATTGCCAAGGATGGAAAAGACAAAAGCAACCTGTCATACTAACCACGTCTTCGAGTATTCGGTCATGGATTTATATTTACCTATTCTAAACATGTTGTCCAGCAATGTTTATGTAACGTGGCTTTCTGTAAATGCTGATGTGTACAGAGGGTGACTCACATGTCTGACCGGCCTCTCTTCAGGCAGAAACATGGGGCTGGAAGGGTTCAGCTCCACTGAGGCTGTCGTCACCAGCTCAAGGGTTTTGAACTTCAGCTGCCGTGACAAGAAAAACAGTTTTCAGTTTATCTGACAGATACTTACTCCAGTGGACGTGAGAAAGTGGGAGAGGACCAGCACTAGAAGTGAGAGGCTAGAGAGGTAGTAGAAAGAGTCAGTGTATTTGGACATTTAAGCCACACTTGTCATAAATGGTCTGAATTTCATTGCATTAGATACAAAATATCAAATCAACTGGAATCTACAAACAAATGATGCTTTTCTCAGAGCTAAAAACATTTTCTGCATTTTTAATTTTTAGTGCATTTGTTAGTTGTTTCTCTAATATATACAAATGTCTTAATTTTGAACAATTTATCCATTGTTTTGAAATCTGAAATCTGAAATAAAAAAAAAATAAAAAAAAAAAATGTATGAAATGATTAACTTGAAAAGTGTGCAAAATGTAAACAAAACCAGATTTAGTTACAGTATGTCTCTAATTACTGCTCTAGTCACAGTTTTGCATTGGTTTTGGGAGATCCTCTTGACTAAAGACTTCATGTTGTGTGCGAACACTATGCATTGATGTCAGGTTCTTCCCACATTGTACTTCTTCATCTTCATCAGACTGCTACTCACCGCATGCAGTGCATCAGTACGAAGGGATCCGCCGATTTTCACGCTGACGTCTCTGTAGGAAGGCAGGTTGACGGTACACTGTACAGGCACTGCCAGGGTGTTGGAGTAGTTCTGTGCAAAGGAACAAGAAACATTTCTCTCACAAAGAGACAATCTTACAGATGAAACCCAGCTGCTTGTGGTGGAAATCTGACATGCGTTAGAGTTGCATTACAAAACACCCCACCTCAGACATATGAGAATCTTCAAAAACACAATAACATTTCTAGAACTGATTGAAGATGAACCACATTTACCAATAATAAGCTTTATTTATGGCACACTTTATTAAACTCAAGTGGCTTTATTCAGAGAGTATAAACCAACTATTTTGCAGAGAAGTGCTTTACTGCTATGCATTAAATTAGCACATCTCATATCTGAAAGCCCCTAAATCAGGCAAACTTTAAAACTGCACAAACCAGGCTTTTATAAAGTGTTAAAGTGCTAGCCTGAATGTGGCGCAAGCTTTGTCTATGGAGTCAATATAGGGCCATATATATCTGCAAAATAAAACAATGTTTTGCAAAAAAAAAAAATGTTTTGCAAAAAAAAAAATGTTTTGCAAATAAAAATAAGAGTATTGAGAATTTTTTTAGCTTTTTTGCACGTAAAAAAAAAATTATTGCAAAAAAAAATTAACCACTGAGAGAAAAAATAAAGTTTAGCAAAGTAAAACTTCAGCAGCATTGACTTTGCAACACATATTTCCCTTTGCGCCGCTCCTTTAAATCCGCGTTTCAGTCATCTGTGCCTTTGCGGCGCAAGCTTTCCTTTGCGCTTCATTTTTCTTTGCGCCTCGCTTTATGTCCCTGATTTGACGTGGGGGGAGGGGTCAAGAGGTTGGGGTGTGTACAAGGGACGAAGGCGCGTCCCTCTCGTAACGTCATCAGCGCGAGCCCCAGACCGACTGGATCGATCGAAATGGCGGAGCAGAGACATGTGAGGCTGCGTTCCAGTCCACTTTTAGACACGCACTTGCGAACTTCCCTAAGCACTTCCCCTTGGGGGAATCCCTGCCGCCATTTTGAAGTGCGTTCCACTTCGTGAAGTGGACGAGGGAAGTTTATATGGACAGACCCTCGTTCCCTCGATTTTGACCGAGGGAGCGAGTCTGCTTCAATGTACACTTCAGGCACCTATATGTCCCACAATGCAGTACGATTGTGACGTCACCACATATCTCATCTAATCACCACCACAACAGACAACTCTATGATATATTAATAATATATATTTTTAATTTAAAACAACCCAAACACACCTATAAACATGTGGATGCTGCATTAAAGAAATTCTTAAAGGGAAACAAAATGTAAATAATAAATCAACTCCACAGCTGATTCCAAGTGATCAAGGGCTTAGGACGTTCCATTTCAGCCCATTGCAGTTTCCGCCAGTAGTGAGCACTCGCAATGACGTACATCCGAGTGAACGAGACGGAGGGAAGTTAGCGAGTGAAGGGCATGACAATTTTGGACTGGAACGCAGCCCGGGTGATGGATCACAGGTATGTATTATTGACAATAATAGTCTGGGGCTCGCGCTGATGACGTTACGAGAGGGACGCGCCTTCGTCCCTTGTACACACCCCAACCTCTTGACCCCTCCCCCCACGTCAAATCAGGGACACAAAGCGAGGCGCAAAGAAAAATGAAGCGCAAAGGAAAGCTTGCGCCGCAGAGGCACGGATGACTGAAACGCGGATTTAAAGGAGCGGCGCAAAGGGAAATATGTGTTGCAAAGTCAATGCTGCTGAAGTTTTACTTTGCTAAACTTTATTTTTTCTCTCAGTGGTTAACTTTTCTTTTGCAATAATTTTTTTTTTACTTGCAAAAAAGCTAAAAAAATTCTCAATACTCTTATTTTTATTTGCAAAACATTTTTTTTTTTTTGCAGATATATATGGCCCTATATTGACTCCATATTTGTCTGTGATAACAGGCAGACACTATAAGCCTGTGTAGAAAGGGTCTTACCAGTCGTGATGTTCGTGAGAGGTCCTCTGGAGAGGCTCGACTGTGTGCCACATGCTGAGGGGGGATACAATGACTTCCACCAACCTGATGGAAAAATTACACAAATCACTATTAATATCATTCCTTGGCACTAGCAGCACAAAAGTCATGGGTTTGATTCCCAGGGAATGCATGAACTGAAAAAAGTATAGGCTACCTTGATTGATATGTAGATCACTTCGGATAAAAGACTTAAAGTGCACCATTTATGCTATTTTAAAAGTTCCTAATTTTGTTTTGAAGGTCTCCTGCAATAGGCCTACATGCATCCAAGGTCAAAAACACATTAATTGTCTCATAATATACATTGCACATCATCTCATTAGTCATTTCTCAAAGATTCTGAAACCGGTTTGTTCGAAGATTCAGTCTCTTTAAACCCCACCTTTCCACGACCCTACTCTGCTTTGATTGGTCAGATGAGTCTGTCTGTCGTGACTGGTCTACCGCTTACAGCACGTGTCAGAAACGAAACGCCTATTATTATACCTAAATTTCAGCTCCAGAGGCCCAATCAGCACTTGATACACAGTGATACGAACGATAGCATTGGTTTTTCTGTATCAATTCCAGTGCAAGTCCTCATTCTTTTGAAGTGCTTCAAAGTGGATTCGCAGCACTGAAAACGTCTCGGTTACGTATGTAACCCTCGTTCCCTGAGTAGGGAACGGAGACGTTACGTCGGATGACGACGAATGGGGTTTCGCTTAGAAAGCCTATCATCTTCGAGTATATAAAACGAGCCAATGGCAAAGAAATGCCATGGGTCTGCGGAATTTGCATAGCGTAACTCCGCCCCACCCTAGGGGTATATAAGGAAGTACGCTGCAACATGCAGATATGTCTTCGCTGAGGAGCCGAGACTGAACTCAGGCGTTCCAGCGGTACAGCGGAAGTGGCAGGTAGACGTAACGTCTCCGTTCCCTACTCAGGGAACGAGGGTTACATACGTAACCGAGACGTTCCCTTTCGTTGTCACTCCGAGTTACGTCGGATGACGACGAATGGGGTTCCCAGTGTAATCACGCCACCTCCCGACTGTCTTCCAGTGCCCTGCGTAAGTGTGAGCTCCCTGTCGTGAGACTGGCACGGACGAAGGACTCCTACTTAACACAGGATTAAACCAAGGTACACTGGGAAGCATATCTCAGTGGAAATATGCAATCATGCCCAACCCGAAGGGGGGGACTTGGAATACACATATGACCCCGGAGGGCTGCATATGGAGAAACACTGGGGTATCCAGCCGCAGGTGGAATATTTCAACCCCAGGGGTGGCAAGGTGGCTTGCCAAGGGAAAGACACATGCTCAGAGAGGCTTACAGTGGAAATACACATGTGGGGGTCGCCCAGAGGGGGAACCATGCACATGGAGGCACCTAGCCAAGCGCGAAAGCTGCCGGTGGCAACTCTGGCGATGACATCGTCAGTGCTGGAGGAGACTCAGGGCTTATGAGGCTCACCTGAGGAAAAATCGCACGTATCCCATCCGTGGAGAGGAATGGCGAGCAAGCGAAGACACCTGAGCAGAATCTATTACCGGCTAGTTGAAGCGAGTACATGAGAAGAAACTGGCTCCACTCGGAGATTATAGAATCTCGCGAATGTGTTAGGTGTCGCCCAGCCTGCAGCTCTGCAGATGTCTGTTAGCGAGGCGCCATGCGCTAGAGCCCAAGAGGATGCCACACTCCGGGTGGAGTGGGCCGTCACACCAAGGGGGCATGGTCGACCTTGCTGCTGGTAAGCCAAAGCAATGGCGTCCACTATCCAGTGAGACAACCTTTGCTTGGAGAGAGCCTTTCCCTTCAGCTTCCCACCATGACAGACAAAGAGCTGGTCAGAGGTCCTGAAACACTGCGTTCTGTCTACGTAAGCACGGAGGGCGCGTACTGGACAGAGCAGTGCCAAGGCTGGGTCTGCCTCCTCCAAGGGCAGCGCTTGCAGGTTCACCACCTGGTCTCGAAAGGGTGTGGTGGGAACCTTGGGCACATATCCAGGCCGGGGTCTCAGGATCACGTGAGAATTAGCCGGCCCGAATTCCAGGCACGCTTCGTCAACCGAGAATGCCTGCAGGTCCCCTACCCTCTTGATAGAGGCCAATGCAACCAGGAGCGCTGTCTTCATAGACAGGAACTTAAGCTCCACTGATTGCAGAGGCTCAAAGGGAGCACTCTGCAGGGCAGTTAAAACCACTGAGAGGTCCCAAGAGGGAACGAGAGGAGGGCGAGGAGGATTCAGTCTCCTCGCTCCTCTCAGGAACCTGATGATCAGGTCGTGCTTTCCAACGGACTTACCTTCGACTGCGTCGTGATGTGCGGCAATGGCGGCAACATACACTTTCAGGGTGGATGGAGACAGCCTTCGCTCCAACCCTTCTTGCAGGAAGGAAAGCACGACACTGATCAGGCATTTCGTGGGTTCTTGATGTTTAGAAGAACACCAGTTGACGAAGAGGTTCCACTTCAACGCATAGACATGTCTCGTGGACGATGCTCTAGCGGAAGTGATGGTAGCCACCACCGCTGGTGGTAGGGTACTCAAACCTACCTCGTCCCGTCCAGGAGCCACACGTGGAGGTTCCAAAGATCGGGATGAGGGTGCCACAGGGTGCCCCGTCCCTGAGAAAGCAGGTCCTTCCTCAGAGGAATAGGCCAGGGAGGTGCTGTCGCGAGGAGTACTAGTTCTGGGAACCAGGTGCGGTTGGGCCAATACGGGGCAACCAATATTACCTGCTCCTCGTCCTCCCTGATCTTGCGCAAAGTCTGCGCAAGAAGGCTCACTGGGGGAAACGCATACTTGCGTGGGCCCCGCGGCCAGCTGTGCGCCAGTGCATCCGTGCCGAGCGTGCCCTCGGTCAGGGAATAAAACAGGTCGCAATGGGACGAGTCGTGGGAGGCAAACAGATCTATCTGAGCGTCCCCGAACTGATCCCAAATCAGCTGGACCGACTGGGGATGGAGTCTCCATTCTCCAGCGAGAGGCCGAAACCGAGACAGCTCGTCGGCCGCACGGTTCAGCTCTCCCGGGATATAAATGGCTCGAAGCGACCTCAGATGCTTCTGACTCCATATGAGGAGGTGGCGGGCGAGTTGCGACATACGGCGGGAGCGTAGACCACCTTGACGGTTGATGTACGCTACTGTGGCGGTATTGTCTGAACGGACTAGTACGTGTTGACCCCTGAGCAACGCCCGGAAGCGGTGCAGGGCAAGGCGTACAGCCAGCAACTCGAGGCAATTGACATGCCAAAGGCGTTGGGGACCTGTCCAGGAGCCCGCGGCAGCATGTCCATTGCACATGGCGCCCCAGCCCGTGGTGGAGGCATCCGTTGATACAACAACATGCCTGGAAGCTCGTTCTAAGGGCACTCCGGCCCGTAGAAAACTGAGGTTCGACCACGGGGTGAAGGTCTGACGGCAGGCCGGAGTCACTGGGACTCGGAGCGTGCCGTGTTGCCATGCCCACCTCGGGACTCGATCGCGAAGCCAAAGCTGAAGCGGTCTCATATGAAGCAATCCGAGCGGCGTAACTGCGGCTGCGGATGCCATATGCCCCAGGAGCCTCTGAAAAAGTTTCAGTGGGACCACACTCTTGCCCTCGAATTGACGAAGGCAAGTCAGCAGAGACTGCGCGCGCTCGCTCGTAAGCTGCGCGCACATGGCGACCGAGTCTATTTCCATACCGAGAAAAGAGATCCTCTGCACGGGGCAGAGTTTGCTCTTCTCCCAGTTGACCCGAAGGCCCAGACGAGCTAGGTGCCGGAGCACTAGGTCCCTGTGTTCGCAAACCTGATCTCGAGAGTGAGCTAGGATCAGCCAGTCGTCGAGATAGTTCAGGATGCGAACCCCGTGTTCCCGAAGGGGAACAAGGGCTGCCTCGACGACCTTCGTGAAGACGCGAGGAGACAGGGCTAGCCCGAAAGGGAGAACCGCGTACTGGTATGCCTGCCCCTCGAAAGCAAACCGTAAGAACGGTCTGTGTCGAGGAAGAATGGAGACATGGAAGTAGGCGTCCTTCAGGTCGATCGCTGCAAACCAATCCTGCGGCCGCACACATTCGAAAATGCGTTTGGCCGTGAGCATCTTGAACGGCATCCTGTGAAGGGAGCGGTTCAAGACGCGCAGGTCCAGGATTGGCCGTAACCCACCGGTTTTCTTCGGTACAATGAAGTAAGGGCTGTAGAAGCCGGACCTCATTTCGGCTGGAGGGACAATCTCGATCGCACCCTTCGCCAGTAGGGTGGCGACCTCCGCTCTCATGACAGGGGCATTGCCACCGACCATTGTGAAGCGGACTCCCCTGAAACGGGGAGGAGATCGCGCGAACTGAATCGCGTAGCCGAGCCTGATGGTCCTCGCGACCCAGCGGGACAGTCTGGGAAGCTCTAACCAGGCTCCCAAAAACTGTACCAGCGGGGTCATGCGGACCACAGACGTACCCTCGGTGGTGCAGCGAGGCGGAATGACCGGCCCAGGCGTGGGTGGCATAGCGGCCCGGTGCGGGGGCACGGTCATTAGCCGCGTCCTGCCAGAGGATGCCAGGGGAGGACCAGCGTCCCACGGGGGCATGCTCTGGCAGGGGTCTGGCGACAGAGGGGGATGAGAGTGGCGAGGCCCGTGAGCGTCGCGCACTGCCATCCGAGAACTCTGTGTGCTCAGAGATGGGTATGTCAGTTCTGTCTTTAACCACATTAGGGTTCTGCCCGTCGAGGGACGAGCAGCGGGGGTGGGAAAACCAAGGATTCTCCCCCGGCCCTCCACCGGGGGAAGGAGCGGCCCTGCTACCGTCTCCTGTACAGAACTGAGCGCCAACTCTGAGCAGCCCGTCTCAGGAGCGCCGCTTGGCCTGGCGTTTAGCGGGGCGCGGGGCTGGAGGGGGCTGTGACGCCTTCCTACGGTTTCCTCCACGAGGCGGCCCAGATGGAGGCTGCTGCTGGGGCCGTCCGGGAGGGAGGGGAACCGCGGGAGGGCGTCCACGGCGGCGAGCGGGCTGAGGCGCCTGTGCAGACGGCTGGGGGGCAGCAGCGGGCCGTCGGGGCAGGACATGTTTGAGAGCCTCAGTCTGCTTCTGGGCAGCCGAGAACTGCTGGGCAAAGTCCTCGACTGCCCCGCCGAAGAGGCCAGCCTGGGATATGGGGGTGTCGAGGAACTGGGTTCGCTCGGCCTCCCGCATATCAGCCAGGTTGAGCCACAGATGTCTCTCCTGGACCACACAGGTGGACATCACCTGACCCAGGGAGCGTGCGGTCACCTTCGTCGCCCGGAGAGCGAGGTCGGTGGCGGCACGCAGCTCATCAAAGAGCCCTGGGTCAGTCCTCCCCTCGTGCATGTCACGCAACATCTGGGCCTGGTAGACCTGGAGTGTCGCCATGGCATGCAGTGAGGAGGCTGCCTGCCCCGCAGCTCTATAGGCCTTCGCCACAAGGGTGGAGGAGAACCTACAGGCTTTGGAGGGGTGCTTTGGGTCACCGCGGGAAGAAGCACTCTGGGGACATAACTGCATGGCCACAGAGCGTTCAACCTGGGGAACCCCAGTGTACCCTTTGACAGCCCCCTGATCGAGAGGAGGAAAGGCGGAGGAGGCCGTCGAGCGATCACGGGAAGACAGGGGTGCCTTCCAGGACCTCGAGACCTCCTCATGCACATCCGGGAAGAAAGGAATTGGGGTGGGGCGCTGACGAGGATCAGCGGCCGCACCCAAAAACCAATCGTCCAGCCGCGAGCGCACTGGACCGGGTGGCGGGGACCACTCGAGCCCAATGGCCGCGGCTGCCCGGGAAAGCATGGCCGTCAGCTCGGGATCAGACTCGGGCAATGCTAGGACACCCGAAGGTGGCAGCACAGCCGAATCTTCCTCTCCCGAGGACTCCTGCCCACCTTGTGATGCAGCAATCGACATAGAATCTTCCTCTGGAGCGCCGAATGAGACCCGCGGCAAGTCAGAGGACTGTACAGCGGGCTCATTCGGACGACTCGCGGGTTGCACGGCGCTAGAGGACGGTGTGGAGCGTGGAATAGTCGGCGCTTTGTTCCACACCGTAACCCTCAGATCACCCTGGCCGCCAGCCGAAGTACCAGCCCTCTCGGAGCTGCTAGATCGGGGTGCGGATGAGGGGACTCTCACACGAAGATCATTGAGTCTCGATCGCAACCGTGCGATGGGCATGTTCCCGCAGTGGGAACATGACTCATCCACAAACGCTGCCTTAGCGTGCTCAATACCCAGACACACAAGACAGCAATTGTGCCCATCAGAGTCAGAAACTAGAAGACCGCAACCAGAAGTGCACGGGCGAGGCATCTTTAAAAAGACGTGCCACGTGCAAGCTCTTTTAGAAAGGAGATTTTCTCCACAAGTGTTGAAGCGACCAGGGAGATGAACACACAAACTCTGGCAAATCACTGCACAGATAAGCAGGGAATGTGCACTCGCTGGAACTCGCTGTCACACCAACACCTGGAGAGAGGCTCGTCTCGAAGAGAATAGAGATAACTCAGAATTGGCTGTGGAGTGAAGTGAATCAACTTGGCTCCGAAGCGAAAACATATCTGCATGTTGCAGCGTACTTCCTTATATACCCCTAGGGTGGGGCGGAGTTACGCTATGCAAATTCCGCAGACCCATGGCATTTCTTTGCCATTGGCTCGTTTTATATACTCGAAGATGATAGGCTTTCTAAGCGAAACCCCATTCGTCGTCATCCGACGTAACTCGGAGTGACAACGAAAGGGAACAGCGTCATCTCGACATGTCACCAACACAAACCAAACTCTTCCAGGCCTCAGCTACATCAACAGTGTTTGAGGGCGGGTCAAAGTAGACGTTGTTCACCGGCAGCCAGTGAAGACCATAGTATTGTAGTATTGCAAATGTATTACATTGGTATGTAATAAGAAGTAAGACTGGAATTTAAAAAAAAATTCTGAATTGATTCTTTCTTTTAGAAGATAACTTTGTTATGCACTTTGATCGTAAAAATTTTGCAGACCATTTTCATTTACGAACAGCTATATTTTACACTGCGTGAAAAGTAATATTTGAAAAAACATAATGATAGAACTTTAAGACTTAAAAGACTTGAAAACACTTTGTGACTTTTTAAATCTGAACAGATGTTTAGAATACTAGGCATACACTTGCCAACTTTGTAAATGGTTACAGAGGACAAACTGGTCATCAATAGCATATCCTCCAACTGGATTGAATCATGTTCTGAAGCTAAAAAATCATTTGCCCATAATACATGATGTGATTTTCTGTGAACTCAAATCAGCAGACTGGCTCTGACCTTTGGCAACTAGCGTCAACTTATCCAGACTGTAAATAGATGCAAAAATCTGATCGAAAGGGCAAAACATTTTTGAAAATCTAAAGGAAAATCTGATGTATAACAGGTAGAGTAAAACTATAGTCTAGTTGTGTCCTCCTCACCTGGTCAATATGGAAATCTCTGATCTTCAGGAGTTGATTGCCATTTTTCGTGACCTCAGGGATTGCAATGTACAGTTGCAAGTCTTGGACCGGAAAATAACCAAGGTTCTTGATCTGTGATGCATAGAAGAAACATGTTTGGTTTTTTGAAACATCAGTTTTTGGGGTCCTGCTCTCTTTAGTAACAGATAGCTAAGGAGTGGACCTCACCTGAAAGGTAAAGTTGAATGGAGGGTTGAAATCACCCGGTTCTTCTAGAGAGAGATCAGGTTTAAGCTCATATCGGGTTGGGTAAAACTCCCTGTGAGAATGAAAATATATTGTAACTATTCTAATTCCCACAACCACGCATATTGATTAGAGCGTTTAAACAAACACATTTATCTCACCTTGTGAAAAGCAGATCAGCTTCATATTTTAGAGTGTAGAAAATGTCATTAATGTTATCGTGTAGGACAACTTCCTCACCCTCACTGCAGAAACATAAGAAGATGCATGAGAAACCTCCCAGGCAGATACACTCACCCTGTAATTCACTGCGCAGTGACGCTTGATAGCGTTTATGAAAAGTTTAACATTCCAGCTTAAGCATCATTGTTGTCCGGAATTTTTCCTCAGAGTTTCATAACATTCCAAACCATCAACTATGCTCTAGATACTTTAACTGCAGTTACGACATCTAGCTGATTTCAATCTGAGTGTGGCCATTTAGTAATCCAGTGATCAATGCATATTTTCATTTTTTGTTTTGTGGTCCACAGGACAAAAGTTATATGATTTTCGAAACTACATTTTTTTAAAGCAAATAATCTGGCTGAAATAGTGCAGAATCGATTATCTCAGATAGATGTAAGACCGGTTGAATGTTAGCTGTGTCCTACCTGGTAACCTCCAGAACGAGCCGTACGTGATCCAGCAGCACAGAGTGACTGAATTCAAATTCCAAACGAAATGTTACCTGGGGAGTAAGAGACAGAGTAATGTTTAATAAAAACAGCCACATGATAGTAACACAAGTGACTGACTAGTGTAAGTAGCTTTCTTTTTTTTTTTTTTTTACTTACAAAAAAGAGTGTAGCCTACAATAACCTGCCTTAAAGGTACAGTAAGCGATTTTTGAAAAACGCTGTTGAAAAGTGTATCGAACTGTGCACCAAAACACACTTGAAGTAAATCAGCAGTAAGGGGCGTATACACTAATGATGGGGGAGGAGAGAGAGCTCAGTGCACAAGATAAGATATTAGCAGAATGACTATAGAAAAAGAGAGCAGAGAAGGCAGAGAAAATGCAAAAGTGGAAAAGGCCAGGGGAATATAACTTTAAAAAGACGGGTTACGATCAGGCAAGAGGTAGGACCCGCATTAACATTAGAGAAGACTTCCGGTGCTTGAGAGACCTTATGGTGCGGGAAGGCCTGAAAATGGATGGCGAGGTTGTTTTATTTCTTCTCGATATGAGTAACGTTGTTTTGCTGTGTTTCACAGAACTAAGATATGCTGTCTTTACTGAGGTCAGATAAATCCCATCACATAGACTCTTTCACCTAGATATCATCATAGAGACGGTGTCTGTTCCTCGAATTAGGAAATACAAAAAACTCCCAAACAAAAAATGTAATTGATGTTCAACAAATAAAAAATAGATGTAATACAGATGAACAAATGATAAAGCTCGGGTTGCTGAATATTCAATCCCTTACTTCAAAAGCATTTATTGTTAATGATATGATTACAGATTATAACCTAGATATGTTGTGTCTTGACAGAAACCTGGCTAAAACCAGACAATTACATTACTTTAAATGAGTCCACCCCCCAAGATTAGTGTTATAAAAACGAGCCACGTCTGAAAGGAAAAGGGGGAGGTGTTGCTGTAATCTATAGTAATATCTTCAGAATTACAGAGAAGTCTAGTTTCAAATAAAATTCTTTTGAAGTGTTGGTGCTTAATGTAACTTAATGTAAATGATAAATCGCGCTTGACATTTGTGCTAGCTACTGTATACAGGAAACCAGGGCACCATACAGACTTTATTAAAGAATTTGCAGATTTTTTTTTATCAGAGTTAGTACTGGCTGCAGATAAAGTCCTAATTGTTGGTGATTTTAATATAGATAATGAAAAAGACGCATTGGGATTGGCATTTAGAGACATTCTGAACTCTATTGGAGTTAGACAACATGGTCAGGACTAGTGTTGTCACGATACCAAAATTATTGTTTCGATACCGATACCAAGTCAAGTATTGCGATTTCGATACTTTTTCGATACTTTTCCTGAAAAGGGAGAAACACTCTCAAATATCATTGCTGTGCTTTATTTTAAAACCGGGACAACAATCTAATCATATAACACACTAATAAATGAACATATGACCAGCAGATATATTAAACATTTGAACAAAATATGAAATATAAAAATATAAAATATAAATTAGAGCAATGACATTCAAGGTAAAAAAAATTATAAATTTAGCAGCATTATCTCATTTATCATAAGAAACATAAGAGCTTTATCTTGATTCTGAACTTTGAATAAAAATATGAACAGCGATTATTTTAAACAATGTTTAATATTGGTAACATATGATAAGCCTCATTGGTGATATATTTGACATGTGGGGAGAGAGTTGTGGAAGGCCTATACTTCATATTAAACATAAATATATAGCAGCAAAGACAACGTCAGCAGTGTTGACGGCAAAATAGGCTACAGAATAATTCGTTCTGTATTGAGGGGGTGCAATATTTGAAAATCGACAATATTTTTTATAATTACATTTATATTGTATTTATGTCAAAACTTTCAAACATCAAAATGTCATTTATTAATATGTATTCGTGTCAAAATGACATAGACAATTTTTTTCCTATTCTATTTTGCCTGGAAACGCTTCCAACACGCTTGCGTGTCGCGTGAAAAATAGGCGTCGGTTCTATTCTAGCATGCGCCCTCGAGCTGCGCCCAGACGCGTGTGTCACGCAGGCAGTTATGGGAGCCGAAATAAAAACGGACACGACACGCAGCCAGTGTGTCTCCGGCCTTACAAATCTGGAACGCGGTCATTCTTAGAAGTATCGATACTAATAAATTAAGGAATCGTGACGTTTTTTATTTCCGATTTACTTTTTAAGTGTCGGTGCACCCATAGACAGTATATAAAGTGCACCGTGCAACAGAGCAAGGTAGGCAACGTACTTCCATATGTCACTCCTCGCGTCATCTTTTTCTACGAGTCGTGGACCACTTGTGCTCGCACATGCAGCCATCTCGCTGTAGTGTTTTGTCACATGACACTGACAGCGGCAGGTTCTTTGCTGCGTGCGTCAGGAAAAAAACACAGACGTCCATAGGGAGGCTATTTTTTTTTTTAAGTATCGATACTGATAAATTTAGGTATCGTGACGTTTTTAATTTCCGAGTATCGCGATACTTTTGAAGTATCGGTACACCGTGCAACACTAGTCAGGACCCACTCATTCTCATAATCATACTTTAGATCTAATATTGTCACATGGAATCAATGTTAATGCTGTTGAATTTTGCAGCAGAGTGATGACATCTCAGTCATAATCCATTTAGCCAAGGTTGCAAAGCCGACTCCGTGTTACAAATATGTTAGAACTATCACTTCTGCCACTAAAGATTGCTTTATTAATAATATTCCTGATCAGTTTCATCATCTCAGCATCCCAGATAGCTAAGAAGAACTCGATATTGCGACAGAAACTTTTGACTCTCTTTTCCAGCGCTTTACACACAGTTGCTCCTTTACGCTTAAAGAAGATTAAAGAAAATAGTCCAATGCCGTGGTACAATGAGCACACTCGGGCCCTTAAGAGAGCAGTAAATGAAGAAATGTCTTATCGATCACAAGTTCAGTATGGAGTACCACAAGGCTCAGTACTACCGTTGCTGTTTACTCTGTACATGCTACCTTTGGGAGATATCATTAGGAAGCATGGGATTAGTTTTCACTGTTATGCCGATGATACTCAGCTCTATATCTCTTTGCGCCCCGACGAAACTCGCTAATTCAAGAAATTAACGGAATGCAAAGCTGATATAAAAATTTGGATGACTAGTAATTTCCTACTACTTCTGAAAAAACAGAGTTTCTAATGATTGGACTAAAAACCTGCACGTACTAACCTAGAATACTGTCTAACAATTGATGGCTGCTCTGTCAAGTCTTCGTCGTCGGTTAGGAACCTGGGTGTGCTCTTTGATACCAATCTTTAATTTGAAGGCCAATATATGTTTTTTCTTTTGGTTCCCCTTTTAGTGATCGCTATAATCCCTTTAGCTTGTCACATTTGTAATATATTAGTTTGGACTATCATGTTATGTAGGGATCTGTTCATGAAAACTGTGTTTGTTTTTTGGGATGGAAGGGATGACTTTGCCATCGAAGGAGTAGGGGAACTAAATAATAATTCGACATTCGATCTGAATTATCATACAGTAGTAACAAATTGCTTTCACTTATTGATGAAATCATACCCTCGGGTGGCAGGCACAGCAGATTCGGCCATAGTCGTTGCCTGTGTTGCATCGAGTGTACGTGAATGTGGGGGTGGAAGCTTCAAGATAGGGGTGTGATCCTTTTGAGCAGGGTGTGTTTGTTTTGGTGACTTGTGAACACACATTTACACACACAAAAATTAAGTGCTGCAACCGCAAGCTCCTAAATCATTATATTCAGAGGTTATATCCAGAACACTCTACAATGGCGTTTTAAGAAAAAAAGGTTACTGAAAGTGTGTTTGGCACTTTATATAATTTATATAAAGCATGCTAAAGTCTAGTTTTTCTTTGATTCATTCTAACTACAGTTACATGCTCAAACAAATGAGTTCATCCCTAGATTTTGAGTTCCCTTGCCTCCAAAAATCAGATTTAACACCTGATCACATCCAAAAACCTACATTTTAAAATATGAATCCATAGGCTGTTTCCAGGGCAAACAGCCTTTCTGGATATAAAAGAATGACACAAACAGGCCAAGACCCTGCTATTCTACCCCTAGCCTATTCTACAGACCAATAACATCATTTTTGTGGGAGAAGACACTCCATCTGGCACTGCTGGCTATTCTCTAACCACCACATGAAGTATTAACCTCCATATCCTGCATATACATCACTTAAAAGTGGCAAAACACAGATACAAAAGATATAGACTCTCCCAAAGAAAATCTGCTCCAGTTCATGAAGCATCTGCTCAAGCCACCACTTATGAGGTGATCCAAGTCTCCATACAGTTAAACATACAGTTTTTTTTTTCTGTTATTTGATAATATACTATAGATACTATAGGTGTTGTTCCAAAACTGCATGATATTCTACCTTCTGTGAAAAATGAAAGGCAATATTTTGAAGAACTGCTCTTGTCGATACAATGAAAATCAGTGTGGTCCAAAACAACACTAAACCCCATTGACTTTCATTATATGGACAAAAACAAACAAACAAAAAACAAACAAGCAGCAACAAAAACACAGGAACATTTTTCAAAGATCTGGAACGACATGAGGGTGAGTGAATTATAACAGAATGAATTATGAAAATGTACATTTTTATGTGAACAATCCTTTTAAAGCACATAAATTGGTTTTTAGTTTGATTCTTGCTTAGAGAAAGGGAAGCACTTGGACACAGCTATAACTACGTGGGCAAACTCTTCATTCCCTCTTGGTGAGTAGTGGCACAAAGCAGCATGGAAAATCCTTTTTACATTCTCTCCTCCTGAGTTCTCCTCCTTTTATTCCACTTTCGCACCATCTCAAACTGTTCTGAGCTGAACCAGGCTCCCATGTGGGCCCATAAAATCTCTTTCTGTAGCCACAAGTGTAGTTCCAATGACCTCCAAACCTCAAGAAAATGAATCAGGACTCTGTGAGAAGCTGCTGACCCGTTTCCTATCAAAGCAGTGCCCTAGCACAGGACAGACTTCTGTGGTCCAGGTCATGTGATTGATGGGCTCTGTACGGATGTAGTAACTGTTATGCAGTAGTATTCTTGCATTACATTCCTGCCTTATGTTTTTCTTTTTCTGGAGAGGGCCAAACATGAGCATAAGTAAAAAAGGACACTAAGTGAATCATTCTGTGACTTAAGGGTGCTGGTGACCTTGTGAGTTTATTTATGCCCCATGGAACATTCCAGACATAAAGATTTGGTATGTCTGCGACAGATTCTGACAGTTCTGCAGATGGGTAATGTGAAGAAGGCTATAGGGTTTTTGACTGTGTGGTCCAATATGTTTGTGTAAGCAAGGCTTTCTAGAGCACAGACAGCTAGTGCTAACCCTGGTTTAACCTCTAAATGTCTTGTGTTGCTGAATATGGCGATAAAAAATTCTCACATTAGGATTATACATTATATAATTCTGCACATACGATAATATGCAATCACTGGCGAATTGTTAGCTGTGCACATATGGCTGGAGTACAGCGTGCTAAAAGTTACTATATTAGTTATATTAAATTTGGCTTGGCTAAGGGTCCTGAAAAACATCACACAATCCCCAAATAATTGTTTGGGCTAGAGGTTTTTGATATGGTACACTGTCTAACTGTATAAATTTTGCAATGACAACTCACCTGTGACTTTGCTCTCATAAAGGGTGCACTGATATTGCAAGATTTCTCATATTTTCGCTTGTTCTCACTGCGGCAGTCTATATGTATATCAGAGTTATCCTATAAATAAAGACAGAGAGATAATTTAACTTACAGTAACAATTACTAATGCAGATGCATTTCTAGAACGTAATTAGTATCAATCAAGATTATGAATGAACAAAGGAACAATCAATCAATCCTGGTCAGGTACCAAACAACCAAAGAAATTTGAGTGATGTACCTTCACTATAAGGCTGGAGAAGCGTAGGTTTTGAGTGAAAGTGATGTTAAGCTGGGCTCCATATGCGTTCTCCCCTCTGTTTTCTAGACGTACATCCACTACCATCCTCCTTCTGGATCCCTCCATAATGCGTTCGGAAGGTTCTGCTGCTGTCTGACTCCGACATATCAGACTGCCTGCCCGAAACGCCTGGGCACAGAACTGCCTGTAAAGCATTAGAGTGGTCATGAGCATGTGAAGAAGTGCATTAGCATGTGTGTGTGCATGACTCATCCTACTTGCGATTTATTAGATCAGTCTGAGATTGTAACACCAAGTCTGGAACACAATGGTCGTCTTCATCACACCCGTTCCAGAAGGGAAGCTGGAGAAAACCAGGAAGAAGAAAAAAAACAACGCATTGTTGTGCCATTACATTTATATGTATTAATATACATGCAAAAGAGTTTCATAATGTGTGTTAATGTCGTTAATGAAAGATATATAGTGTGACAATGAAGTTTCCTTTGACCTACAGACCTGTGTTTTCACAGTAGTTGGCCAGCCATCATCCAGAACTGGGCCTTGATCCAGGTCCAATAGCTCTGTCTCTACAGTGAATATAATGGGCCTGGCGTAGTCTGTAGTCTCCTGTATCAACATTACAATATCATAAATCTCTCAATATAAATAAATGGCTATAAAAGAGTAACTTGGAAAAATATAATCTGCTGCTGTAATGCTAGAAAGTGAACTTAATAAAATTGGAATGCTGTTATTTCAATAGAAAATCTGAATGAACAGACATGAAAGTACATAATTAATAGAACCAATAATGACTTGGCAGTTATCACAGATTATGTTATCATTATCAATGATTTATGCAATGCAATGCACCATTATGATACTGTAACCTAAGAGGTGAAAGCTAACCATGACGTGGAAGTAGATGTGGTCACAGGTCTCCTCTCCAGGAAGCAGTGTAAGATTTTGAGGCTGCTGGCGATCTGGATCATCAAACACGGCTCGAGGGTTAAAGCGCTTCTCCTCAAAGAAAGCACTATAGCTGAGAGCTAAGAGAAGTGGAAGAAATAAAGTGAACATACAGTGAAATATTTACTCATCACTTAAAAAAATTATTTGCAAATAATGCTAGATAGCATGTGTTGGTATATACGCTAGCATTCAAAAGTTTGAGGTCAGTGCGATTTTTTTAATGTTTCTGAAATAAAGTATTTTATGCTCACCAAGGCAGTATTTTTTGGATAAAAATACAGTAAAAAATGTGTATATCGTTATTACAATTTAAAATAACGGTTTTCTATTTTAATATATTTTAAAATGTAATTTTATATGATTCTTCAGTACATGATCCTTTAATATGCGGATATGGTGCTAAAGAAACATTTATTATTATCATCAATGTTGAAAACAGTTGTGTTGCTTCATATTATTTTGTGATATTTATTTCAGGATTCTTTGGTGAATATAAAGTTTAAAAGACAGCATTTGAAATGTATACATTATATTATAAATGTCTTGAGTTTCTCTTTTGATCAATTTAATGTGTCCCTTCTGAATAAAACTATTCAATTCTTACTGACCCCAAACTTTTGAATGGCAGATTTGAGACAGAGATTTAAGACACTCTAGAGGTGAAATTGATGATACTTCGGAGATCTGAGAGCAATTTGTGAGTTCTAAGGCCTTAAAAGACAGAAATCTGAAAATCGAATCTTAAGGAAAACCCCTTTTAAGAGCCCTGAATGACGAGAGGATGTTCGCTATCTGACAAGGTTCAAACAGAGGTTTTAAGCTGAAAGACACCTTGAATCTTTAAAAGACACTCTATAAACCTAAAATGATCCTATTTTCTAAAATCTCATAAATGTGAAAAATGTGTACCAATAAATTACACACTCAACATTCATAACCCTGCTAAGCACATGTGATGTGAATTAGAAAAAAAAGTTTCTCCTTTTACAATGTCCCAAATGTCTGATTTCCCAGATGATCATAGAGAGATGACGTCTTAGTCTTTGAGACCATTACGTTGGTCTCACACCCATGACATTTTTGATGAAGATGCTCTGGGGTCGTAAAGGTTAATTAAAAACAGTTGTTCTGCTCTGTTCTGCTGACATTGTTGATTTGTTGCAAAAGCTGCTGCCACTTAAATTCCAGATTTAGATCCATCTGTGTAAATTGGGGTATGTTGTGGGAACATTGGGCCTCATTCACCAATATCTTCCTAAGAATTTTCTTAAGTTTGTACTTAATAAACTTAGTTTAAACTTAATAAAGAACTTCAGTAATTCTGAAATAGAAATTCTACTGCAACAGGTAAATGCCAAACGAGGAAAAATATTTGATTTAATCAGCTTAATTGCTGATGTAAATTGCAGTGTTAGTGTTTCTTTGCATACTATGATTTGTTTTTTCAACAAATGATCAGAAATACATTAACAGTAAAATACTATCATTGTAAACGACTGTAGAATTAAATAAAATGCAGTAACCAATTATTTGGAACAAACTGTCATCTCTCAAATGTGCATAAGAGTGCTCGAGTGTGCGTAGATTTTGTTCTTAGCTAAGAACAAATCCAAGATAAGAAAACATTAGTGAATGTCAGAATCATCGTAAAAAGTGTGTAAGTGCGGTTTAAGAACACATTTCTTCGTAAGAACGGTTGGTGAATGAGGCCCATTGCTCTTATGTTCAAAAATTGCTGGTGATAATCATTTGGATGTGTTTTTGATTTTTGGTTTCTCGCTAAATCCAGATAGATTTTAGGCTTTTTGAGACTCCATGAAGGAATTTAGCAAAAATGTGTCTTTTCCAAAATGTTTAAATCCACATTCAGAACCTCAGATGGGTTTTAATGCGTTGACCAAATGGACAGTTGCAACTTGGTTTTGTAAGAATGGAGAAACTGGAAGAGAGAGTTTTACAAAGGAAACAATTCCCAAAGAAGTAAACCAAAAGGTAAAAAAGTTCTTAAAGTCCGCGTGAACCGGAAGTTGCAAACGACTTTTCTCCAGTGTTGTGACGTATTTCCAAGTGAAACGGAATATTGAACAGAGGGCAGGGTTTTACTTTAGCGCTCCTCCTCTGCATCTCTGCTCATAGCAGACTAACGGTTTGAGGGGAGTGGTTACGCGTTTTCAACCCAAGCCGTCAAACTGACGTCATCAGAGAAGGAACGCCATTCCAGAACGGAAGAAACTTTTCAGATTTGGATTAAAGATTACCACGGCAAACTATTTTTTTCTGTGTATTAACTTGCACGGATTAATTGTTCACCACAAGACTAGTAATATGCGCTAACAAAGTAAATAGGTAAATTTTTATTTCAGGTGGACTTTAAGAGTTTAGAGAGAACTTGCACACAGAGGAGGGTGTGTCTTCCAGGCAAATGGCATCCTGCTCCCAAAAGGTGTAAACTCTGAATGCAAATTCCCATTGGTAGCAAATGTTTCCATGTGAAAGAAGTTTCTGTCTATATAAAGAAATGCAACAAGAGGCTCAGCGCGATTTGTAGCTCAAATTAGCCTGTGATGCAGTGTATGCAGGCACTCCGCATCATGTATTTTCTAATGTCAGGTTCGCATCTTTCCTCTTTATTCCAGAGAATTTGATGTTTTGTATTTATTATCTTTGAACTGATTATGAAATTGCCATGATACATGTACCTGACATAATAAATTGTTACATTTGATTTTATTCTGACTGACTCTGAAATTGCTTTTCCAAGTAGATTAAACGGATTCGTATGTTACCGCAAGACTGCGTCAGATTAGTGACAACTAATATTTGGCACTAATTCAAATGTACTTGGTTTGCACGTGGGAAACCACGGCATGCCAATCCAAAGCTATTATAAGAGAAGTTAAGTTGGTCGACTTATATCTGTAGTAGTGGCCATACCTCTCCTGAAGTAAACGTTACTTTAATTTCAAGTGTATGCAAAATCATGGGGGCTATATAAAAGTATCTTTGATTGTGTACGCGTGAATGCGACCATCTCATGTATATAGCCAATTACCTCTGTTTAGTGACCCAAAACTGACGAGCTTGTGATGGTGAGACCCGCGTTAAACAGAAGGTGTGAGGACCTCAAAGTGACAGTTTCCTAACATGAACGGGTAAATATAAGTAAAGAGTTAAAAAGAATAATCAAACATTCGCTCACATTTGATGATGCTCAGATATCATTAAAACCTTTTTCATTTATGGAGTCAGATGAAATAACGAGGTTATACATATGAGAAAATGTACTGCATTTAATCTTGTTGTGTTGCATAAAAGGAAAGACAGTAACACGCAGAGACCTTCACCCGTTCTACGGATACCGCCATTGGACAGATTTAGACGGGCTTACAGTTTTCTTTAATCTATTATTGAATGCTGACTTGAAAAGCTGCTGAATAGGCTGGATTTTCCTTATTTGTTTTAAGGCGAGACACTACAGGTGAATAGGGTAACATTTTTAACTAGCAGACATCACCATGAAACTTTCCCAGTTGATTACCTAAATTAAGGAATAATATATTTACAAATCCCTCTGTAAATGTCTTCATAATATAACTAGGTACAAGACTGGAAGGTTTGGTGTATATCGGTGCTACTGAAGTGGAGATCTCGGACTTGGCGTGTGAGAGAAAAGTCATTTTGAGAAAACGGGCTTTAAAGATTTATCATCAGCCAATGAGATTGCGCATTCAGCCCTTTTACTTTCACGATTGGTTGCTGATAAAAAGGAAATGACCATATTTGGATCCGACAGCATTGTACAGGAGAGAGAGAGCTTTCCAGCGTGATGACGGGGAGCAGACAGAGATCGCGGAGCAGCGGGTTCATTAAGAACACCAACTTTTGTTGAATTTATGAGAAATCTACAGACGCAAACAGACAAAGTGTAGTAAAATAAAGACCTAAATGTGTATTTCTGACTTTTTTTCACCACAAGTCTGAAAGAAGACATGTTATTGAAGACAAATATCCAAAAATCTCAAAATTGACCAGTAAAAAAAACCCGATGTTTTTGCCTGCCGTGTCTCGCCTTAAGTTTGATTGTATATTTTAGAGCCAACTTTACAAGTCTGATTTCCAAGGAAGGTTCATTGGGCTCCACATATAAACTTTTGACCAGTGCCAATCGTATGCCTTGGTGGTGTACAGTATCCAAAAGTCATATATATGATTTCCTGGCTAATTTCCTGGTTTGTGAGCACTTGAAACCGTTCTGCGTTGACCAGGATTGTATTTTGTTTATCTTCAGTTGGATTTCACAACATGTTCTTTCCAAGTAAAATCATCACGAATATAACTTTCAAGACAGACAAGATGGTCTGTAGTATTTCGACCTTCTGAGGCATTTTAAAGCAGTAATGTAGTCTGCCACACTTTGTCACTTCTACTTAGTGTTTTTGCACAGCAATGACTTCATGTGTAGGTAGGACCCATAAAACACAATATTCAAACCATTCACATCTATTATATCTGGAACCATTTATAACACTATTCACTTGATTTTTTGGCTACCTGACACAATATTACACATGCTAAAAAGACTTTTATACTAATTTAATTTGTTGTTTCAGCCAGAGTCATCATTCAATGTGTCTACTTTACTTCTAAATTTCCAGAGCTAGCTAAGCAGTTTTTCTTTTCCCCTCCCAAGGCAAATCTTGAATCAACAAAGCAACAAAGGAAAGATCAAGAGATTACTGTTTGTTGAACAATTCATCACAACTGAATATTTTTCAGGCTAATACGTGGCATGCTTAGAAGGAAACCTTAACTGAACTACACTGAATATGCAGCTGGTTGGTGGTGTGAGAATCCCAGCTGTCAGCTGTTTAGTTATCTTCTAATGATACTTTAACCAACAGATTCTAAATTATGAGAGAAAACTGCTGCTTTCAAAGCACTACCATAACTTCCTGTTCTCCATTCAGAGTGTGTTTGGGTGAAAACTAAGTGTTATATCATTCTTTGACCAAATAACTGTTGCAATCCAACACTACAACAGATGGATTCAGTGCAAAAAGACCATATTATTTACATAAGTAGATAAATAAGCACCAATTTCATATTATGATCAACAATCTACACAGAAATGAAACTTTTATTTACCAATTTATTTTTCTGCAGAAAACGTACTCGGTTACTAACGTAACCTCGGTTCTCTCTAGAAGAGGGAACGAGTACTGCGTAAGATATCTTACGCTAGGGGAAAATCCTTTTCCGCGAGATATTGAAGCCAAAAATTATCCTTAATTTTGTAATAATGCAAAACGCGTTGCAGCAGCAATGCAGACATAGGCGAGACAGCTCGCGCGCCTATTGGCTGCTCTGCGGCAACTGCAGCAGCCTATCGAGCGAGGCCTGGCGTGACGTCAGACCCAATCAGGGCACTTCGCGCCCGCTGCGTCACGTCCCGCCGAAATGGGCGTGGTCTAGGCCTATAAATATCGCTCGCAGGCAGCTATTATCTGGTTTTTCATCATCGAAGCAACCAGAGCGTGTGCATGCACGGCAAGATACGCAGTACTCGTTCCCTCTTCTAGAGAGAACCGAGGTTACGTTAGTAACCGAGTACGTTCTCTTACGAGAGGTCTCTCGTACTGCGTAAGATATCTTACGCTAGGGGACCCAATGTAAAACGCCGTGCATGCTGAGATCTGACACCAAAGACCCAAGGGCGAAAGCCCGGGGTACATATAGTGCACAATCACTCAGTGAACTCACAGAGAGTCCGGGAAGAAGGAGGGGTGCAGCCTCACTTTTCCACATAAAGTAGCGTCGATGGGACGCGAATTTCATCATACAGACAGGGCGGGGTACGGCCTGAACTGATGGGGAAAAATGTGGGTCTTACACAGTTTGCCCAGCTTTAAACTGTCGAACATTGAGCTGTGCTCAGCAAACGCAGCATTCTGAGCTGAACGCATCAGGTCAGATAATACTGGTAGTTTAGACCGACAGCAGCCTGGCCTGCAGGGCGGGAACCTCTAGGTTATAAAACCTTATAAATGTAGACGGGGAGGCCCAGCCTGCCGCCATACAAATATCTTGCAAGGCAATCCCACTTGACCAGGCCCACGAAGAGGCCATGCCTCTCGTGGAATGCGCTCTGACACCCAAAGGGGACTGCATGCCCTTGGAGGCGTATGCCAGCGCTATAGCATCAACTATCCATCTGGATAGGCTCTGTTTCGACGCGCTAGTCCCTTAGAACGTCCGCTAAACGAAACAAAGAGCTGTTCCGTCTGTCTGAAAACAGACGAGCGAGACACATAAGCTCGTAATGCCCTGACTGGGCAAAGGAGGCTCGCGTCTCTTTCCTCATCAGGGACCGGTAGGGCTGACAGAGAGATAATCTGCGCCCTAAACGGTGTGTTGAGGGATTTTGGAACATAACCGTGCTTAGGTTTGAGTATAACTTTTGAGTCATTGGGCCCAAACTCCATGCACGCCGCGCTCACAGAGAGCGCGTGCAGATCCCCTATGCGCTTCACTGAAGCGAGAGCCAGCAAAAACACCGTTTTGAAAGACAGGTGTTTCAAATCGATTGACTGTAAAGGCTCAAATGGCGCACCTTTCATGGCTTCCAGAACCGTAGAAAGGTCCCATACGGGGACTGAGGGAGGTCTGGGAGGATTCAGTCTCTTAGCTCCTCTAAGGAAGCGGATGACTAAATCGTTCCTTCCTATTGACTGACCAAGCGTTGTTTCTGAGAACGCTGCTATAGCCGCCACATAAACTTTGAGCGTGGAGGGGGCCCTGCCCCCATCCAACAGCTCTTGTAGGAAGGAAAGCACCTCCGTCACATCACAGTTTGTGGGTGACACACCACGGGCTGTGCACCAGCCCGAAAACACTGACCATTTCGAAGAATAGAGTCGTCTTGTAGACGGAGCTCTAGCCTGCGTGATCGTGTTTAATACTCCTTTAGGGAGTCCAACATGTACCCGTTGATGGCCCAGACATGAAGGGATCATAGTTCCGGGTGAGGATGCCAGATCGAGCCGCGGGCCTGTGAGAGGAGATCTCTCCTCACTGGTACTGGCCACGGGGCAGTACTTGCTAACTGCATCACGACTGGGAACCAAGGTTGGTTTTTCCAGAACGGTGCTACCAGCAGTACTGAGCATCCTTCTTCCCTGATCCGTTCTATCACCTGAGGCAGGAGAGAGACGGGGGGAAAAGCATAGAGCGGGCGGCGGGGCCACACATGGGCCAGCGCGCTTCTGCTCTTGGAGAAAAAAATTCTTGACAGTGAGCGTTTTCTTGAGACGCAAACAGGTCCACTTCCGCTCTGCCGAATTTCTTCCACAGCAGTTGGACTGTCTGTGGGTGTAGAGACCATTCGCCTGCCGGAACATTGTTCCTGGACAGTCTGTCTGGTCCTATATTCATGATCCCTGGCACGTGCGCTGCTCTGAGCGAGCGCAGGTTGCACTGAGCCCATACCAGGAGGCGTTCTGCCAGCCTGTACAGTTTCTCGGATCTGATGCCGCCCTGGCGATTTATGTAGGACACCACAGACATGTTGTCCGAACGGACCAAGACGTGGTGACCTTTTATTTGGGGACAAAAACGCGTCAGCGCGTTGTCTACTGCCAGCATTTCGAGGCAGTTTATGTGCAGGAGCTTCTCCCGTTCTGACCACTGGCCGAAGAACGGTCTGCCCTCGAGCAGCGCTCCCCATCCCGAGGTGGACGCGTCCGTGGACACCACTTTCACCCTCGAGGAAGTCCCCAGGCTTACACCTGATTGGTACCAGTCGTTCGCTTTCCAGGGTTTCAGAGCTGTAATTCATTTCTGATTGACCCTGAGGCGAAGCAAACCGGGTGCCCACGCTTCGCGTGGGACTCGCGCTTTCAGCCAAAACTGCAGCGGGCGCATGCGGAGCAGACCCAGCTGGAGCACTGACGATGCTGAGGCCATGAGACCTAGCATCTTCTGAAATCTCTTGAGCGGGACAGACGCGCCGCAGCGAAAAGAGTTCGCTGTGCGTCGAATGTCTACCGCGCGCTGTTGTGATAGTCGCGCTATCATGGATAGTGAGTCCAGTTCTGTGCCCAGGAAAGATATTTTCTGACTGGGTGACAGGGAGCTCTTCGCCCAATTGACACTCAGACCCAAATCCTCGAGGTGATCGAGTAAAATGGTCGTGTGTTCTATGAGCACTGCGCGAGATTGCGCTAGAATCAGCCAATCGTCCAAATAGTTCAGCACTCGCATGCCTCTCATTCTGAGGGGTGCGAGCGCCGCATCCATGCACTTCGTAAATGTACGGGGTGCTAGGGACAAACCGAACGGCAGGACTGTGTACTGATATGCCTGGCCCTCGAAGGCGAATCTCAAATATCGCCTGTGACGTGACGCTATCTGTATTTGAAAATACGCGTCTTTCAGATCTATTGACACAAACCAATCTTCTTGGCGAATCTGCACAAGGATTTGCCTGGTCGTGAGCATCCTGAACTGTCGCTTCACAAGCACTTTGTTCAGTTGCCTTAGATCTAGTATGGGTCTGAGACCCCCGTCTTTTTTCGGTACCAGGAAGTATCTGCTGTATAGCCCTCCCTCGCTCTGATCTTGAGAGAGAGGTTCTATGGCCCCTTTGCTCAATAGTTTCGTCACTTCGGCTCGAAGTAGATGTGCTACTTCTGTTTTTACCGTGGTCTCGACGCGCGCCACATAGCGGCGAGGGCGTCGGCGAAACTGCAGCGAATAGCCTCTTTCTATAATGTTCAGCACCCACTTCGAAACCCCGGGTAGCTTTGCCCATGCGTCTGCATGGATAGCTAGGGGTCGAATACGAAGCGCGCTCCGCTCGCTCAGCGATGGAGAAGCTTCGGTGTGCTGTAACACAAGCGTGTCGCTCGTGACATTTGAGGCATGGGGCGCGCTGATGACAGCGGGCAGATTGCCCGCGCTCGACTCCTCTGCGGTGGTTAACCGCGAGGGGGAGGGCTGGGCGGTTCCCGTGGGAACTGTCATGTCTATGTGTGGATGTGGGCGCGGGACAGCGGGCACATTTATCACACCGAAAGCATCGTCCGCTTGCGTGAAGCGAGTGCACGTTGGTTTCGTTTTTACAGAAACCGTGAGACATGCATAACGTGGTGTTAGTGGGCACATTCACCATGTTTGAAGCGCAATCGGTCTGAGCCGATTCATGTGCGCGAGCCCTGTGTGACGGGCTGTGCTTGTGTGTAGAGATGGGCACTGGGCAGTGGGCATTCTTCTTACACATAAAGCACCATCGGCCGTGGCCGGGACACCAGAAAAAATTCACACTTATGGGATTTATCTGGGTAGCCGTAAAAACGGCGTTTGTGTGCAGGCAAGCGGGTGACAGAACCGACTTGTTTACTGCAGGATACACTGGAACAGTCACATTTACTGGAACTGAACGAGCGAGAAGTTGCCATAGAAACAGAGCGTCAACATGCTGGCGTTTATTGCAGGCCTGCGTGCATTACAACAGGCTTGTTCACTGCAATATTGACATTTCCAGTCGCCTGAATTCCAGAGGGGAATGGGAAATGTATAGGAAAAAGGAGGTTGGTCCGTCCGCAGCGGGACCAGAAAAACTCCCTTTTTTCCTTACGCCAGTGACGCACGGAACACCATAGAAACGGTGTTTGGGTGCAGGCGAGCGGGTTGTACAACGCGCTCGTTGGCTGCAAAATACACATCTGCAGTCGCCTTTTCAGGGAACTGACAGAGCGAGCATTGTACGGCATAATTTTATCTGCCGGTAGACCCGGGGATCGAACGCGGGTCTCTCGCGTGCAAAAACCTGAGAGTCTGCCACTGGGCCACAGGGGGAGACACATTGTAACTCAGCTAGCGCGAGTATTATAAGAGAGCGTCAACGTGCTGGCGTTTGTTTGCAGGCATGCGTGTATTACAACAGGCTTGCTCACTGCAATACAGACATTTCCAGTCGCCCGAACTTCAGAGGGGAATGAGAAATGTACGAGAAAGAGGAGGTCGGTCCGTCCGCGGGGGGACCAGAAAACGCTCTTTTCTCCTTTCGCCAGTGACGCACGGAAACCATAGAAACGGTGTTTGGGTGCAGGCGAGCGGGTTGTGCAACGCGCTCGTTGGCTGCAAAATGCACGTCTGCAGTCGCTTTTCAGGGAACTGACAGAGCGAAGCATTGGCGGCATAATTTTAACTGCCGCTAGACCGGGATTCGAACTCCAGTCTCTCGTGAGAAAAACCAATGATTCCGCCACTGAGCCACAGGGGGGAACGCAAAGGTTTTCGGATGCACGAGCATATAAGAGCGTCACATGCTTTCTTCGGCGTATGCTTGCAGGCGCGCTTGTATTAAAACAGGCTCGCCTGCTGCAATATTGATATTTCCAGTCGCATGATCAGGGAACTGGGAATATGTATGAGAAATTGAAGGTCAGTCCATCCTCGGAGGGACTAAAAAACACATCTTTCTCCTTTCGCCGGTGAGTGACGCATGAATGGGGCGCAGAAGGCAGGGTAGCTTTCTTATAACGTAAAGAAAAACTAACCCCGACCGTCCGCTTCCAGCCTCCCTTGTGAGCGGCGCAGTTTGCGCGGCTTGAACAGAGGGAGAGAGAAAGCTAGCCCCGTGACCGCCCGCTCCTGACATCCTCTGTGAGCGGCGCGGTGTGCGCGGCTCGAACAGAGGGAGAACAGGTATCGTCCCCCAAGCAGGCAAGGCAAGCGGGCGAACCGGCAAGCTTTGCGGGTTGGGGGGGGGGCGGAGGAGCAGTCTCGGAGAAGGATGCCAGGTGAGTCCTCAGAGTCACCATAGGCAGTACCTAACTCGCAGTGAGGGCAGTCGCCGTCAGCGAGTGCGAGAGCTGCGTGATCAGGAAAAGGGGCGTCTTGAAAAAGACGCCCAGCTCTTTTAGTGCAATGGGAGTGTGTGTCGCGGCGGCGAGCACACACACATACATAAACACAGTAGCAGAGAAAGGATATAATGCCGGAAAGCGCAGCAGGAAGGCAAGGAAGGCGGCGCGGCCAGCGACTTCAGTGACTCGTCCCGCTGAAGGTGCTCTCTTTCAGACGGCGCGGCTTCTAATCCAGCTCCAGCGATGCGTGTGCTTCGCTTGAAGGATGAAAAATCAGATAATAGCTGCCTGCGAGCGATATTTATAGGCCTAGACCACGCCCATTTCGGCGGGACGTGACGCAGCGGGCGCGAAGTGCCCTGATTGGGTCTGACGTCACGCCAGGCCTCGCTCGATAGGCTGCTGCAGTTGCCGCAGAGCAGCCAATAGGCGCGCGAGCTGTCTCGCCTATGTCTGCATTGCTGCTGCAACGCGTTTTGCATTATTACAAAATTAAGGATAATTTTTGGCTTCAATATCTCGCGGAAAAGGATTTTCCCCTAGCGTAAGATATCTTACGCAGTACGAGAGACCTCTCGTAAGAGAACTTACAAGACATCAAAGTATTGCTTATTTATTGAAAAAAGTATTTGAATTTTTTATCTTAAAAATATAAAAACTGACCTATTTCTTGTGAGGGTCTGATAGGAGTCCGAGCTGTGACATTCAGACATACAATAGCCGACATGCAGGTCACATCTTTTCCTCCTCTCCGACAGTCTTTATTGAATACATTGATCTTGCTGGGCTCAAATCGAACTGTGGCATGGATTCGGACAACACTTCTAGACCTGTAGCACAGCAAATATTATTACGTTTTTTATTAAGGAGAAACTAACAGTGTAAAGAACCCTGTGTTAGAGACCCACCACAGAAGTACCGCTGCACCGAGGGAGCCCACAGCCAGATCCACCAGGCCATCTCCATTCATATCCATATTGCCATGGATACTACGACCAAAGTACTGCAGACCCGGGGCCAGCTGAACTGCAGCAATCCTCTGACAGAGAGAGGAGATGAGTGTAAAATAAATACCTATTCAAACCGAACACATTCAAATAATGAATACACAAGAAAACAGCTGGACACTTATGTGGTACCTGTTTATATTTCCTCAATATTCTGTTGCGTTGGCTGTAGTAGATGTAAATGGCTCCTTTGTGATCATCCTCTAGTGGAGCTCCCACCACCACATCATTAAATGAATCCCCATTTAGATCAGGCACAGGGGCCAGTGCAGAGCCGAAACGGGCATTCTGACCTTGATCTAAGATCTCCAGCGAGCCCTCCAATATGAAACGAGGCTGATGGGAAAACAAGCATAAAGAGCTGCCGTGAGGTAGTAAGACACAATTTAGATACAGCATGAGCCTTGTTGCTCCAGTTTGATGGCTTGTAAGGCGTAAACTAATGGGTTTCACAATGCAACAATGTACAGATAGTTTTCCCTTTAATAAAGTCAACTGACGCCACAATGCATTGAAAATGTGGGCTGTACTCTGTCTATGTTGGTTGGATACTAGTACTGAATGTTTTGTGAACTCCTATTTCCATATTATTGGATGCTCATCTAACCTATAATTCAATGTTGCTTTTGCTTAAAACTGAAATCTTGAAGTCTTAATTGGACTTAAAATACATTGAGAATACATTATGAATCAGGCATAAATACAGTAAGAATAAATATTATGGTTTAAGAGAGATATAAAAGAAGTCTATTTACATTAAGTTTATATTACTGTTGTACAAAAATTTCCAATGCAAACTTTTAATGAGGAATAGGATCATTGTTTATATTTATTTCATACACCAATAATTAAAAATAAAACTCTGAAAAGATGCTGCTTATGATGTAAATATCCACTTAGGTCATGGACAAGGGCTAAACATTTCTGTGACCAGAAACAATCTTTTGAGAATTTTGTTAAAGATCCAGAGACGACAACAACCCACGTGTTTATGTAAGAAATTTGGATGAAACTGCTGCCTTTATCCAACAAAACTGAAAAACAAAAACAAATGCTGCATAAATTGCAACACAACTGTAGCATGATTTTGTAAATAAAATGCAGCCTTTAAGAAATGCAAAAATGTATTAAAATAAATAGTTATAAGCATACACATTCACAATAACAGTCCAAACCAGACTCCCAAGGTCAAATGTAAGAACTGCTCCTGTATTATCACTTAAGGTGAGGTCAGTAAAAAGGCATTTGAGCCTCTCAAATCAATTAGTCTCAAATGGGTGGAAAGTTTGAGGGAAAGGTGCACTTTCTCAAAGCAAAAACTGCTCAAGTTAGCCAAGTATTTGGGAGAGTAATTAGCCATGCACATAACTCTCCTCCTAAATTCCTAAATCTCTCACTCGCACTGAAAATATATGGCCATAGACGACAGACACATGAAATCAATTGCATCCTTCCTAAAACAGCATCAGATTACAAGAGAAGAGAAGAGAAGAGAAGAGAAGAGAAGAGAAGAGAAGAGACGAGAAGAGAAGAGAAGAGAAGAGAAGAGAAGAGAAGAGAAGAGAAGAGAAGAGAAGAGAAGAGAAGAGAATGATTTGCATAATAAATGGATGGAGTATGTACTACGGTATATAAATAATGACTTAACTATGGTCAATTATTTCAGGTAACGATGTTGATGTACCCTGTGTCTGGCTGCAACCTGAGGCATAACACAGATTGTGGTCCCCTGGTTAAGGCCACAAGGAAATAGCTTATAAGCTAAATGAATAAAGATGGAGGTCTGCTTTATTCACAGCATTGCTCCAGCTTTACACTCCAGCTTTTTCCATTTATTAAAGCAGCTTTCTCTCTCTCTGTGCGATTCATATAATTACATTTCAAGGGGGAAATATTTTCCTGCTGAGTTCACCCTCCACTACTCTCTGATGCGAGGTATGGCAGGTGGCAAAAGCCTGTCAGTATTTATGTGAGACCGTTAATGAGGAACTGCATTAATGCACAGGCACAGTTTTCAGAGCTTGGATCCCTCAGCTTTAAGACAAGAGACAACATCTGTAATGTTGCTTTCTGGGTGAGAAGTAAACAGGAGGTAATATAATAGCTTGTCAATGGCTAATTAACTTGTTTTTCACAAGAAACTGTACCTGCTCTGTGATTCTGTATATGTAGACTTTGCCCTTTTCCCAGCCTCCACTGAAGAACATGGGCGCAGCCACCAGCAGGTTATCAGTCACTCCATCATCATCCATGTCCACTGGAGCAATCTCACTGCCATAGTATGACCCTATCTGCACAAACAAATCCATCGAAGCCAGACTGATTACTACTGGTGCACAAGGACATGCATTTAGTGCCTATGAAGCACATCACTTGGATATGTATAAGCTAATGTAAGCATAAAAATGCATGAGCTGTACCACTTTTTTACTTACACTGTCCTCATGCATAAGGGCATATAAATATATACAGTGAATGGCAAAATAAAAATGCCATAATATGACAATTTAAGTGCACAATCTCATTAGGACTGTGATGAGAAGCACATGGATTTGTGTTTGTAGTCTAGACAGTCCACTCATCGCAAATGAAAGCCAGGAGAGAGATTGAAAACACAGTGACCAATTGATCACTGTCGTTTGTACAGTCTGGCTGCTTTTCCACCATCAGGCCAAACCGTTCTCATTGCTTAAACCGATCCATTCCACGCTGATCCGGCCCAGCCGATATGGATAAGGTTTCATTTTCCACTGTGGGGCTGATAACGGAGCTCTTTGGAATGTAATACAAATGCGTCAGTCGTTGCAAGAGTCTACAGACGATATGAGTAAATAAAATAGTAAATGTAAATAGCGATTGTGTTATGGAGGATGTTCAGATAATTCTTTTCATTTTATTATTAACTTGTGTTTAGGTCGCTCAAATAGCGCACCAGGCCAGCTTCAGAAAAACTGGTAGCCAGGCAACACTGTAACTATAACTGAAACAATTCCTTGCTGTTCTTAAAACCGTTCGGCTTGACAGTGGAAAAGAAGCTTTGGAGTACTTGAATACAGGAGAGCTGTAAACACGCAAAAACTGTGTGTGAAGAATGAGTCAGAGCAGCAGAATGCTATTGGAGAATAAATGAGCATTGTATACAAACACTGTGTGCTGCAAATGTTTGTAAGCATGTTTGTAAGTGCTTTACCTGCTGTCCCTTGAGTGAGTGTAATATAGTGAGCTCTCCAGTATTTTTCAGGGTGAAGATGATGACCTTGCCCGTGTGGTTAAAACGTGGAGCTCCTGCTACATATAACTGACCACTGAGAGCTGACACCACTGACGTCACTGTGTAACCTACAAACACAAAAGGAGAAAGATGATAAAATAAAATGCTTATCAATTAAAGACTGTATACTGGATGTATCACTTTACTTGGTAACAGAGTGGAGATAAAATGAGACCAAGAGAGTACAATTTTTTTTACAGTAGACTGAATAACAATAAAAAAAAAAAAACATTTAGATGTTGACATATCACACTGGGGCATTTATCTCAGTGACAGCCATGGTTGAATCAATGTATAGGTGTGGATTCTTTACCCAGGTAGGCTCCATGGTTCTTCAGTTCATCTGGAAACTCCTGTTCATAGGAGGACTTTGGTGGAACCACTTTACCCTGACGAGTCTCCTTCAGCACAGCCCCATTCCAGTCATAAGCTCCCACAGCTCCCACTAAAATACCGTCCTGCAGACAGAGCAAACAAATATATTCAGATTTTTACTTTTACATACAATTCACTAACTTTATTCTTCTTTTCTGTAAACTCTTATAGCATCAAACTACAGGCTTTGGGTCTTTAAAGGGATGAATGGAGGCATCTATTGTTTTAAGTTGCCAGTTTTTCTGACATCCAACTGATTTTTATGAGATCCTAGAGCATCTGCAGTGGTTAATTTCGGGTTGATGTGCTTTTGTTTCCAATGGCACTACATTAGTCAAATAAAATATATCAATTTCAGTGAGAATTGCATAGAATTAATTCTGGAACAGTTGCCGAAGAATAATGGAATCCATGTAAAAAAAAGCTCACAATCTCAAAAACCTCTTTATATTATTTAGCCAATGCATCAATCATGCCTCCATGGCATAATGTATGAGGGCAGTAAGATTATTTGTAATTGACAAAAATATCTTGAGGATTTTACGGTAGATTGAAAGCATAGTAAAAAAAAAAGTCACATTTTGCAATTGTTTGTATAGAACATATTGTAGCTACATTCTTGACCTCATTTAGCTCTCAGTAAATTCATAATACAGTGATTCACACATTTTATATCATTCATTCAGTGTCCATCCAGCTCATGATTTCTCTGGAAGTGCTTTGCATTCAATTGCCATGGAAACCTCATGAACAATTAATTTACTTAGTGATGAGTTTATTCTGCTGAAAAATATGAACAAAATGCTTTGCATCCCACACTGTTAATTATGTAGACAGTAGTCGGAATGAGAGCAAGTAGAATGGGTTCATGTTTAGAGAGAACTTAAATTCCCTGGCATATATACAAACAACAACGTTCCGAGCAATCCCAGCCCAGACGGAACATTCTTACCAAACTTGCAGCCCACTGAGAATGCGCTGCTCTGGCTCAGTGGATACTTCAGATCTCAAACATAAACACAGAGAGCTGATAATCACGACTTTCTGGTTTTTAATCAGAGAACAAAATGCACTGTGGATGAAACCACCAATGTTTTCAGAAAGCCTCCTGATTTGTGTGCCTTTATGGTGTGACCTCATCCTTTCAAAATCTTCTGCTTCGGCTCTACTGCATCCTGGCTTTCACAGCATAAAAGGAGTCACATCTAAATGGAACAGTGCTGGCTGAGTGTGATGTTGTGCACCTGGTACCATTGCACCTCATCATCGCTACCATAAATCCATCATCGCTTTTCATTTCTACTGAACCAGCACCACATATGCATGCAGAAGATGTGATAAGGGACCAGCACAAAGACACAAAGCAACCTGATGCTACCAGGACTGCAGTGCTTTAAGACTTTTACTGGACACATTTTACTGGACATATTTTTCTAATTTCCCTCTTTTGCTTGTCTAATTTTGACCAGTTAAACATTTGAATCTTGTTCCTGCTAACACTTTAGTCTGCATTCCCCACTACAGTGGACGCCAAAATATGGGAAAAAGCATTGCAAGCCGATGAATAGCCATTTGCAGCGAAAACAACAGTGTGAAGAACTGCAAAACAGATTGACCATGCAGAACCAATCTGTATGTGTAAAAAATAAACTGTTGCAAATGTCTAAATTACTTGTTGTGTACGCTTACAGTTTTGGCACAATTCTCTCACTCATTAGAGTTTTGCAAGTGTGAGAGGGAAGGCGGGTCTACCTTCCATCTTGTAGTCAATCAAATGAGGTTCTCGCTGACTCCGGATTTAATCTTAGCTGATTGGTTCATTAAACACGCCAGACGCCAGATGGCATCTTTATCTTAATTTGGCTCAGTATCGTTCTCACTGAGCCAAATTAAGATATATCAGTCTGTTTTTTCAGTTTCAATTACTAACTTTAACTTTATCTTTTTTAATTATGTCAAAAAAGTCATCTTTGTTGCTTGCTGAATTCACTGTTATATCTAGGCAATCACTTTATATTGTTACTGTATATCTTAAATACCTAGTTCTGGCATGAGACTCTAGATGGTGCATGCTGATAGGTCAAACTCACTTGGTAGCGATCACGTCATTATCTACACATACTGTAGCACAGCTGATTGGTTGCTGTTGCATTAGCGGCCAATGAGCTGTGGCTCAACATTCAAACAAATACCAATAGTGTTGCTGTTAGCAGTCTTCAGCACGCTTTCAGAACGAATCTGGAATCAACTTCTAATATAAGTGATTGATGTTTTATTCCACATCTCTGCGCACATTGTGTGGTCCGGTTATTTAATTCCTAAATGAAGCAATCTTTACATGTTTTAAACTAGCTTCATGTTAGAAATGTTTTTAACTAGCGTCATGTCAAGAGTTGCGCAAGTGAATCACTGAAGCATATAAGCAGCAGTGGTCTATTGTATGTCATTGCTGTTTTATACGTTGTTAGCATGTTAGCATATGAAAACAGTTAAAGTGATATAAGCATTTGCGCTTTAAACAACGTTCACATATTTAGCGGTATAACTTTAATGACGCATTCATTTATTTCCAAGAGCAATGTTTTTATTAGCTATGCTAAATGTGTGTGGTTGATTCACATGCTTGTGTGTCCGAGTCACGCTAAAAAAACAATACAGTTAAACTAAGCATCTGTTTATAGTCTTGTGGAGTGATTTACAAAGCATAAACTGAAGCGTTATGCAGTTGTGTCAGTGAAGCAGCAAATGGTCTATTGTTTGTATCTCTGTGAGCATACTCTGTCTAAGGGCCCTTTCACACCTACCTTGTTTGGTCCGGATTTTCAGACTTTTCAGTTTGATCCGAATCAAAATTACAGGTGTGAAACCTCCCCCGGACCACGGTCCGGACCAAACAGACGAAATTTGGTCAGATGAAAAGAGGTAGTCTCGGTCCGGATCAAACTGAACAAAGGTTTGGTTCGTTTCTAGTGGGAAAACATTTTCTGTATGGTTCGGACTTTCAGACCATTTACAGGAATTTCCGGTAGTTCCTGCGTAGCCTAAACAACTGAAGAAGAATATTTATGTGCAGATCTGTCAGTCCTGCCCACAGCGTTTCTTCCAGCTGATTCACACGCACACACACACTGCTGTCCTGTGTCCTGCTGGCGACAATAAAATGTTCGCACAACGAAGACATTCATTTGGCGAATTTGAACTAGCCTCGAGTATAGTTGGTGCTGCAGGTAGTAATGCCATAATAATAAAAGTATTATGGCAACAATATACGTCTATTCATTCATTCTTTTCAAAGTTACCCGCCTAATTGACAACACGCTAACGTCAGACGCACGTCCGTTTACAAACCAATCAATGTCAAGATGCAGCCCACAGAGATGATGACGACAGGAAGCAAGTACATCATGTAAAGTTCTTTAGTGCGCTCACACAATTGCAATGTGAAACCAAACCAAAACTAACCGAATGTATACAATGTGTCAAAACATGACCTTTGGTTTGGACCTTGGTGCGGACTTTCAGGTGTGAAAATGCCCTAAGTTATGGATGAGAAGGTTAAAGTAAATAAGAAAACAACAACAACAACAACTTTCTTTTATTTCAAGAGTAATGTTTTCATTAACTATGTTTAACATGTTAATGCAGTGTGAGAGCATGCTCCTGTCATTCATTATCGCTCCTAATAGCTTTTCATTTATCAAATAGGAGTATAAAGGTTTTGTGATTATTATCAAATGACTTATTGATGACACTTGCTCAGGTGGTTGCTTGCTGGGTTCCTATCTCTATCAGCTTGCATTGTTATATCTATTGTTCACGAGAACACATAGCATGCATTTCTATTGTTAAGCCGATCGCCAAGGTAGCCTAGAAACACATTAGGTCACTAGTGTTAATCTGGTCAGCAAGGTAGCCAAGGCGCAAATAGCCTTAGGTCACTAGTGTTAAGCAGGTCGGCAAGGTAGCCAAGACTACCTTAGATAGCAAAACATGTAGTCCCATGAAAAAAAAATGCAGTACATGTCTTGGCGATAGATCTGCTGTTTGTTCTGGATGTTTTTTTCCTATCCTTTCCCGTCTCCTGTCTATGTCATCATGTATGTATGCATATCTGCCGATGCAGCAGCTTGTTTTACCACTCAACATCATGTGTATATTACTTGTACTGTCTATTTCTCCTATTACCCTGTGCAACTGTGTAGGGTAAAAAAAGTTGCTTTACAAATGTATAGCAATAGTCTTCCTGCCCACAGCTTTATTGGTATTGGCTGGACAACTTGCAAATGATCTGTTTGGATGTTCGTTGAAGAGGGCTCTGCCCTTTTCTCTTGTTTCCTGATTTGATGGGGGGTTCATTCAAGCATGTTACATGTGCAGCAGCAGCAGCATGCCTTACATGCTCACAGCAATGTCTGTGAATGTATTGGCAGTAGCAAGTCTCTGTACTTGCTCTGCAGCAGCAGCAGCAGCAGCAGCAGCAGATCTATTCCGGCAAGACCAAATACATTACCATTGCCATATCCATTACCATGCCAATCTCTATTCCCATTCCAATCTCCAGAGACTTGTCATGAAAGTAATAATGTTGTCTAGTGATCATGTTAAATGTACAAAAATCCCAAAATAAATAAACCAAATAAAATAAATTCTGGGGCATGAAATAAAGTCTAAGTCGAATATGTGTCACATATATATAAGCCTAGACACATTTAAACCTACACACATCCCACACGCTTTAGAGAGTACCATCTGGATTTAGGGGTATGATTTTCTCCTAGAGTGCAAACATTCTTTCCAACAACTTATCCCTCCTCTCAACACTCAAGATGCTTCTGTTGCAGATGTTGTTCCAGGCATCCAGATTTTCAGCCATCCCAATGGCCATCTGGAGTTTTCCTATCCATTTCTTCAATAAAAAAAGACTAGATATTAATAACTCTCATTGCTTGCCTTCAGGGGACGGAGTGGAAAAATCGGAGGGGTTGCATCAGCAAACTGTGCAGAGATGATTAGCGTTACAGTTGGGAGCAGGTCTTGGATGGATACAGACCTACCAGGTACAGTTTGGGCTGATTTGTGGACGGAGCGTGGCAGATTGCCTGCCAGAGCAGCAGGTACAGTATGGGAGTATCAGATGCTCAGTCTGTGCTGGAGGACAAGCCAGCTCTAATATCAGCTCTGGGTTCAAACAGACAAGAAAAAAATAAATTCCTTCTACCATAAGGTGCGGCTCCTCCATACTTCTCACCACAATAATCCCTTCCCTGGGAAAGCCTGGGCCTTATATTCATTTTTTTGGAATGAGAATCAGAAAGAGGCTTGTTTGAATTATCAGGGAGGAATCTTATCTGCTCACCATTGTAAAGGTGTAATATTTTTGGTGTATCATATTACTGACAGCGACATATAGAGATGACCTAGAGAAAGAGAAGAAAAGAAATGAAGAATGTTGAAAGAAAGAAAGAAAGAAAGAAAGAAAGAAAGAAAGAAAGAAAGAAAGAAAGAAAGAAAGAAAGAAAGAAAAAATGAAAGAAAGAAAGAAAGATAAAGTTTCAGTTTAAAGAAAGTAAACCTAAACATTCACTGAACGTCTGACTTTTGGTTCAGACAAAGTTCTTAATCTGATCTCAGTTAAACTGTCTAGGTTTTCTTTCAGCTGAGATGGAAAAAAGGAGCTTTGAACTAAGGAATAAAGTAGACCCAGAACTTACAAAGCACATTTATATTCACACTGATACGCTGATAACTCCCAAAAATCAGCTTATTGAATTAACCCATTGTCCCAGTTTACATGCAAGCCACTAATCCGGCAACGCAGGTAAGCCATGTTTACTAGACTTTATTCAAAAGTCTGGTTATTACTCGGTAGTGACGTCAAAACCAAATCATTTGTGGATCTGACTCAAGAGTGTTCCATTCATTATACGAGATGTGATGTTAAAGAGATAGTTAGGAAATAGCCATCCTAGGTGTATGACATTCTTCTTTCAGACGAATACAATCGAAGTTATATAAAAAAATGTCCTGGCTCTTCCAAGCTTTATAATGGCAGTGATAAGTTTTGAAGTCCATCAAAGTGCATCCATCCATGATAGAAGTGCTCTACATTGCTCTGGGTGGTTACTAAAGGCCTTCTGAAGTGAAGCGATGCGTTCGTGTAAGAAAAATATCCATATTTAAAACTTTATCGACTAAAATAAATAAAAATACACCTAGGATGACTTGAGGGTGAGTAAATCATGGGCTGATTTTCATTTTTGGGTGAAATATCCCTTTAAATAAATAAGCAGTGTACCACTGTACCACTTCTACTTCGGCTGCATGAGATGAGAACACATTTTTATAATTTCTTGGTCAAGAAAGAGTTGGAGTTTGCAATATATTTCCTCCTCCCTTACCGTGAAATGCTCACTCTTTCTGGATGTGCTAATATCTGCAGGACACTTTACTGTCACATATCACACATGCACACTTCAATAAGCTGACAGAATGCAGGTTAATCTGTTTACATGCCGGGCGAAATAGGGGTAAGGTTTAAAAAATCTACCTGTGTCGATCAGTTTATGCTAAAGCCATTTATGACCTTACTTTGATAAAGGAAAACAGGTTAACGCGTTTACATGACCACATTTAAATGCACTTACAGACTGATGAACATACAGACTCACCTCCACTATGTGTGTGGAGAAGCCAGCCTGAGACATCTGGAGACCAAATGCTGTCCCATTCTTGCTAGTCCCTGCACACAAACACAACATAAACACACAGGAGAAAAGAGTCCACCATTTCCTACTACAGAGCATTACAGATTTCAGTGATCTTAAAGAAAGAGTTGGCACTGAGAATATAGCAAAGAGATGTGGTATAAATTTGAAGATATGGTCCAATGCAATTTACAGTGTAGTGCTGTGCAGACATTTTACAGGCTGAGGTTTTGGGCTGTGTTATGGATATGATGCAATGCTGTGTGTGGTGCCATTGTGGTAAAATCGCCAACCCTCTAAACTGAAGATCCTCTCTCCGAGAGCGTCCACAATGTCCTTCAAAGCTGCCTCATCTGTCACATTAAAGAAATGCTTATCGTCGGGGTCGCTAGCGATGTACTTGATCTCATTAAGGAAAGCTTCAGGGTTGATGCCTCTTCGATTGTAGTAGCCCAGGACCTGTTGTGAAGAAGAACGTCAAGAATCAATCAGCCTGAAAAGAGCTCAAACATGACGCATTTCTTTTGAGCGCCCAAGACAACATATCAAATCTAAGGCTCAATAAGTAGGAGTGAAAGCATTGGGCCTTTTTCACTGGTGTCAGCAGCTGAATGTGACTTTAATGACTGGTTAAAAGCCCATTTTAAAAATAGGTCATCACATAATTTCAGCATGAGAGTTGGCATCACTGCCAAAGTAAAAAACGAAAGCAGGAAAGAAAATGAAGTAAACTGAAGTAAGAAAGGCAATACTTACAGCGATGGCATATCTGGTGATGCCGTCCTTCTCGCTGTCCTCAATGACCTGCTGCAGATCAGCGCTGTCATGTGATTCTCCATCTGTGATGACGATCATGACCTTCTTTGCTCCTCTTCTACCTCCCTGTTTAAAGGCCTCTGAGCTGTGAATATCCATAGATAATAATAATTTATGCTCTGTAAATGTAAGTCTTGGACTCTATTAATAAGCAAAATGTACAATCGTTCAAAAGTTTGAGGTCAGTAAGTTACTTCCTTGAAAGAAAAGAATACTTTTTTCAGCAAGGATGCATTGAATTGATCAAAAGTGACAGTAAAGATGTGTTAAAGTGACAGTAAACATTTATAATGTTACAAAATATTTATATTTTTTTAAATAAATGGTGTTCTTATGAACTTTCTATTCATCAAAGAAAAATGTATAGAATCTTCTCTATCTTTTGTGAAGTTTCCACAAAAACATTGAGCAGCACAACTGTTTTCGACATGGATAATAAGAATTGTTTCTTGAACAACAAATCAGCATAATAGAATGATTTCTGTGACACTGAAGACTAAATGACATTTAAAAAAAAGATTAAAACAGAAAACAGTTAATATTTTAAAACAGTTTAAAATAATACAAATATTTTACAATATTACTGTTTATACTGTATTTTGATCAAATAAATGCAGCCTTAAATGAACAGAAGAGACTACTTTCAAAAACATAAAAAAATTAATGGTAATGTGTAATGTGTAATGATTATTAGCTGGATGATTATTAAGTGGTTTTTTTTATTACTATTATTATATATATTTTTCATTTATGCGCAGTACCGTGCAACACTGATTCCCAGCGCAGTGTTGGTCTCTTCTCCTCCTCGCTGGCCTATTTTACGGGCTGCTTTGACCACATCCTCCACAGAACGGAAGTCATTCAGTTGAAACTCTGTCACCACCTTTTCTCCATATTGTAGTACTCCAACCTGACGAGCACATGATTCACCTCATGTGACAAAAATGAAGACACATTTGATACTTCGCAGTGACATTGTTCAGAAACTCAAAAACACCTGAATCTGTCCCGGTCCAACGTAGAATTTCCGCAGGATGTTGATAAGGAAGTCTTGAACTTCATTCCAGGGGTAGATTGAATTTGAACCGTCCAGGACTATAACTATGTCCATGTATGTCTCACACCCTGATAAGGGAAATTAGATGTTTTTGATGCCTTTGGCAACTCTTAAAAGGTAGTAATTCTGCTCAGAAGCTAATTTTAGGGATTTGTTCTAAAAAAATTAGGCCTGTGATTCTTTCATCAAAAAAAAAAAAAAAGAAGCTCAGCTCTTTCTTTAAGAGCAGTTATGATCATTTTCTTTTTAAAAAGAAGATTCATTCCACAATATATTGCATATGGCAGATCCAGAAACTGTCATGGCCAAATTCAGCATAAAAATCAAGTCCACATTTAAGACAGAAAGTAGAAACATATTACTGAAATGTCACTGTAAAAACCGCCCTAGTTAAATCGAGGGCGCAGGTGCATTGTGCTTACTTTGGAAGGCAGGAGCGATAGTGCGGGAAAACTTGAAGCTGGCGTTGACTCTGGAGCAAATTCCAGTGCTGTAGTACGAGCTACCACATTCGTACGACCAAAGGGGACCACATGCCTGTGAATTATCACAAAGAGAATTAAGTGCACCATTAATAAATTAATTTAGGATTTACATGAAGATCATGGGCTCATTTGACATAAAAATTATGATTCCATAGTGTTCCACAGGGAATAGATGTTGTTTAAAGGGATAGTTCACCCAAAAATGAAAATTCTGTCATCATTTACTCACCCTCAAGTTGTTTCAAACCTGTATGAATCACTTTTTTCTGCTGAACACAAAAGAAGATATTTTGAAAAATGTCTGTAACCAAACAGTTGATGGACCCCAATGACTTCCATAGTAGGAAAAAAAAATACTATGGAAGTCATTGGGGTCCATCAACTGTTTGGTTACAGACATTTTTCAAAATATCTTCTTTTGTGTTCAGCAGAAAAAAGTGATTCATACAGGTTTGAAACAACTTGAGGGTGAGTAAATGATGACAGAATTTTCATTTTTGGGTGAACTATCCCTTTAAACACTTAATAATATTAGTGTTGTAGACCGTTTAAATTCCAGATTACTTTAAATATAACACTGAATATGTATTATTATCTAACCAGACATTCAAAACCTTCAACTCACCACAAAGCTGTTGTCTTTAGGGTTGGACGAAAGGGTCATTCCAAGTCTCATCTTATCCTTTCGTTCAGAGACATTTGTCAAGGATATCCTTCCTTAAGAAAAAAAAACAAAACATTAACAAATGTTTCAAATGTGTAAGCGAAATAAAATGCTGTGCTGTAAAATCTGACCACAGTCCATATGTGGCATATGTACTTTAAACAGGGACTTCCTCTAACAGTAAACATATTTGTTAATTCTGTCTAGACATTCCTGACTTTATCTGCAGTGTGCGTCTGTTATGTGTGTGCATCTATACGCATACACATATTGAAACTGGCAGAGTGGTTGTATCGACACACTTAAGATTATATAGAACACATATGCTTGACATACTGTAGATGTTGTGTTCTGTAGTGAAAAACCCAGATGTGTATGTAAACTCAATTTCAGGGGTGTATTTGAATGAATCAATCTGTTCCCCACCCCCCACTGCTTTTCACAAGGCATGCATGGTAATACTTTACCCAAACCACAACTCTTACCCTTATTGTGGAAGCTTTGTGAAGTAATTATTTGGTGCTAGTAAATAATTACAGTTCCTTTTGAAGTATGTTTACAAAAAGTATTTATGCTAATTATATATCTAGTAATTATAATCCACAGTCATCCAGTGTTAATCTCATCAACACAATTACTGACGGAATTTTTCATTAACAATGGGTTGTGCAACTTCACCAATGATAACAAAGAGACTTAATATGTACATTATGATGATAATTAAAATTATGATTTTTTTTAAATTATGGAAATATGATGATAAAAAACAAAGCTGAAATGCTTTTTACACAAAATTAACAAAAAATTCGGTGAAAATATAAAAACTGAAATCACCATACCAAGATTGAGTTTGGTGCAGCTGGGTCCTCCAGATCTCCTGCTTAAGGGACATTTGTACACATCTCCTGTCTGATGCTGTCCATTTGTTTCCAGTGGGGCTCCTACCAGTAACCTAGAAACATCCACAATCCAAACATATAAATGTTATCTTTGACACAGTACAGCATTCATCTAACAGAAATGTCAGAAAAAAAAACACATAAGCATAAAGCAGGTGTGTGATCCACTTCCCTGTAAATAATACAGCCAGAAGCGTGTTGATTTAAGCTCCCTATGAAAACAGGGATGTTTAAAGGAGGTTAGAGGAAGTGAATCAATGAGAGATGGCAGGTGAGTGGAATCTAACGGCAAAGGAATGTTTAAACAGGTTTAAGCTGAATGTTGATGTCTGAGGTAATGTATCGATGGAAGCGCGCAGGGCGGTTAGGTATGTGGGACTCTGCTGAGATCTGTTTGTGTGTGTGTTGAAATATGTATCCTATGACCCAGACTGACTAAACACATCGCTCCATTAATGCTGACATGCTTTACACGTAATACTGCTCCTGCAGAGAGCAATCAGGGACACACACATTACTCCGGTGCAGTGGCAGTCGCACTGTAGGGAGCAGTACATACTTTTCACGGCTCTCTTTAAAAGCAAAGGCTGTCACTTTCACTAAGTAGCCATGGAGGACTCATTTAACTAGTCACAGATCACTGGAATACTAGGCATCCTTAAACACATCAAGATGTGTACTTTCAACTGTTTATTCAAGAGATGCAGAATTCTTTCATGCTGATAATGGTCGCGAGGGAGAGAGAAAACCTGTTTGACTTCACATTTATGTGCCTGTGCCAGGTCAAGAAGGGCTATTAAATGTCATTCAGAACTTCAAAATTAGTTAATGGTGAGGTGGTACAATTAAATAGCCTATCAGATGTAAGGCAGTATATGTCCATTGGGGTCATAGAGTGAAAGTAAAACTAATCATGGGAAACAAAAGTCCATTTACTGCAAAATAGAGTAGCTCTCATGTAAAATGCTATATTTTCTCGTGAGCAGCACAGCATTGCAACTTAGAGTTCCGTTCACAGCTCAAAGTATTATTGTTCAGCGTTATGGATGAGTTAGAATGATTATCCCAACCACTAAAGATAGATTTGCAAATAACCCTCATGATGTCTCAACTGCTCAGTGTACAGTGGCTAGATTAAAATAAACAGACATCACCTGAACTGAATGTTCAATCACAGTTTAGTAGTAATTCATTTATGAATTTCTACACTGAGAAAATAGACAGCATCTGAAATACAATTCTAAATGTATACAACCTTTGACAGCATTTTATGATTCAGCCTCAATTATCGGCCCCTAAAGAACAATTGCAGTGCTTTACAACTATGGGACAGGAAAAGATAAAACTTACTGCATATTAAACCAACAACACGTTTATTAAATCCAATGCCCACTAAATGAAAGCGTTGTTCCCTGTAGCAGGGAGCCTCTTCTCAATTTTATTAACTCTTCTCTATCTCTAGGTAATGTCCCAAGACCCTTCAAGCTGGCACTAATTAAGCCTCTCATTAAGGACCCACAACTAGATCCAAATGAATTGACAAATTTACAGACCAATATCAAATCTTCCATCTATGTCTAAAATACTAGAAAAAGTTCTGCTCAATTGTGCTCCTTGTAGCAAAAAATTTCAGTCAGGATTCAGGACCCATCAGAGCACAGAAACTGTGCTCGTTAAAATTACAAATGACTTGCTTCTGACCAAGGCTGCACCTCAATACTAGTTTTACTTGATCTTAGTGCTGCATTCGACACTATAGATCATAAAATACTCTTAGATCGGTTACAAAATTAAACTGGTATTCAGGGACAGGCATTAAGGTGGTTTAGACCGTACCTATCTGACCGTAAACATTTTTACAGTTTATTTAAATAATCCATATTACCATCAGTAAATTATGGAGTGCTGCAAGGGTCTGTTATTGGCCCTCTGCTATTTTCAGTATACATGCTGCCCCTTGGTAATATTATTAGAAAACATGGAATTAGTTTCCACTGTTATGCTGATGATACACCATTATATATTTCATCACGACAGATATGTTGTCAAGTTGACAGAGTGTGTTAAAGATATAAAATATTGGGCAACCAGTCATTTTCTTCCGTTAAATTCACATAAGACCGAAACTATCTAATAAGAGGTCTAATGGAGTATTACTTATTAGACCAAAAACCTGTACACAGAAACTGCCTATTCAATTTGCATCTACAAGGATGTTACTTCACCCTCTACAGTTGAAGACCTGGGTGTTATATTAGACAGCATCTTGTCTCTTGAAATCATATTTCACATGTTACAAAAACAGCCTTCTTCCACCTTATAAACATTGCTAAGATATGGAACATGTTATCTGTTTCTGATGCAGAAAAGCCAGTTCATGCATTCATGACTAGGTGGTTGTCCTGCAAACAAGCTACATTCTATCAGATCAAATGCACATGAAAATCTATTGCCTGAATATGAATGTATGAACAGAAGCTTTGCTAATTATTGTCCAGTTGCTTTTCTATTTCTAACTCTGGATGCCCATTACAGATTACACCAACTCCAGTTGGGAACTTCAGATGATGCCAATTCTGTATCAACATACAAAACTGCCAAATTTTCTATAAATTGTAATCATTATGATCAAAACGTATCATAATAATTGCATTAACAGGGCTCATTGTTTCTGCCTAAATGAATGCATGATGTTAGCTAACTTCATGATTTGTATTATCGTATAACTGCACATATCTGACATATGGACATTACTCTGACACAGTTACTTACCTCTGATAGCCGATTACTCGAAACTGTTTTGTAGATACATGGATTTTTTTGTAAAGCTGCTTTGAAAAGATATTGTGAAAAATAAATGTGAATTGATTGAATATTTAAGGAAGGGAATCACTCAGAAGGTGATCATCCTATTTGAAAACCCCTCTTCATTCTGCATCATACATGAAAGATTCAAAATACAAAGGCACTAACACATCCTGCCACAATGAAAATATTTAGAAGCACCACATCTCACACACACCAATAATCACAGCATCTAAAGCTGATTCTGACAGGTGGTAAAGGTTAATTCTCTGAACAGGAGCAATACCCACTCAGGGACAGTGCCGTTCAGGGAGTGATATCTGACACTCGTTTATTGCAGATTCAGACCTCAATGAGTGTTCTGCCTTAAGGCCAGGGGTCAACATCATGGGACCCTTGAGAAAATATTTCTCTGTTTGGCAAGCTTCTCCAGGGAAGCATTCCAACAAAATCTGGATCCAGCTCCCCAAACAAATGGATTTTACCCATTACAGTTCAAATATAATTATAAGAATGTAGAAAAAATAACACTACAGATGTATGTTTACTGCTCAGTCTCACTTTAGAAATAAACAAAATGAACTGACAGTGACAGTGTATCACTGTTTCTTATGTAAATATGAAATTTCTGTGATATAACGATATTTGGATAAACTAACCATCTAAGTTTGACATGGGTTTGAAATGAGCATGAAATAAGGAAATAAGTTTACACCTAAAAAAAAAACGAGGTCTCCAGTTAAAAGTTAATCTAAACATTTTTAAATGTCTCTGGAAATAATTTTTCACAGAAGGAGCTCAGACTGTGTGCATATTTTCACTGCTATTAATATTGTGAATATTACTGGTGCTATAGCCGCTTTTGGCACTACACTTTACACTTGAGTTCAGCTCGGGACAAACTCACCTAAAAAAAAAAATTTGGAAAGAAGGAAATATGAAAGAGAAATAGAGAGATGAGCATGAGAAAGAAGGCCATTGTTGCAGTGATTTAATAGTCTAGTCAAATTTCCAGGGCAATGACACAGTGAACTGTTAAAACAATCAGGCTCAGACTCATTAAGTTCATACTTTTTTTTTTCCACTGCGGCAGGGCTACAAAAGGCTAATAGCACTGAATGAAACAGCCTCGCTAATACACAACCTTTACATACTCAATTTCCCACAAAGAACTGGACTAGCGACCCGAGTCATTTGGAAAATTCTAAGAGGAAAGTGTTTGCCATTAATAGACAAATGTTTTTCACATTTGGAGAGTTAGAAAATACTTGGTACCATGGCACTGAGGTCTATGAAGTGCCAGTGAGTCCACTGATATGCTGTTTCATTACTTTCCTAAATGACAGGACAGAAAAGCAGAGATGCACCACAAATGCTCTATCTTAAATCCCAGCCTGTGTTATTGATTTAAAAGAACAAGTTAAACATCATGAAAACCTCAGTGTGACATTACCATGAATTTGTATACCACACATTTGTGTTGTGTTACTTCTTCATTGTAAAGGTAGCAAAGCTAGTGAACTATAGCAACACACCCCACATAAAACCCATTATTTAATCATTACTGCTTTGTTAACCAAGAATAAAAGACGGTTTGTGAGCCATATTTCAGATGAGTTTGAGTCTAGAGAATGCTTCAGCCCTCCTGCTGCTTGTGGAATTCAGAGGTCACAGGCCAGACAAAAGTCACAACTCAGCAAGGAATTCAAACTGCAAAACTCTCAAAAATAAACATGCCGTGCGTATGTGTCCACGTTTGTCTCTATGTTCACCCCTAGGAATCTGCCAATTCTGTGGATGTGCAACTGTCAGTGGCCACCCAAGGAAAAATCCCACTGGCAGCCAGAGACATCAGAAAAAATAACTCAATTGTGATGAACGTGTTACGCTGAAAGATCTTTGCTATGCCAAATAGTACAACTTCTCATTGATTGCACTGCAAATGTGAACTAAGAATTCATGTCTTTTACATAACCACATTTCTGTATATTTGATAAGGTCATCCATGACCACTGATGATGGATCAGCACCATCACAGACATCATAGTAATGCAAGTCAGTCATTCAAACTAAGTTGTTTCCATTTATGTATTGTCTTGCAGTTGTAAAAGTTTCCTCTCCATCCATGAGCTCTGACCATTTTTATATCCAAACAGCATTCACACTACTGCAGCAGAAAGTGAGAGACGGGAAGAAATAGCAATTGAGAACTGTTTTCTTTGGGATTACTTACAGCTGAATGTAATAATGGCTGCAGATCATGTGCTGTAGCTTTTAAGAGCTGTATTATATACAGTTCAAACGTTTGGGATCAGTAAGAATTATTTTTAAAAGAACTTAAATTGCAAATTTAAAAGATCTGTATTTCAAATAAATGCTGTTCTTTTGAGCACAATCTTCAATTGCACGCGCAAATGCGGCGGCACGTGCACATCCCTTCCCTATAATGTGCAATATAAATTATGAGCATGCAACGTCATAGTTTTTGTCAATTAGTAAGTCATGAAATTAAGAGCTGTATATAATACAGCTCTTAAAAGCTACAGCACATGATCTGCAGCCATTATTACATTAAGAGTACCAATAAATTACTTAACTTGTTCTTCGTGTCTAGCTGGGAAGGATTTGCATGCTGGTATGATGTTCATTCTATTCATCAGGAGCAGTTTCCATATGTTTCATTAACAGTTTATGTTAGTATTATTACCATTGTAACTTGTTTCCGTAACCCCATCATACGACTTAATTTTCACTTTGTGTTATTTTGTATATTTTTAAATAACTTCGGTGGCTCATACCAATTTAGCTTTATTGTAATAACAAAAACTAATTTTGGACTGCTATTTAATAGCCTTATCTTAAGCTATTTTAGGAATTACGTCAAATTTCTAAATTGGGTCGCGGTTTAATGACCATGGGAAAGTGTGGGTCTCATGGTCAAACCAGTTGAGAATCACTGTTCTTTGTGATACTAGTAGTGGTTAGTAGGTTAAGTTGGACAAAGCAGTTGGATGCAAAGCAGACTTTAAGGGAGTGTTCACACTAGTAGTTCGGTTCTCTTGGTTCTTTTGATCCGGACCAAAAAAGAAAATGATACATTTAGGCCCTGTCCCATTTTCCCCCCCTTAAAACTTCCACTTGGTTTAGAGTAAAGTCCCCTCGACGAGGGAAGTAGGGGTGAAAATCTTTCCCTATGAAATGGGACACAGCTATATGCAAATTAGCATAGTGAACGTGCTCACCTATGTCACGCGCAGCATCAACGTGTCTACCGGTAGTCGCCTACTACTATTTTCATTCAGGAAAATGCCGGTTCCAGCAGTTGTGTTGCCTGTGTGAGCTGTGTTGGTTTATCTACGTCTGATTAATCAACAGAGAGGACATGTGGAAAACAGAAGACACATTCGCCGTCTTCTTTGCCTTGTGGATTTGTTTCAGGTTTGTCGACTATGAAGACAGGCCCTTAGTCTTGGTTCACTTAGCATTCACACAGTCATTTTAAGTCTGAACTTAAAGATACAAAAAAATAAAGGCTTTTATGACGTATATTTTGCAACCCACCTTTTTAGGGGTCTCGGTCCGTTTGTTTAGTGCGCACCAAGGTTTGGATGGCAGCGTTTACACTCCAATGAAGCGCACTAACAAAGCAATCGCACCAGAGTTTGTTTTAATCTAACTAAACCTGCCAAGTGTGAACACAGCCTAAGAGAATCAACAGCTCTAGACAAATACAAAATTCTGTCATGAAACTCTAGATGGTGCAGGCTGATAGTTCCTTAACTCAATTTGTTAGCGATCACATCATTATCAACATTGTGCAGCTGATTGGTTGCTGTGGCATCTCAAACCAATGAGCTTGCTGCTCAACATTCAAATGCATGGTATTATTTGCTGTTAGCAGTCTGCAGCGTGCTTTCAGAAATCCTCCATCTTTCCCAGCTCCACCTGTATTTGCTACGGGGGTAATTTCATGATTGGTGCAGCAGCAGCACGAATCTATTTGGCCAAGAAATTATTAACATTGCCATATCCATTACCATGCCAATCTCTCAGACAGTTGTCATGACAGAACTTATTTTCATAAAAGTGAAGACATACTTTCACTTTTGGTGACATAAGCAAACCCCCAAAAAGTGTATAATTCTGATTTAAAATAAAATGAAACATGCCTGTTTAGTGGTTTACATGGCATGGAAATATAAGGTTTCTCCGATTGCAAAAAAGCTAAACACTAATTTGTGGAACACAGGCCAGTTTTAACATGACAATTTCAAAGTTTCTAGCCTGCAATTATGTATATGCTATTGAACATGGTAGGAAACTGCTGAAATTGTTCCAATATACAGTATAGGTCAATGCTTTTGTCTTGGAACATGAAGTGAACATGTTCCAAACAATCCTGGTGTACTGACCTGAAATAAAATGCATATGTTAACATAGTATTAAGACTCTGAGAGAAAAATATGAGAGAACAGCAACTACTTCATACTTCCTTCTAGTCCATGGTTTCAGTAACCACAGCTGATGTGTGTGTTGCCAGCCCCTTTCCCCATTTTCCTACACCACTAAACCCCTTCTGTGCCTCTGAAACTGGGATAACACCTTTTTCAACTGCATGCTGCTGTGATAGGACCCTCATGGAACCCGAGAGAAAGAGAAAGAATAGTGAATACAACTATAATACCATTTTAGAAGTTTATTATATGTATATAAAACTAGTTACACATACTAGTTTTAAACAATAGAAGGTATATATGCAGTAATAGCCAGATTCAAAGAGATAAAAAGAGATAGGATGAACAATGATAGGATGATAGTCTTTTGCTGTTATCATTATTTAATTCCTCATTTAGCTTCTTGATTAGATTTCAGATATAACATTATATGGTATATGATATAAAACTATATGGATATGAAACCTAACCATTGACCAAAACAGTGATGTTCAATTAGTGCTTCTCCAGTGATGCATTTTGACCATGTCAGGGTCTATTTTGTGCACACAACATGAATAAGCTACAACAGGTAAACATGTCAGCTGTGTGAACACACTTCACTGTGGCCAAAAATTATGCTAGAGTAGCAATATGTAAAATTACTTTGGCTCATTGCTGAAGAACTTTGCTACAACTGGTTTAATTTATTATCTCATAACATGACACCTTGAACAGCATACCGAGTTCAATTATGCAAAAACTCATATTTAATTACACATTTTTGTTTAGGGTTTTAGTTTTAGCCTAAATAAAAACTTCTTTTTTTTTAATTGAATTTTGTGTGCAACATAAAATATAATATGATTTATATGATATGATATATGATATGATATGAAATTTCCGAAACATCTCTCAAAAAATTTGAGGGCAAAGGACTATGACCCTGCCTCAGAAAGTCTCCACGGACCCTCAATCAAGTCACTTCAGTGAATTTAATACTGTAGGTATTCTGCACCAAAAACTGCATGAAAAATAAGTTGAATTGTCATAGTGTAATGTGTGTTGTCCATGCTGAGAGGGCTTTGGGGTTGTGAGAGAGGTGAGGCACAGCTAGACTCCATTACTTTCCTGGACTAAACATTCTCCTCAAAGGATCTGACTGTGCTAATCAAGACATTTCCTGACTCAAACTGTGTGAGAGCACCAGTACACAAACGCACAACTTGCACAAGTATATAGCAAGCAGTGTCTCAGAGTCCAAAGCATTTCTCCTGTTCAAACGATCTGAAGTAAACTTACCGCATAATGACGATTAGCTACAATCTATAGCCAATTCCTGCACAACTCTTTTCCTCTCCTACTGCCTAGTCATGCCAGTATAAACACAACACAAGCTCCCTAAAGCTCTGTCTCTTTATCACATTAACAGATGGGAATGAGGAAAGGTATTGCTGGCATCAGAAATATTATATTAAAGGCGACATATTATGCCCCTTTTCACAAAATGTAATATAAATATATGGTGTCCCCAGAATGTGTCTGTGAAATTTCAGCTCGAAATACCCCCCAGATCATTTATTATAGCTTGTCAAATTTGCCACTTTTTGGGTGTGAGCAAAAAACGGGCCGTTTTTGTGTGTCTCCCTTTAAATGCAAATGAGCTGCTGCTCACCGCACCCGTTCAGAAGAGGGTCGATCCTTTACATGAGCTTCGGATACTCCGGCTATAATAAAACACGTGAATCTCAATCATCCAAAATCTCAGAAATAACCAGTAGTGGAGTGCAGCCTTACAGAGAGACTCAGGAAGAGGCTGCAACTTTTAGACTGCACCTGGACGTTTCTGAATGGTTAGTGGATACATTTATCTAGTTGTTGTGGAGTTACATTGAATCATTTCATCGACATGCATGTGTCATGTTTAACTTTTACACAAGATGACACAGTTCTCGGAGTTCTTTAAGACAGCTGTGACATTTTTGGGTCAAATAGTGTTCTGTGCTCGTCTGTGCAGCCAATGACAGAACAGTTTGCATGCTTTTCTCGAACTTTTGCCATTGTGTTAGAACTGGTTACACTGTTATCACTTGCAAAAACCAAATGGCGGCACCATGGGTGGAAACGTGCAGATTAAGGGGCGGTAATAGTATAATAAGATCCCCTTCCTACATCAGAAGGGGAGCAAAATCTGACCGGCTTATTTTTTTACATGCTTGCAGAGAAAGGCTTACCAAAACAAAGTTAATGGGTTGTGAATTTTTTTTAACGTTTTCTGGGTTGGTAGATGCACCGGAGACCCGATTATAGCACTTAAACATGGAAAAAGTCAGATTTTCATGATATGTCCCCTTTAATTTTGACCACGAGGCAGTGTTAGCTTTCATTTCATTAACTGTTTGCAGCACACAGGTGTAAACTTACAGTGCTGTTCACAATATACATCTACGGTGATATTTGTTGATTGGGCTTTCACTCAATGTATCTGGTCTTCATGTGGAGTTCAGTCTTCTACTGCAATATTGGTAGATGTGCAAGTCTTTATTTATGACTGCTTTGTGTATGTTGTGTAAGTGCTCATTCACAACACACATCTCCCAAACAAAACTTAAATATGATTTTTTTTTTAAATAACCAAGCCAGACACACATGCCACACTGAAAATGTCCTTTGGGCTGCTAATGGTTTCCAGATGCCATGTGAATGGGGCAGAGAGAAAGGGGGTCTGTTTGGCAGCCTCTCACTTGAGAAAGTCTTTGTTGATATCACCCCACATCAGTCTAGCTAAACTGACTACACACTCACATCTAAACTACAGACCGAGCCATCTAGCCATTACCTGAGGAATGTGAGATAGGATATATCATTTTCATGATCTAAGGTACAATGGGGGAAAAAAATGTCTTCATTACAATGAAAAGCAGATGAGCTGAATTCTCTTGCTTATAACAAACATGAGGTCCTTCATACAGTTCTATGATATTAAGTCAAAGGGGTGATTTACACTTAGAAACAAAGAAAAGGTTTCTCTTTGCAGGCACACTTATTTTTACACACACACACACACACACACACACACACACACACACACACACACACACACACACACACACACACACACACACACACACACACACAACACACACAACACACACACACACACACACACACACACACACACACACACACACACACACACACACACACACACACACACACACACACAGAAAGAGAGAGAGAGATAGACCTCTGGGCAGGGTTTCAGGTGAGCTGTGGCCAAGCAGACAAACTGGGATGCCAGATTTGAATCAAATTGCCAAAGCAAAGAGAGATGATGATATCACAGTGATGGACGACAAATGCTAAACTCCTTCCAATTCTCATAACCCCCTAAAAGCATCATAGGTGGATTTTCCTTTTACAAGAGATCTAAATTTACTTGTGATGAAAACTGTATAAATCATGAGGCAATGAGACCTACTGTTGGTTTGGGAGTTGCAATGAAAAACAAATTCACTATTTTCTGGGACATCTTTCTGAATTACACTTCCTTCACTTCAAGAACTGGACACAGGTTTTTTGTTTTGTTTTGTTTTGTTTTGATAGATGAATGTAAATAAGCTTTCAGACTATGATTTTGCACACAACCAACATGGTTATGACATCATGTATTAGGTATTTATGAGGGTGAGTAAATGATGACAGAATTTTCATTCTAAGGTGAACTATCCCTTTAAAATCAAAGGGTACAGGAAGAGACTCAATAAGTGCTTCTTACCACTTCTGTCCCCCAGCCATGTGTTGTTGGACAGTGTAGCCAAACTGCGTCTGCCTGGGGCCCTTTATGATCCTGTGATTTATGGTGTCAATATTGAAACAGTCATGGAACCCTGTAAACAGACACAGACAATTCAACTATGAATATCATCCAGCATGCTTAAACATAAAACTACATTACTGGAAACGGCAATAGATTCTGTGAGGCAAGGAGTTCCAGCAATGACCCAAAACTAAGAAGCAAAATTTAATTGTGGCTAAACTGGATTTCTGCCAGCACAAAGAATCCTAAATAGTAGAGCTTCTGGTCATGAGCAACACTGTAGGGGAGAACCGGGGCGAAAGTAACGCGGGACGAAAGTAACAAAGCGATTTTCTCAGAGCCCTGACTATATTAGCATTTCAAGCTATGACAGCACGTTCAGTACGCAACCATTGACGGAGCTGCCAGATATCACGTGATTTCGTCATCGTTTCCCGCAGTTAGGTCCAGTAAGCAGTTTTCGAGTTCGATAAGTAAATTACTGAAGCGGTACTTTTTTTTCTAATTACAAGATGTGTTTTTCGTTTCATGTCAAACAGTAATGATCAATCTACATGTTATTAAGTGCTGTATCACACCCTGAAGTTTGCCTTGTTAGAGATTTTCAGTATAAAAGTAAATCGGGTTTAAACGTCAGGAGTTCCTGTCGGGACGAAAGTAACACTTGTTACTTTTGTCCCGCTATAGTGAAAACAAGTGTTTCTTTTGTCGCGCTGCTAATGTGGTGACTTTCTCTGTGTTGCAGCATTTATTAAAACATGTTTATGTCATATTATACCAACAGAACATGGCAAGAGTGAGGGTCAGTAAGACAGATAGAGGTCTGATTCAGCCAGATGTTTAAGAGAGGGCGTTCACATTTAAATCAGCTGATTTCTGTGTCACCATTCCATTTACCTTAGTCACATTTAGGTTTTAGCCATACCTTATAGATTTTCCACCTCCACCTATGTATTTTCAGGGTTTCCATCCTGATGTTTTAATGCAGATTTTAAATTTATGCATAAAACCTTGATGGAAACATGACTATTGTTACATTATGTTGAGAATTTATATTATGGTAATTTAATTTAATTTTCATATTGTTCATGTTGAAAACACATTTTATAAAATAGATTGACATTGCCAATAAAAAACAATATTCTAAACAATTCAAATTTGTACTGTTGGGTTATTTGAAACATTGATGAAACTGAAATTTAAAATGAAAATGTAAATTAACAATTTTTTACAAATATAAAGGCCAAAATATGTTTGCAGTTACATGTTAACAAGGTCATATACTCAGGTATATTTAGGCTAATAAAAAAAACAAAAAAAACAAGAGTAACACAAACAATCTAGCTTGTATATTGTTGTGTTACTTTTGACCCACCTGTGTGTTACTTTCGTCCCAACTGACGGGGTCGAAAGTAACATGAGCAGTCTTAAGTTCAAAGTGAAATTATACTGAAGTCCTTCTACATTTTTACAAAATACCACCTGGTATTGATAGACCACACTTGTGAGTGACTGACCACAGCAAAAATATATCTCTGTCTAAAACATCATCTTTTCAAATTATGTTTTTCTGAAAAATGGTACTTTCGCCCCTGCTCTCCCCTACTGTTTCTACACAACACACAGACGAACAGTAAACAGAGAGGAAAGTAAACATTTGTTTTTTTGTTATTGGCCTTAACCAAATCACTTGACAGATTTGCAGACAAATATGCACAAACTTAAAGTCATTTGTATTGATTTTTTTTATATATACAGTGCCCTCCACAATTATTGAACCCCCTGGTAAATATGATCAAAATGGGCTGTAAAAAATAAATCTGCATCGATTATCCTTGTGATCTTTCATTCAAAAAATGTGCAAAATTCTAACCTTTCATTGAAGTAAAAGAATTGAAAGTGGGGGGAAAATCACATTATGAAATAAATGTTTTTCTCCAAAACACGTTGGCCACAATTATTGAAACCCTTTTATTAAATACTTTTTGCAATCTCCTTTTGCCAAGATAACAGCTCTGAGTCTTCTCCTATAATGCCTGATGAGTTTGGAGAATAACTGACAAGAGATCAGAGACCATTCCTCCACACAGAATCTCTCCAGATCCTTCAGATTCCCAGATCCATGTTGGTGCTTCTTCTCTTCAGTTCACTCCACTCATCAGGTCAGGGGACTGAGACGGTCATGGCAGAAGCTTCATTTTGTGCTCCACAACAAATTTTTGTTTTGATTTTGATGTTTGTTTTGGATCGTTGTCCTGATGGAAGATCCAACCACGGCCCATTATAAGATTTCTAGCAGAAGGCGTCAGGTTTTGATTTTTTATCTGTTGATATTTGATAGAATCCACAATGCCATGTATCTGAACAAGAAGTCCAGGACCTCCAGCAGAAAAATATGCCCACAACATTAAAGATCCAATGGTATATTAAATTGTACACATGGGGTACTTTTTATCCTTGTGTTCACCAAACCCATCTAGTGTGTTTGCTGCCAAAAAGCTCTGTTTTAGTCTCATCTGACCACAGAACCCTGTGTTGTTTGAAGATCCAGTCGTGTCTGACAATTAAATTTGCTGGAATTTGTTTTTGGATGAGCGAGGAGGTTTTTTTTTTAAACCCTCCCAAACAACATGTGGGGATGTAGGGGTTGTTTGATAATTTTTTTTTTAGGCTTTCTGACCCTAAGACTCAACTAATCTCTGCAATTCTCCATCTGTGATCCTTGGAGAGTCTTTGGCCACTCAAACTTTCATACTCGCCGTGCATTAAGACAGTATAGACACACGTCCTTTTCCTGGCAGATTCATAACATCTTTAGTTGGTTATAACTTCTTAATTATTGCCCTGATGGTCAAAATGGGGATTTTCAATTCTTTAGCTATTGTCTTACAGCCACTTTCTAGTTTGTGATGCTCAACAATCTTTTGCTACGCATCAGAACTGTATTCTGTGGTTTTATTCATTGTGATGGATGATTAAGGGGATTTGGCCTTTGTGTTTCCTCATATTTAAACTCCTGTGAAACAAGAAGTCATAGCTGGACAGTTTCATGTTCCTAGTCACCCTGGTGTACTAAAAAAGGTAAATATTAATGGGAATATACTTCAGAGATATTTTACTCGTAAAAAATTTTAGGGGTTTCAATAATTGTGGCCAACATGTTTTGGAGAAAAACATTTATTTCATAATGTGATTTCCCCCCACTTTCAATTCTTTTACTTCAATGAAAGGTTAGAATTTTGCACATTTTTTGAATGAAAGATCACAAGGATAATCGATGCAGATTTATTTTTTACAGCCAATTTTGATCATATTTACCAGGGGGTTCAATAATTGTGGAGGGCACTGTATATTTCATTCATTGTAATTACATTTGGATAAATTTGGATAAATCCTTGGATAAGGATTTTCTCTGAATAAGCTGTTGTACTCAGATTTGGCTTATTTACAGAATTTGTCTTTGTAGTGAGTATTGCCTAAAATGTAAATGACTGAGCAGCAATGAGTAACCCAATTAATTAAAAATGGTTTGTGTTAATTGGGCTTTTTGAGGCTTCTTAAAGATGTGGTCCAGAAATCCTCCTTACATGGAAAATAATCAATAGACACTTTGATGTTTTGAGGTTTCATCCTATTCTGAAAACAGACTGTGATATAACAGTGCTATATCTCCATCAAAGTTCAAAGGTGTCTCTTTTTACACATGCCATCCCTGTATGGATTCTGCTTATGTTTAGAAAGGCCCCTTAAAGACTACAAGATCCTGGTCAATGGATTAACAAACACCTTCATGGAGGTCCAATGCTGAAGCCCCTTCATAATCAGTTTAATGCTCAAGATCATGGAGAAAGCCTGCATGACTTTCACCGCTTGACCTGACACTCTCCAACTCTGTCAACAGACTCTGGTGTGGAAGAGACAGGACTATTCAACCTCATTATGGATGAGACTAAACAATAAAGCTGTCAATCACCACAACAGATTCGACTGTCTGTCCATCAAAAAAAAAGACATAAGTACTGAAGTTACACCTATGACTCACAGAGCTCTTACAGGCAGGGCCAATTTCAGTCAAAATCAAAAGACTATTTTGTCTTTTAAGTTGCTTCCTTTCAGCACCATAATTATGGCTTAACCTGAAGCAAAAGATGACTGTTTAGGCTACAGATACTTTTTTTTTTTTAATTAAAGGCATAGTCCACCCAAAAAAATGAAAATTCTGCCATCATTTACTCACCCTCGTGTCCTTCCAAACCTGAATGACTTTCTTTTCTGGATCAAAAGAAAAGAAGAAAAAATATATAAAAATAAAATAAAACATTCTTCAAAATATCTTCTTTTGTGATCCAGAGAGAAAGTCATAGATTTGGAATGATGAGTAAATGATGATAGAATTTTCAGTTAAAGGGTCAGTTCACCCAAAAATTACTCACCCTCGTGTCGTTCCAAACCCATAAGACTTCAGTTCATCGATTTATGTCCCTCCATTGTCAGCTACGCAACAGAACCTGTGACGCTTCAAAAAGTTCATAAAGAGATCGCAAAACGAATCCATATGAATTGAGCGGTTAAGTCCAACATTTTCTGAAGAGACACAATCGCTTTATATGATGAACAGATTGAATTTAGGCTTTTATTCACATAAACAATCATCAACTCACACATCAGTTGCGGTAAACCAACAGGAGCTCAAGCATGTTTGCTTGACATGTGAGAACCAATGAGGTTCATTCTCATGTGTTACGCCAGGGGTTCCCAAACTTTTCCATGACAAGGCCCCCAAATACTACTAGGTTCTGGCCAAGGCCCCCCTTTTGCAGGATGTGTTATTGAACCCATCTACAATACTGCGGCAAATGTAGAAATAAATAAATAAAACATCTAGGTGAACAAAAGATTATGTGATGGTGTTTGATACCAGCCAATCAGAAAGATTATAGAGATGAACCGATTACAATTTTCAAGACCGATTGAGTTTGACCTGCAGATACAGATTTTAGCCGATTCTGATTTCATTTTTTCTAACCACTTTACAGCGCACACAAATATTTATTTTCTATAAATATATTTTTTATAAAACACCACTTTTACCCAAACTGATTAATAAAAACAAGTTTAAATGGGTAAATTTTCTATAAATATTTTTTAGTCTTCATTTTCTTTTCTGACATAGCCTACTCCAGTTTTTCTTAAAACACACTATAGCCTACATGCAAATTATGTGCATTTTTGGTATTTTTTGTGTGAAATCATATTTATTTTGTCCATCAAAAGTGTGCTTTCGCTTTAATTGAGCGTGAGCAGCGCAGCAAAAATAGACGGCGCCGAAACCCTCCGCTTCATACTGCTCACGGCACGCGACGCTCCGGCTTGACGCTCACGCGCTGCTCCTGCTCGCAGTGTGAATGCACTCACTGAACATGCACGGCGAAAAAAATTTGCGCTGCTCACGCGCCGCTCGCGGTCTGATACGGCCGTAATTCACAAGGTTTCCTACATGTGCGTTCTGTGTGCACGTGTGATGCTGATGTTACGCGATGTTAATCATGCGGCGCCCGAGTGCATTTGAATCGGCATATGTCAGACTGAAAATCGCCCGAAAATCGGCCAATTCTGGTCACCAGCCGATCAATCAGTTCATCTCTAAAAGATTAGCATTAAAAGTATAATGTTCAGATAGGCTATGCAACAAATTATTAACTTATTTCATAACAATACTCATATTAACACTTTTTTTTTTGTGACGTTTTTTAACTTTTTTTTTCAACTTGCTGCGGCCCCCCTGGCGCCCCCTGGCGGCCCCCCAGGGGGCCGCGGCCCCCAGTTTGAAAACCCCTGTGTTACGCAACACGTTTGAGCTTCCGCAAGAGGATTGTTCTCACGCGTCAAGCAGATCAATGTTTATTTTTGAATAAAAGCCTAAATTCAATCTGTTCATCATATAAAGTGATCAAGTCTCTTCAGAAAATTTGGACTAAACCACTCAATTCATATGGATCAGTTTTACGATCTCTTTTGCGTAGCTGTCACTGTAGGGGACAGAAATCTCTCAGATTTCATCATAAAAAATCTTCATTTGTGTGCCGAAGATGAACGAAAGTCTTGCGAGTTTGTAACGATATGAGCGTGAGTAATGAATGACAGAATTAAAAAATTTTGGTGAACTATTCCTAAGTAAACAAAACCGTTTAGTATTTGTGAACAGACTTGAGCAAATAATGTCAAATAATCATGTCGTTAACGATTTTAGCGAATATTTTTTGATGCAGGTCTCAAAGGTAGCCATTTCATGTTATAAAACCTGTGAATAAAGATCAATATCCATAAGCATAAACTAAATCTAAAGCAGGTGCTGAACTAAAAAAAAAAAAAAAAGGTTTGATCCAAGTGTAAACACAATGGTTAATTTACCTAAGAATCATATTGAATTACACCGTTAATCTCCGCTCTGAACTCTGAACGGCAGCATATGGATGTCATAACCTTGCATTTCCACGTGTGCAAGGTTATGACATCCATATGCTGTCGTTCAGAGTTCAGAGAATGAATCAGTTTGACAAAAAAAAAAGGCAAGGATGCAGAAAACATACAATGGGGTCTGATGAAACGCCTGATTCTCTCTGGTGGCCCCAGGTCTCTTTGCCTCCAGTTTGGCCTCTGTACCAATGGAAAAAACAGAGGGAAAACATCCATCTCCTCTGGATTAAATTAAAAGACTAAAGAAAAGGTCTTTCAAAATAGAAAAAAAACGATTTATTTTCCAGCTATCACCAGGGAAAATGAAATAGTTTATTGATGACAATGCTGATAAGTACAATGTCTGCTTCATGCAGGGATGCAGTTTCCATTCAGCATATTATATCTTGCAGAGGATTGATGGATGAGATGAAGAGATCTTCCCCTTAGTAGAGGGCAGAGGAGGAGAAGTGAAGTGCTTTTAGCATCCCCCCCCTCCCCCCCTCTCCCCCTCTCTCTCTCTTTCCCTTTCCATTTCCCACGTTCTCTTTCTGTAGACAAAAGCATGAATAATGACAGGCTACTGTTGTGTACAGGGATGATGTAAAATCATTTTTGCCCATTAATCTGTTCAGGCACAAGAATGCACAGGGAATAATGTGAACCACATGTCTTTCCTAGCCTCATTTTTGGTCACTGCCTTTCACAGAAAGTGATAAACAGTTGAGAGTGATGCTGCCAGTCAATGACGTTTTATTCTGATTACTGTATGTCCCACTGTGAACTGCAATGAAGGCTTATATAGAGAAACTCAAATTGACCCCTGCATGGACGGTTCACACACACAGACTTATTCTCATCAGATCCTCTATGCCCTTCTTTCTTCAGTTAAGAATGATAAAAATGTGTATTTGACAAACGGATATCCTAGTTTCCAGCCCTTAACTAAATTTGAGAAGTCAAATATAATAAAATGTATAATATTTCAATTGTCTTGCTATAAATATACAAATCTACAATAGAATTCAAAAGTTTGGGGTGAGAAAGGTTTTTTTCATGTTTTTAAAGCTCATATGGCTGATTTTTTTTAAATTAAAACTATAAAACAGTAATATTCAGAAATATTATTACAATTTAAAATAAGTAAGTGTTTTTCACTTTAATATATTTTAAAACGTAATTAATTCCTGTGGTCAAAGCAGCATTTTCAGCATCATTACTCCAGTCTTCAGTGTCACACGACCCTACTGAACTCAGCCTAATATCTGATTTGGTGCTCAAGAAACAGTTCTTATTATTATCAATGTTGAAAATGGTTGTGCTGCTTAATAGTTCTGTGGAAAATGTGATACATTTTTTCAGGATTTTTGATGAATAGAAAGATCAAAAGTTGTAGTAAAGTGCACTACTGTCGCTTTTGATCACTTTAATGCATTCTTGCTGAATAAACTTGCTGAATTCTTGCTCTTTTTGACTTCAAATTTAGAGGGATCTAGCATTAAATAAACTGGATCTAACAAACTCATATAATTACCTATATAAACTCATATAATTACTGAAACCATATAATTCACTTACATGGCAACATACTGTTGCACAAATTGCAACACTGGCCAGACGTCCACAACCTTTTGATCTTTTTTCCCCAAACATTCTCTTGGAAGACTTCATTTAAGAATAGCCACAAAAATGAGAACCTTACACATGCATGAATCTAAATATAGATCCATTGGCTGACCAGTGAAGAAGAAAAACTTAATAACACCTGTGATAATTAAAAACTTAGATTTTACCTTTTCCCCCCTAAATTCTCTCCCCCAGTCATTGATCACTTTTTCCAAAGTGGTTTAAATACACATCTGAGGCATCCAGTCTGTTACTGAAACCAAATTGTCCCAGACACCATCTGAGAACAGCTTTACCCTTGAAAAAAGAAAGAAAAAAATCGAAGGGAAAAAATAATGAGAAAGAGAGGGGAGTAGAAAGGTTCTAGTTTCCATTTAAAAGCACTAACGTGGCAGACACTTTAATATTCTCTGTAATATCAGCAGGTCCTATAGAGTGGGTTTCCTGTGTATGGATTTCTTTGCCCAGATAAATAAACCTCAATACAGTGGCTGCAAGGGTTGCGCTGTGTGTCCAGGCCAGGCCTGCGCTGTTTTGGACCACAACCAAGCTACAGGAGCCACACCACAGTCATACTGACAGTGAAGCTCCAGTCTATGAGAATGTCCATGGATCCTGAAGACTAACAATCTGCCAGACCTTGACAGACCCATGGTATAGTGATCGGGATTCTTAAAGAGCTATACACTGAGATGCAGGTTTGAATCTGCCCTACATCATGTTGTAGTCTCATTCTCCTATTTCTCTTCATTTGTCTTTTAAATACAAATCTTTCACATTAAGACCGCATCTTCACTGAAAACCTAAATGTATCAATACCTTGTAATGCAAATGTTGATTATGAGCATTGTGCAAGTACACACCACTTCATCTTCCAAAAACACGGGTGTTAAATCCTATTGATCTTCTGATGAAATTAATATGATTATGCTACATGCTTGATGTTGTCACCAGACAATTAAATAAGACAAAATTCCAGCTAATACCTGAAGCTGCAATATATTACAGTAGTCCTCTAAAAAATAATCAATGCCACATGCCCAGACACTGAAATCTCAATCAGATCGTAATCAAAATCATAATATTTCTAAAGAAACGTTTAAGTTGGTGTTCGTGGCCACATCTGTGGCATATCTACTGCACACCAACCACCAAAATCTCATTCATAATCAAAACCCACATCACCAATACTGATGTACTACTAGACCGTAGTTAGAAATGCAGCTGTGTACAAGCCCACATGTGACAAAATCTTCTAAACATCTGCTCACCCCTCCGTCATCCCTTCCCTCCTTCACAAATATTTACGTGAGGAACTGCCCTGATGCTAATGAGCCTCACTGATGCCCACTGGCGAGGATTATGGGCCAGCAGATTGACTTTTAATAAACTCCACATGCCGGAAATGCATCTTTCAAACCATTGCTTTGAAATGTTATTCTGCTTAAGATCTCATGGACTTTATGCTCTTCCCTCAGGGACTGATATACATTCTGTTACACTCACAGATTAAGCTTAAAATGACCAGACATTGCTCATTTCATGCTGACTTTCCAACTGTGAGCTCTGTGGTCTGGAAAGCTCATTGAAGGGCTGCTGAGAGATGGCTAGCAGGGGATGAGCCTGGTGGCCTTCGACTGGGTTTGTGGCTAAAGTAAACTCTCTGTGAGGCACGTGGCATCAGCAGACTGATATACACCACAGTCAGGCATTACTCACGAGTTCCTCACCCACACAAAAAATTCCTTCATTATTATTACCTAAGTAGTACTCCAGGTAGAGGCATCTAAGATCACAATATTTTATCTTTAATCGCAGTCTGAATCAGCTGCTACTAACATTAAAGCTCTTACAAACTTCAGAGATAAATAGAATACAGCAGTTTCTTTACACCATAAATCAGCCAGGAAACAAACATTTACCAAACAACAGCTATTCAACCGACATTTTCACATATCGTTCCTATCGTGGATATCTCCAGCATCAAAGCAAAACAATTCCTATTTTAATCATATTAGTTGTGAATGCAAGTTTGCAGTCTGAATTGAATGTGGTGATAAAAAATTGTGGACGAGAGCTGCATGCCAAAACAGATAGCGCGTAGTCCCATTCACGATCAAGTGAGTCAAGCGAGTCGGTTCTTTTAGTGAATCATTTAAAAATGTCACTAGTTTGAATTAGTCTGACGAATCCCTCACTGAATCAATCAGAGTGGTTACTGAATCAACATCTGATTCACTTATTGCAAATGATTGTTTCTTTCAGCTATGTCCGTCTTCAGTTCAGTATTTTTTTGTACTGAAGGTTCATGAAACATCAAACGGAGTCGTTACTGACTGGTTGTGTGGAACAGACCCTCTACTAAGCCCTGTTGTCACATTTACCTGATCTCTCAGAAAAAAAAGGTACAAAGGTCAATGGGGGTACTACTAAAGCGAAAAGGTACATCTTTGTACCTTATTTACCCCTAAATGGTACATAATAGTATCTTATACATAATTTGTACTTATTAGTACTAATATGTACATATTAGTACTTTAAAAGTCAATTTTTATACTTTAAGTGTACATATTAGTAAGTGTATATTTTAACTTTTGTACCTTAGGGTACTGTCCCAGTGACAGCTTTGTACCTTTTTTTCTGCGCTTGCTTTCGCTGTCAAACATGAAGCCAGAATCGATCACACTTGAGGGAATTATCTCAAGAAATGCAAGTATTATCTGGATTAACCAACTTTCTGTCATAGTCGGAAGACTATTCAAACATTGTTGGATTTGGAAAATATGGAATTGTTCTATTAATTGGATGTCAGTGTGAACAGATGAATATTTCCTTTCAGTATGAACAAGTTGAATTTCATGCGGTTTTGATATCATTCCATCGCAACATTTGTAATAATTGTGCACCTTGCTCGAGCCAGAGTGTATTTGAGTGCAGGTCAATTTAGGAGCATCTGATTTGAGCAGAAAATCCATGTTTAGGCCACATTCAGCTGCTAAGTGAACATAGAAGTTGCTTTGCAGAAACGTGTTAATGTAATGTGAACAGGGAAAGGCTAAAAGGAGTACAATAGACAGTAGTTTGTACTATAATGTTTACTTTGCTGGACTTGATTAAAATTGGCCCGGGTCACAGCTGGCTTACTGGCGACTGGTCAAGATGAGTAATAAACAAACTAAACAGAAAAAGCATGTTTGAACATACCAACATACACATGTTCTTTATATCTCTCTCACACACATTAGTCCTTGATTATTACTAGTTCCATCAACAGTTACACATACATTTACTTCTCTTTTAGCCAATCAAATTACATAAAATCAATATTTGGCTATTTTCATTCTCATAGCCTTCTTTATTTTGCAGATGGATAGACAGACAAATTAAATTAAAGACCTAAAACATGACAGGACTGGTGAGGAATGCAAATTTGATTAAAATTTTCTCAGAGACCCTTGACCCATGACAGCACTGAACTGCAAAAGTCCTTTAAATATGCTGTCAAGAGAGTCATTTCAGAAGTGAACTTTAATCTTCCCCCTCTTTCCCAGACACCGCAAACAATTAACTCCCAATACATCCCTGATAAAATCTCCCTGCATTTCAAAGTATGCAAGAGCTAGGATGGAAATTGGAGCAAGGGTAAACTCCAACCATTCCACAGCCAATCCAGCATCCCTATCTATCACAGGAGGTCAGTGTAACAGCGCCTGACATTGGAAAGCAGACGTGGGAGATGCACAGTGCTGGGATACAATCCCATGTGCTCAAATCACATCCATGGCACTTATTCAATTCTCAAGTTGCAGAGTATTTAATTCAGTTTGGTAGTATCAATGGAGCGTTTACTTACTGCTTTGCCTCTCTTAAATGTTTTTAATTGGAAACAGGCAACACACGCTAACACACTCACCTGGCATCACGCTCCAGAGAATCCAGAGTAGGTGGGTCCAGTAGTACTCCATGTGCATGTGCGAGATGGAGAACGAGACCGAGTGCGTGTTAGTGTATGTGTGTGTGTGTGTGTGCGTAAGGATGGGATATCCTGACAGTGTGCTCTCCTGTACACCCGGCTCTGATTGACTCTACTGCTCCTAAAAACACTCTATATCTGAGGCAAGGAGGAGGAGACAGTGGCCAAACTAAAAGGAGGTGCTCATTCAGCCAAAAGACAGATCTTCACTCTTTTTCTTTCTTTCTCTCTCTCTCTCTCTCTCTCTCTCTCTCTCTCTCATTTCCTCCCTCTTTTTGTCTCTTCGTCTGTCTGTCCATCTATGCTTGATTTAGGTCACTCTATTATGAGCTCATGCATTGCTCCTGAAAATGCTTTTTGAGAAGAATATGGAAATTCAGGTTTCAGGGATCACTTTACATCACCTCTATGGCAAAAACTGATCTTCCATAATCTTCTAATTTGCTTAACAAGCAGTTTAAACTGCATACTTTCGGAAAGATGCCCTCCAACTTGATTGATGCAGAGATTTGTGGTTAACATAGCTGCATGTTACCATATAAAGCCCACTGACAAACTCTCAGCAGAACCTCAGACACCATCCAAACCACGCTATACCCAAGCATATAATTACAGATTATATAATAACTAATACTGACGTTCTGGCTGCTCTAATAGTGAAATATGGCCCACCTCCATTTCAACTTGACCTTGAAAATAGCAAAACCACAGTTACTAAGTTTTGGTCAAAATGAACATGCAGTGTGTTGTAATCGTACACACCAGTAAACTACCAAACATGTACATAATATCCTGATTATAAAAATCACAACAAGAGCAAGATTTCTACGAGAAAATATCTACTTCAAAATTATGCATTTAAGAAATTAAATGATTCTAAAAAAAATATTGATTTATGACTTATGAATTTCTGATTTATGGATTTCTGATTCACTAGTATTATCCAAAATAATAATAAAGTAAAATAACATTATCGTTGGGCCTGTAGCAAATACACACATCTTGTTTAATTAATTCATCATCATGGTGTTTTAATACATTTTTTCATGGAGTTAAATATATAAATTGGTTATGTCTCTAGTCTGAAACCAAAGTAAAACATCTGATGAACATTGAGCTGATTTTACTTTAAACATAAGTGACCAAAGTAAAGGGTGCTGCTTTCATTAAGAGTACTTAAAAAGCCATCTTTTGTTTTCCTTTCATCAAATGTTTCTATCAAAGCCAGGCATAAAAATGTGCAGTATAATTCCCCCTCTTTGGAAATGAGGCAGCTGGGAGTTATAAGTTCTTTCAAATTCTGCAAAGGACTGCATAGTCAAACCATTGAGCATAGCAGTTACTCCAACAGACAGACGCAGGCACGTAGTGAGAGAAAGAGTGAGACAAAGAGATGTTTAGGCCCTTGGCAGAAAGATTTAGTGAGTACACCTGGGCTCTGTTCTAAATGTGAATACCATCAACTGATTCATTTGCTAATATTGAATGTAGCGGGCAGACCAGGGACAAGTTGCATAAACATGTGGCCATTATAATAAAGTACCCCTGTAGTCAATAATTGTATCCCTTATCTCATCTTTGATCACCAAAATGACATATTTAAACGATAATTTATATGATTAGCCATTGGCTTGACTACATTTTCAAATAGCTAATAATGTGTTGCTAATGTTACACAATGTTCCCGTTCACCATCTCAGTCAGACAGCTTCCCTCTAAAAATCAGCATCCTTAGAAACGCTCTGAACAACACAAAACGTCAGTGGACAAAGTCATATAGTTCATTATAACATCATAATATACATAATTCACCCGCTATATTGCTAAATGTACATGATTTTTTATATCAAAAGAAAAATATACCGGGATAACCTGGCTTCTCTTGAGACTTCCCTGCTTTGCAGTTATGGATAAAGCCACAAAAAAAAAAAAATTCATGATAAAGTACGCCCACACGTTGACGTGATTGGTTAAAAGGTAGTTTGTTACGTAAGAAACACCAGAGATTTCAAACTGCGTAGAGCAAACCCTCTTCTGGCATTAAAAAAACTACTATTATTATTACTATACTATATTAGTTATTTTTGCAGCTGACCTTATTGCATATGCATTTGTAGGAGTTTCCTTTTCAGACGCAAAACTTATGGGATGAGAGTATTTTAATGAATCATGCAACGTAATTTACTAAGGTTTTGCGCTAGTCAATTTACTGTTATTTGCGCCATTATTTTTGCACTGGCTTGGTAGATTGCGTTTGTCATTATGGAAATGATTCAGCTGCGTCTGTGTTCTTTATTTTTGTGTGTCGTCAGTAGATCACGCACTCTCACGCTAATTTACCCATTTTAGCAAATCTGGCCCTTAAAAAGTTATGAACAGTCTTAAAGAAAAACAATGGATGACTAACTTGTAAGACTAGTCTTGGCTGTTTATGCAACCAACCATGGCTTAACACAGATGTGTTTACACTCATTATGGGTTTCTTAATTTTATTCAGCATTCAGAATGTAAATCCATAATAGACATAAGCCTATATTTATCCAATATATTTTTTCCAATAATTCTAAAAGAATTCTGTGTTTTTATATGATGCAATTTTTTTTTTTTTTCAGCAATTCTAAAATAATTCTGTGTTTGAGACTGGACTAACTAAATGAATCATGCAGTGAAGGAGATAAACTATATAACTTAAGTATAATTTAAGTCTTTTGAGTCAGCAAAAATGATCACCTCATTAGAATCTGTTGTTTGAGAATCAGACTACACTGGTCAGGCTGTCTGTTTCGCAATGTAGATTCAGCAGCAGTGTTGCAGTGTTACTGAATAGCACAGGAAACTTTGTCAGAGTATTTAATGCAATATTCTGTCCACATCTGCTGAACAATGCACATGCAAGAACCCTTATTTATTTATTTTTAAAAATAATTCCATATCCCTACAGTCTATTACCCATATCAACGAAAATATAAAGTAGCTAACTAGAATTCTCATAAAAAAATATAAGGAATAACTCAGGTTCCTTTGGCTCTCCTTGCAATCTTCTGTCCTCTATGAAAGTGAATAAAGATGCTTTGCAGATGAGGATTACAAATTGGGTAAATGGATAGAGGGATAGAGAAGAGGCTATTTTGTTTCACAACACAACATAAGGGAGCTTTTACCAGTATTGTGAGGTTGCAGCTCATAGCTCAAGAATCCTCGCTGTCAGTTTGCAAAATGTCAACAGTCCAAACAAATGATAAATCTTAGAGTAACCTGCAATTAAAATGTAAGTCTGATGCTTTCTCTAAAAAGAGAAGAGGGGCCTGAGAGGGAGCTGGTTGCTTCAGTCACTGTTTCCACATGGAAGGAAAATGCTTTCGTTCATGATGCTTGGTGAGCTACTGACCAAAATTGACATTTAAACTCAGAGAAGAATTTAGTAAAGATAGAAAGAGACTAATGCACCGAATGAATTGTAATAATGAGTTGTGAGAAGTTGTTTTTCTAAAAAAAAAATCATTAAATTCTTTCCACCAAAAGGTGAGGGTCCTAAGCCCCTTTTCGAGGAGAGGTTGGAAATCAATACCCTCTGCAGGAGCAACACTTACCTCATGACCACAAACCATCTAACAGCAGTAGCAACTGCAAACAATTATCTCAATAACCTCCACATTACCTGCTGTATGGTGTATGACTGACCCTTTAGAGAAACACAAGCCAAAAAATAAAGCCAGCAACAAATTTAGTTGAACTTCATCAGAGTTAAAGCTTACAATGAAAATGTCATTGCTCAATGCCTTTCACATCTCCATCATGTCATCGAGAAATAATGGACTTGCAATCTTAATGTGAAATAATGGACTTGCACTCAATCTAAAATAATAATAGTAATACTTTTCAATAACTGCTATAATCACAATATGGAAAGTGATTAAATAGAAATTTGTGAGTCATTTTCCAAAGTCCTTATTAGCTCCGTTTATTATTTAAAGTCTGTATTTGTTTTTTAAGATACATTTAATGAGACATTTAAGTAGAAAGTATAATATAAACAGATATATAGATCCTTTTTATATCTATTAATAAAAACAAAAAATATTTTGATCGTCATATATTTTGGGAGCAGAATAAAAAAATCATATTTTCCTTGAGCTTTCAGCTAGGTTGTTTTGGCAAGGAAATATAGTGCAATGTCAGTGACAGCTCTGCTGTGGTCAAACCCTAGAAGTCACCACAGTGTCAAGTGCCAGTCAGATCAACCCAAATCTGGACCGTTTGACTGTTTCTGTAAGATGTTGCTCAAAACATGGCAACCACAGTCAATAATGCTGAACTGTGGTAATATCTGAAAGCCAACTCCTGCTTTGTTTTGTTGCCTTTGTTGCCTACTTTCCACTTCCAGAATTTAAAATAGAAACTGTTACGAGTGCAGATGATTTGACCTATACAACTCAATGTTCAAAATGTAAACTTTCCACAATTCAGGCAAATAACATTGTAAAGTCGCCAGTACGGGATCAACACATAGACTTAGACAGTTGCCATAAAGGATTTTTTAGAACCATAGTTATAAAAATAGCATATGGCAGAGGTTGTTCGATAGCTTTTATATAACATAAATACTCCTTCATTAAATTACTACACATTACATTAATCTCTATGACACGACCCTCTCAGCTCCAAAATAAATGTGTTCATGAATCATATGAAATCATCCTAGGAATCAGAGATTTTGAGGTTAGGCCACAGAAGCATGAGTCAACCAATCAGACATGAGTGTGATGTGCTTGGCCGTTTGACTGACAGGCAACGTTCAACTGGAGGAATTCAGTGGTTTGGGCAGAGACATCGGTGTCCTCGCACTCACTCGCAAGCTGTGATGAAAGCTTTAGCTTTCCCAATATACAATATTTTACCAAGAGCTCAACTTGTGTAATCTCGGTATGCTAAAACCCGAATCAACACTCTCGCTGTGTTGAAATCCAGCGGTTTGGACAGTAAATCGTGATCTCATAGCCATTTGCATTCCAGCTGCTCTTCTCTCTCCATGAGATCTGCCATGAAAGGGCTATTTTTGCTGGTTATGCTGTTCAGTTCAAAGACACACTATCATAATATAATTGATATTATATCATGATACAAATAATATTCTTGAAAAACAATGGCATGACTTTCATGACTTCTCGCAGTGTCAGAGCTCCTTCAAGGATGCAGCACTCAAGGTAAGGTTTGATGGTTGAATTGTGGCTTTGTTCTTAAATTAGTTTATACTGAGCAGAAACACATGAAAGGGGTGGTATAATGCCCTTTTCACAAGATGTAAAATAAGTCTTTGATTTTCCCCAGAGTGTGTATGTGAAATTTTAGCTCAAAATACCTGTTAAAGTTGTCACTTTTTGAGGGTGAGCAAAAACGCGGCGTTTTTATGTCAGTTCCTTTAAATGCAAATGAGCTGCTGCTCCTGGCACAGGGGGTGGAGCTTCAAGAGCTTGTGTCCTTTTACCTCACACAGACATGCACTGGAAATTTAAAAAACTTTTAGCCTTCTGAATGGTTCTGAATGGTTGCTACTGTACCATCAACAGTAGTGCTGAACAGAACGTCATGCACACTAAAGTCAAAAATAGTATCTTAGATGCTTTATGATGTGTGAGAGATTGAATTGCACCAGAAGGATTAAAAGTTCATTTAGTTTTGAAGTCCAAAGGGTGCAGCAATTAATTGTAAGAGAGGCAGAGAGGATGTTTAAACGACTCACTTGATGTTCTGACTCCTGATGTTTTGGATCCTGAAGATTATTACAACACAGCACTGACAATAAGCTACACTCTTGCCACCATGGAGGTCTGATCTACTCAGGGAGCACCAAATTGTCAAAAGTGTCATGAAATCTCAATATTTCTGATGGAACGCCTCCATGTTTCATGTGCCAAGACCCTTTAACTCTCCCAGTCCTCACTGGTTTTATTATTGCACATGATGTGGTTATTCACATACTGCTGAGAGAATGGAGAGCAGTTTAATTGTAAGCAAGGCAATAGTGTACCAATAGAAATGCTCATATAATGTGAAAGATGGCAGAGGCCTTTAATATAAATACAGAAAGTAAGCGGGCAAATGGTCTAGCCTGAGCAGTGAGTCATTCTTACTTTTCCAGATATCTGGCAGCTGAGCTGACTGGCGCTCAGAGCCAGTAGCAACATCAGGATTTGTGGAAACTGAAACCACACACCACAGCAGGAATAGCCACATGATTTGCACCACACAACACACACATACACACGCATAAAGAACTCAAACATGCAAACAAATGCATGGACATGGAGACACACAACCAGAAACCGACCAGGACAATCCAGCTCCGTTTAACCTTGCGATTTACAGCCACGTCACCTCAACAAATTATACACGCAGGTACACTTTAAACCACTAGACTAACAAAATCCCTGACACCATATATTCAGAATTCCACACTATCATCTACAGCAAAACAAGGAATTTGTGGACAGAAACTGTCCTTCGTAACCTTTAAGCTGCAAAAGTAATGACTTCTGTGCCTGAGCTTTGGCCTTGGTTTGTTCTCGCTTGAGTCAGCCCTTCAGCGGCCGCTCGAACACAGGCGGTTGTTTCAACATGGACCAATTAGCTCATAATGTGGTCTAAAATCACCCGATGCCTTGTGCGTGCCTGCTAAAGGGAAATGCTCCTGTTTCATAGAGCTTCCGCATCACTTCATGTGAAACAGAATGGAAAAATGTAAGAGAGAGGGAAAATCGTATCTTTCTTTTCTTCTGCATCACCATGGAAAACCCAAAGCTCCGTCATTTCCAGCATGTAATTATTAGGTTTGAGGAGCCTGATACGTAATTATTTATTTCAGGGTTGACCGCTTAAACGCCGAACTGAGCCCCAGTGAGCAGGCCCTGTAAATGCATCCCATATGATGACATATTAGCAGGAGAAAGCATAATAGTTTTTGTGGCTGAGAAGATTTTTGCAGCAGTAATGCAGTCATTTCTTTCTCATATAAATGTTTTTTGTTTTCATCTTATTTCCTAGCAATACAGTCATTTAAATGACATTTTGCTCAGTAGCAAGGGGAAACATTTGAGATCCTTATCATCCCTGGTGCTCTAGCAAGTGCTATATTCATTAAAGGAAAGTACGAAATAAAAAAAATAAATGAGAATATTTTTGTAAACTGAAATAAAAATTTAAACAAACTGGAAAAACTAAACAAAATACTCAAAATGTAATTTTAGTTTTAGATGCATACATGTCATATTTTAACATTTGAAATCTTTACATTTAACATGAATTTGTGAAACATTTTTAAATAATACCAGAAAGCACATTAAAATTGGCAGTCAAAAAATGTATTTAAAAAAAAAACTCTAAAACTAAAAGAAAAGAAAACTTTAGAAGTTATAAAAAAAAAAAAACTTTAACTAACAATGACAGCGTGACCAAAAACTAAACTGAAAAGTTTAGCTCTTAAAAAATAAAAATAGCTTCATTTAAATTTTAAAATAACCCTCGTTTAAGAACCTAAAACCCATCTTCTCATTCCCACAAACACTGTCACTGAAATAATCTGTGAAATAAGGCTACTATTAAAACTAAAACAAAGGCAATTTTTCTCACGAGAATCTTTGAGCTATATTTGAGAAGATGGGAAGTAAACAGTGAGCATTTCCCTATTTACCGTTTGCTTCTCTGATGTTTGGCCAGGTCAAGGGTTGCTGGACAGACTTCAGAGAAATTAGCCGCCTTTTGATCCAAGAGTGACCACTTACAGTAAAAAGGCATTATCCATAATGTGGGCATGTCCATATTTTTAAACTGTGAATGCAATTGCCATTTAAGGAAACTATCAAATGGAAAATAACAATCTCAGATTTTTCCCTAATGTGACTTAATCCCTTAAAATAGATTTTCACTTTTTGCTTCATCAGCTTGTATGATAATCACACCCAGAAAGTTGTGATTTCATTGCAAGTCATTTGTCAGGAATGAACAAGGGATTAAGCACTGAACAATATCAGTTTCCTGGACCTAAGGCACAGGGACCACAGAAATGGCAAATATGCTATGGACAGAAGTGAAAATAAACACATAATTGCTCTACAAATGGGTATGACTCATTTCCTAAGTCTTTCAAAAAGGTCTGGAAAATCGCATGGGCATCTTTACAAAGAGTACTGAAATATAGCTGGACGGCTAGGTTTGGATCTGGCCAAACAGCTGGGGACCTGGAGCGAGTGTTCAGCTGGAAATACCAGCTCAGATTTTCAGCCGGTTGATTTTACATACTGCTTAGTGCATTAGAGGTAAAGATTATTCCAGAGGCATAGAAGCACCACTCCATGGAAAGAATGGAAAATCCCACAATGCCTGATTCAAATACAGGTGATCTATATCTCAAAGTATAGTCTGGCATATGATTTAAGGACACATAACATTATCAAGCAGAACAAAAGTCAGGGAGAACATTATGATTGATTCTTTTTCAATCCGTCTGCCCAAGCGAGAGAATCAGCCCAAACTTAGCAATTCTATAGAAACTTCCTGTCAAACATTCCAAGAATACTAGAACAGGAGCTGTTTAGATAGTCATCTGAAAGTATGTTAACATTGTCTAAAACATTCATAAGATGTACCATAAGGTCCACATATGGCCATTTTCCCAACATAGGTAGGTGTAACATTTTCCAGAGATACAATGGAGGATAGTAATTTTCCATTTCCCTTAATGATATCATTATCTTTATAGTTATAACGACTGGACTATAGTATCAACTCACAGTAAGGATTTTCAGCGCTGGACCAGTTAGCCAGTCGTCATGATCAAAAATAATTATACATTTTTACTTTTAGAAAGGTATTGTCACATTTAGGTTGTAGCAAGCACAGGAAAAAGAAGATCAGGGTTCAAAAAGGCTTTAATAATCCATACGAAACAAAACTTAACATTAACGTGACGGACAAATGAGAACTGAAAAGACTGTGATAATGTCATTATCACCTGTGATAATGAATCTCCATGACAACTGAAGAGTGGCAGGAAAACTAAACAAAGGAACATATGTGACTGAAACAAACAAACTAACTAAAAGTCCATGATAAACACACTGACTGAACATATTTGTGACAGGTATTTATACCCCTCATAAAACAAATCTTTGAAATTATACAGCTGTAAGATCATTAACACACTTGATGGAAAACAATGCCATATGATTCAAAACATTACTGACTGGTTTTTATAGTTGCTGTTTATGGTCCTTTTTATAGTTTTGACAAAACCTCACATTGGCATAAGGCCAGCAGGCCATCCTTATTTTCACCCAATGTTATTTTATTTTATTTATTTATTTGACAAAATATTCAATTGTACCAGATTCATTCGTGTCAATTTTTTTTTTTACTGATGTTTCTTTATAAACCGAATATCCCTCATGAGATTTTCCATTTTTCTTTGGTCTTTGGCACAAATGCTCCAGACACTGCAATCCTGCGTCTTTTCACATAGACACACACACTATAACAGTGAAGGAAACACCATCGTGCTTTGACAGCTTGACGCCTGCATATTTTTTATAGACTTAAGTAGAATTTCCTCTTGTTTCATTCTAATCTCTGGTGTTTCAATAAAGCTTTGCAGTCCAAGTGCCATGCACCTCTGTAATCGGCTCACAGCACTACTATAATTGAAGCAAGACCACTGGACTCATGGTTAAAGCCTCATTGTGCTTCAGAGGTAAGGTAGCAGACAGACCACACACACACACACACACACACACACACACACACACACACGCACACACACACACACACACACACATATGTCCTCCTCACACATTCACACAGCACATATTGTTCTTTGGATTGTCAGTCCCACAAAAAAAAACCCAAAAAACACACATGAAAGTTCTGGCCCTGGATCAGCCAAGCATACAAAGAGCTTAACCAAACATCAATGCATAGATAAATGGATCCCTGACCACATCAAAGCATTTGTGACCACTGAGTTCAGTGCAGCCCTAAACTATTACAATTTAATAAGCAATTTAAAGCATTCACGCTTTGACATATGAACAGTGTATCCATAAATAACCCAATGAATACATCTAAAAAGAGATAATTTAGCTCTTGTATGTCATACTATTATTTCTCTGTACAGCTATTCTTTCAATTATTGGATAAATATTTTTCTATAGAGGAAACGGTAGATAGTTTATTGTATTCTTTATTAATGATACCCCGAGGGACACATAACAGGATAGCTTGCTTGCGCTCACATTTATTTATTTTATATATTATTTATATGATTCCAACTGCAATTACTGATCTAAAAACTACATCTATAAGCTGTCTTTTGCTTACTCTTTCACATATGTGCAGTGAATCTGTCAAATATGACGTGCAAAAGCTTGCAATTCTTTATGAGAATGTTACATGATGTTTAAAACTTGTTTAAAGTTATCAGCTAGTGAAACGGCTCTTTTTCCAGGCATCCGGTTAACCCTCTGGACTGGAGCAGTGGCAGTAACTCACCAGAGTAAGCCTGTAATGATGTGAGGGGTTAACAGGCTAATGTCTTTATGAGGGGAAAATGCCACGTGTGCAATGCAAACCTTAATGTATCTCTCTGAGGAAACATGCAGAGAGTGTTATGGAGAATGTGGGGGGTGGAGTCACGTGGTTTCCTTCAACTTGTCATGTTATAAAGGGGCAGATCTATTGGACACTATAGGTCAAATTATATAGTTGGGAATACAACCTTATAAAGAAGACTACAGCGGCTAAATACAACATTATCTAGAAAAGTCTAGGTCAAATGTGCTTATTTCAACATATAGTCATATCAACATATAGTGCGCTTGTACAAAAAATGTACTTGCAGATCATTTAATTATGAAATAAAAGGCCACTTAAGTGTATACTTAAAGAGAGCAGTTTCATGACTGTTTCTTATATTTAAAAGTATACTTTTAAAAAGTGCATGTAGTAATAGTGTCAAATTAAATGTTTTACTCTAAAGTACATTTTAAATCATTATGTTTTTTAACAATACTTTGTGATGCTTTGAAGAAGTAATAATAAATCTAATGTGTCATTCGATAAGTGTAGGGGAAGATGGGGGTAGAACAATGTGCATTTTTAAATTGCAACATATTTAGATATGAGTTTATGTGCAGAATCAGGATGATGATGCATCAGCACCATGTGTTATTAAGGGGAATAAATAAAAACATTTGCTAAAGTTGTCAAAGCACAAAATGTTAACATATTCAAAGAGGCCATCTTACCCCACTACTGGGGCAAGATGGCCCCTTATAACCCATGTAAAATTATATAGAATGTATAAATGACTTTTGATATTCTTATTAATATTTATATGTTTTAATGTGCACATTTCTAAATCAATTATTCTATTTAAAATTGTGTTTTTACAATTTAGTTGAATGACTACATAACGGTTGACAGACAAAGCAGAATCTCAGTAAAAGAGCTTCATACAAAAGGTAAATTTATGCTATGACTTATATACAGGCATATGAATATTTACATATCTAATTGGCCATATTTTAATTTAAGATAATTGCCATAATATCACATAATGTCACAAATTCAAATGTAATGTTTTACTCAATTAGCCTATAGGTTTAAATGAAAAGTGAAGATGTCTGAAATGTAAATTTAATTAATGTCCAACTTAAATTGGTCAAAAAGCACTCTAGAATTCAGCTAATTGCATTTATTAAAAATTTACAAACTTTCATGCAAACATGCAATTAAGTCTCCAACAACACTACATTCAGTTTTTACTTACATATATTTCTTTAAAAGTATATTATTTCTGTAATAAGAACTCTAGTATACTTAGACCCGGTTGCACAGATAGGGTTTAGATTAAGCCAGGATTAGGCCTTAGTTCAATTAGGACATTAACATATTTTAAGATATGTCAGTGCAAGTTGCTTTCAGTTAATCCTTGTCTGTGAAACCGGGGGTAAAGGTATACTAAAGTATATTTCTTTTTTCACAAGGGACCTCATTTAAATGGTAGTTCACCTAAAAATGACACTTCTGTCATCATCTACTCACCCTCATGTCGTTACATTCCTGTATGACTTTCTTTCTTCTCTGGATCACAAAAATGTTTCAAATATTTGTTTCCATACATTTGTGGGAGAATTATCCCTTTAATACTTTGAAGTTTAGCTATAATTTTCCATATCCTATATTACACATCTTATTCCTTTTGTTTGTATTCCATAAAGCCCTCAGCTCATAAGCTACTCTCCTGTCTCCTTCCTGGAGGCCCTTACTTTTTCCCTTGGCCCCTGACTTCAGAGGAAGTGGTTTCTGTGCAGACAGCGTGTAGCTGGAACATTGTGTCATGTACATGGGAAGCTGTAACCAAAGAACTGCACATTAAAAGTTCCACTAGTGTAACACTTTCTGTGCAGACAGATCTGGTGGACAGTCAAGCCAGAATTGGGGGTCTGCCTTGAATCTAACCATAAGTATGTGCTCTGGTGTATAATACTACCCTCTAGTGTTAATATTCTGTTAGTGAACAGAACACTGGGAAATATCCTGTCCCGTTGCATTGAACACACACAAATTCACACCCAAAGAAAACATTTTTAAGTTAACACATAACTGCACTCATCACTGTCTATTATAAAACAACACTTCCAATAAGTTCCTGTAGAACTTCGCTTCCAGATCCAGTCAAAATCATATCAAGGCCTATTAAGAGGAATTTCAGGCATGAGCAGATAAGATATTCACTGCATGTTGTGCTCTTATCTCTGCTTCTTCTGTAGGTATAATTCCAGTATCTAGGTCTTTTTGAAGTTCAAAAGCATGGCTTATCTCAGTCATGTCTGCTCATTGTTTTAATGAGCAGACGGTATACTCTGCATGTTTGGACAACATTATTTACAATTTAACTATAAAAACAATGTTGCATTTAAATATTATCTCCCAGCACTATTCTAAACATCAGACATAATGACCCTTAACTGAACTTTAAGATATGTTTAGCAGAGTTAAGAGTCTATAGTTATCTTAAAAGTTGACATAAAAATGATGAACGTTCTGTTATCATTTACTCACCCTCGTGTTGTTCCAAACCTGTGCAAGGGACACAAAAGAATGTTGGTAACCAAACCATTTGCATTGAATGGGGAAAAAAGAAATATCTACTTATTATGTTGCACGGAAGAAATAAAGTCATACAGGTTTGGAACAAAGTGATGATAAGTAAATGATGACAGAATCTTAATTTTTAGGTCCTTTTCATTTGGGTGAACTATGCCTTTATGCTAACTTAAGATAAAATAATGACCTACTTCAAAAAAGCTTTAGCAGCAGCCATGACAAACTTTCAAACTAACTACTAAATTAAATATTTGCTAAATATGTTGCTTGCAAAAATGTACACCATTCAAAAGTTTGGGGTCAATCTTTTTTTTTTTTTAAGAAATGAATCATTTTATTCAGCAAGACCGCATTAAATTGGTTAAAAGAGACAGTAAAGTCTTTTAAAGTGTTACCAAAAAAATCTATTTCAAATAAATGCTGTTCTTTTAAACTTTCTATTAAGAATCCTGGTAAAATGTATCTTGGTTTCCACAAAAATATCCACATGAGCGTTCACGCTACGAAAGCAATCCGATCAAATGCGTTTTGGACTACCTCAGGAAGTGGTCAAAAGTGGACAAGATTTCCAGGACCTGGGTGAACTATCCCTTTAAATTTGTTGTTCAATAAATGTAATTATTAATGTAATATTTCTTAGGCCCACAAGAGGGCAGCAGAATATTAAAAAACTGCAGTTTATCCCCAAAAAATTCTCAGTCATGGATCTCCTGCAACAGTCATATGATATAGCCTAAGTATAAGTATATGCATTTTAACTAAGCAATTCATATTTTTCTAAACATATGTATCTCAACAACCTTAGAAACCATATTCCACCAAAACACTAGTATGTGTATTAATAAACCCACATTAATTAATATGGGTCTTCTTCGGACAGTTTTCAAGATTTCAGAGTGTCTGTCATTTTGTTTGCTTTCTGAATTTTGATTAGCACCCAAGTTACAAAATGTTTATTGTAGTAGGCCTAGATACTATAGAGAGAGAGGGGGAGAGTTTGAATATACAGTATGTTGTGTACAGAGAGCTAATACGATTATGACATGTAGAACAGGGTAATGCATTTGTGGACATCAATAATCTTCATTAGCGCAAGCAGTAATCAGATTGACAGCGTGGAAAGAGAGAGAGAGAGAGAGAGAGAGAGAGAGGGGGGGGGGGGTAGTAGTAACATGCTGAGCTCACTTCACTGCAGTATCCTGACTACAGGAGCACGGCTGCGGCGGCACTGATAGGCTCGGATACTGAGCGAGAGACAGCGACCAGACCCTCCCTCCCTCCCTCTCTCTCTCTCTCTTCTCCTCCTCTTTCACAATCTCTCATGTCTCACTCTGCTGTCGTAGAGGCTGCAGACTGCACGCACTCAGTGAGTCCATCTCTTTCTCTCTGTCCTGCTGTCTCACTCAGCATTTCAGGAACAGAAGCTGACTCTTCTGCACTCTTCTCTGCATGACTGTCACAAAGGTAAGCGTGTGCTGGAGCTTGTGAGGCTGGGAGGGGCTGCTGGGTTCGGGCTTCACTGCAGTGGGATGTTCTGCTGAATCTGTGACTGTAGTGTGCTGCAGTGCCGGACAGGTGGTGTGTGTGTGTGTTTATGCAGGTAAATCTTATACCTGCAGGATTTGCTGTGCGGTACAAACTTCTATGTGCGTTTGTCCAACTGGATCCCTGTGTGTGTTTAATATGCGAGTGCCTGTCCCGCAGTAGGGCAGTGGGTCTTGGCTGGGTGAGGCATGTTTGTGTGTGTGTGTGTGTGTGTGTGTGTGTGTGTGTGTGTGTCTTTAGCAGACTGATTACGAAGGGGAGCTCCTAATCCAGTGCTGTCCTGCATTAAGCCTGAGCTGTGCTTTTTTGCTGAGGATGGACTGAGCATGTCACAAACTACACTCACTCACAGTACGCATGAGATAAAAAGAAGAAAAGAGTGAAGGACTAAGAAGAAAAGAAGGTGAAAATGGATATAGGGTGAAACTAGGATTCCCTTTGAGGACCTTTTGGGATTGAGTCATGATGACATTTAAAAAGTAGCCCAATTTAGGTAATTTGTCTTCATTGTGCATGTTTGAATGATCAAAATGTGTGTTTAAGTTTGATTTGCCTATGGCCTCTCACAGCTAAAATCCTGTCGCTGCTGGCTAAATGAACAAAATGTATATAAATGTATATATATATATATATATATATATACAACTATTAATAATTAAATCTATAATACACCATAATTTTTTTTTTATAATATTCAACAACAACAACAAAAAATCGAATAATATATTAAATATATGTTTGATTTTCTATAATACTATATTATCAAATTACATTTGGCTATTATTTAGAGTTCAGTCTCCGCACGACGCAGGTGCTGACTGTGTAAGAACTGGTCTGTGTGTGTGTGTGCCTGTGTGTGTGTGTGTGCGTGTATGTTTTGCTCTGGTGGAGAAGGTTGAGATGTTGAGTAGGGGCTCGAGTGATGCATACTGTACAGAGCTAAATGACCTTGGAGTGTTTGTGTATGTGTGCTGACTGAGCAGAACAGTCCTCTGGGTCAGACAGTGAGAGACAGAGAGCGATTCCACTCAAGAGTGTGTCTCCATATGTGAGAGTGAGTGCACATATATACTAGTGTTTGACCACACAGCTGTGAGGCAGGATATCCTCACAGACTCTTGGAACTGAAATGGTCACACACCTCGGATTGTCATGAAGAGGACAGGATGCATCTCTCACTGCAGGGCTATAAAACAGCTGGCTGCACGTCACTAACTGTCGTGTTAAAATGTTATAGTTAATAAATCACTGTGGGTGTTAATGTTAGGAACTACAGCCAAAAAAATGCCTCATATTCAAATAAATATTTTAATCAGTGAAAGGAGAAAGAGTGTACAAAAATGACTCTACCACAATCTAAAAAAGCTGGTTAGCACTAGTGGGCTAAATAATTACAAAAAATATAGCACAAATTATTGTAGTTAAATATTTGCCATTACAAAAAAAAAAGAAAAAGAAATTCATTGATGTTTCGCTAGCTATGGCCCTGAAACAATACCTTATTTAAAAAAAAAACAGAAGTTGAAAATTCCTTTAAAAAGCAAAAATTGAATTAAAATGGCCAACCACCTGAAAGCCACTCCCTAATTCCCACACTAACTTAGAGGCATGAAATGTACAGAAACACAGTAATCCATTTCATATAAAGACGCAAACAAAATGGGAGGACTGGATGGAAAGCTGAAGGAGGGGTTAGAGATCATTCTGTCTCCTAGGGTGGAAGGTCAACACATGTGCCCTCATGCCTTTGTTTAAAGCTGAGCATATATTTCACTTTTGAGACAGAAATGCCATCAAATTCACCAGTAATTTGAGGAGAATGGACCCACTGGGTAAATTTCATCCCCAATATCAAGGCACAAAGCCAGGCAGACGTAAATGTGCTTCATGATCACTAAGTGTGCTGTGAGTGCATTTATGGGGATATTGTGAGAAGAGTCCTCATCTATGGTGTGTGTGGGTGGGTTTGCACATATGTGCATGACAGTAGGTCAAGAGGAAGGTAGGAAGCTTACAGGTGTGTTTATAAAGCTAAGAGAAGATTGCACATATAAATTGCACAGAAACACAATTGACAGGATTGTTTGAGTGACTGAAAGGGCCCTGCGTGGGTAGGAGGACTGTAAAGTTGCAGGTGTAAGACATTATCATAACTGACCTCATGCACAGAGTGGGTGATGTGTTTTGGCAGAGATGTGTGTTTGTGTGTGTGTGTGTGTGTGTGTGTGTGTGTGTGTGTGTGTGTGTGTGTGTGTGTGTGTGTGTGTGTGTGTGTGTGTGTGTGTGTGTGTGTGTGTGTGTGTGTGTGTGTGTGTATGCACACTATATGTATGTAGGCTATATGTTACATACATTTTAGAGCTGCAAGATTCTGGATAAATTGAGAATCACATTTGACTCTTTCTGATGTATTTTCTTTTTATGTATTGTATCTTAATGCTGACTCAAAGAGCTTTGCTACAAAAATTCCTATGTACCTGTATTGCGGTATAAGTACAAATGGCAAATAAAACTTTCAACTTCAACTTCAACTTCATTTTGTTTAAATTAGAGATGATTCTCCCACGATTCTGAATAGACAACTAAAATTAGACAACAAAATAACATGTAATTTGATTCTGACAAAATGAATGATTCAATAACAAATAGATTTTTTAACAGTCACTTGTTGCCACCTACTGCCGTAATGATGTAATTGATTCAATCTTTATTTGAAGAGTCAAGTTACTTTCAAAAGGTGATTTTACTGTTTATATCCAAACAATAAACTTTTACCAAGCAAATTTGTGACATTTTGATTACTGTAACAAAATAAATAATGATACTGTGTGGTTGAAAAGACTGTTCGTGAAGCTGTTTCTTAAACATAACAACTGCTCTCTCTGGGTCAACAGCAGCACCAAGGCAGATTTGGATGTTAGTTGAGATCGTACTTGTCAAAGGTTTAATAGACAGAGCCGAATCGCCATAGGAATAAGATTGCGATCTTTTAACGATTAATTGTGCTGCTTTTAAGGCAGGGACACACCAAGCCGACGGTTGGATGTCGGGCAACGTGGGGCCATATTTGAGCATCGGTCGGCTTAGTTTTTTAGGTGTGTTCTGTACTGTTGGCTCTATTCAGACACCATTGGGTTTTTTTGGGCCGATTGAGCATGTTGAAACGACTTCGGGCCGTCGGTGAGAGAACTCAGATTGGCTGTTCAGCTTAGTGATGGAGTCAGTGCATGAGAATAAAGGAGAAAGTGATGACAGCGAGCAAAGAAGACGGTACAGACAGAAGACTGTTATAATTTTACATCATCTTACCTGAGCATTCCAATGCATTCATAATAACATAAGCCGACTGGATCAGCGTGATTTATATTCAAAATGGTAAACAAGCGCTGCTTTGTTTACGGTTTATCTGCAGTGCAGTCCTAGTTTCAGTTTCCCTTTTTGAATGACTATAATAGACAATCGAAACATGCTGATATAGACAGATATTTACTTACAAACAGCCGCAGAACGCACATGCTAGTTGACAGTCGCACAGCTTTTTGGCTGAGACGCAGCCAACGAAAGGCAACAACACAGTCGTCTTCCTCTCACTCACACTTTTGTTGCCGCTAGTTCCTTGATTTCGGCTTGGCGTGCCCCGGGTTTTATACACGTATGAGTTGTAGGATTAGCCTATGTGTTGGTACCTCATAGATGTGAGGATATTAAATCCTACATACAGATTTGTGTCCAATCAAATGCTGTCTAGAGTGAAAAAGCCCCCCGCTCTAATGTTATCTTCAACAAATCGTGGTTCTCTTACGAGAGGTTCTCTCGTATTGCGTAAGTTGCTTACGCTACGGGTAAAGTCATCTTTTCTCGAGATATGAAGCCAAAAAATTATCCTTAATTTTTGTATTTATTGTCAACGCAGTGCAGAAGCTAGCAGACCTAGAGCGAGCTGTCTAGCGCGCTCATTGGCTGCCCTGCGCCAACTGCAGCAGCCTACCACTGAGCCCCGCATGACGGCGCGCCCTCACGCGTCAAAGCCCGCCAGAATGGGAGTGGCTTAGCGTATATAAGGAAGGGCTCGGGGGCTGCTTCCCTGATTTTCATCTCTTCAGCGAAGCTCTACAGGGGATCCTGAGAGAAGCCGCCGCCGTTGAATTAAGCGATTAGCAAGTAGAGGAAAGTGTCTGAAGAAGCCGGTTCAGCCATCCGTGCCTGCCGCGCTATCCGGCCACAATATCCTTTTGCTTTGCTGTGTGTCTTCGCCGCTGCGACACACACTCTCTGTCTAAAAGAGCGCGAGGCGTTTTTCTCAAAATGCCTCGCACTTCCTGTGGCTCTTGCCGAACCCCGCTCATCGCCGGAGACCGCCACGTGATCTGCGCTCTCTGCCTGGGTCGAGAACACGCAGCCCTCGCTCTCTCTTCGGGAGGCTGCGTCCATTGCGAAGAACTTTCAATGTCGACCCTGCGGGCTCGACTTGAAGTGTTCGACGCCGAAGCTGTCACTCCGCCCGTCTCTGCTGGACCGCGCAAGAAGAAGCGCCGCTCCCAGAGGCCACCGGACTCTGATGTGGCATTCAGGAGTTCGCCGGAACCCCTCCCTCGAGCCTCTCTCTCTCCTTCTCCGCCCCCCCTTCCGGACGCGCAGCTGCCGGCTTCGGCCCTCACTGCCGTCGCCTCAGGGGATGAAGCGGAAGGAGATTCCGCCGGTAACAGCTGCTCCATCCTGGCCTCGGACAGCGAGGAATGGTCTGGTTCTCACCATTCTGCCTCCTCTTCTGTCCAGGAGTCCGGCCGGACGCGGGCCGGCGTGGATGCGGAACTTATGCGCCTCCTTTCTAAGGCTGTCGACCAGCTTGGCCTTGAGTGGTCACCGCCTAAAGAGCCCGCGCCTAACAGACTCGACGGTTGCTTTCTGCATCGCCGCTGCCAAGCTCCTGCATCCAGGTCTGCACCCTTCCTGCCGGAGCTCCACGCGGAGCTTTCTAAGTCGTGGAATGCACCATTCTCCACGAGACTCCACTCACATGACTCCTCGGCGCTCTCCCAGGTTGACGGTGCCGCCGAGAGGGGATACAACACTATTCCCCCAGTGGAGGATGGCGCTCAAAGGCCGCCCTCCCGTCCAAAGCCTGCAGGACCACATCAGCTCTCGTCGGCTGCACTTTCTCAGCCGCCGGACAGGCTGCGTCCGCCCTGCACTCCATGGCAGTCCTACAGATCCTCCAGGCCGATCACCTCTGTGAAATGGACGAAAAAGGCCCGGACCCGACTGCCATCACGGATTTACGAAGCGCGACGGATCTCTCCCTCGGCGCTACTAAATCCGCAGCTCTCGAGATCAGCCTCCTGCGCAAAGCTCTAACCAGCGTCCAGCTCAGCTTCCGTCTTCACAGCGACGACAGGGCGGCCGCACTAGATCGCGCTCATCCAGCCGTCACAGGCCGCCTCCCCGCGGGGACCCCGGCCTAAGATCGCGTTGAAGCCTGAACACGCGAAGTCCTCCTAGCGGCCGCAAGGAGGAAGAGATGGTTGAGTCCCGCCGTGGCCGGACCACCGCCGAAATGTCCCGCTTTGTCAGTCCCCTTAAAAAAGGCTACTGCAGAAGTGTATTTTGCAGCCAAAGCTGCAAAGCTAATACTACCCGCTCGCCTGCACGAAACCGCCGTTTTCACAGCGACCCAGAGAAATCTCAAAAAGAGTGTAATGCCTGGTTATCCAGCTCACGCCGTTGGCGTTTTAAGTGTAGAAAATGTGCCCACGTCTCAGTGTTCACCCCTACACACAAGCATGATAACCCCCATGTCTCTCACCCTCACAGAGCCCACTCACATAAAGCTAGTAAATGCCGCTCGAGTGTTAAATGTAGGAAATGTGCCCACGAACCTGTGCCCACACCTACTCACTGCCCACTCTGTTACACGGCCAAAGTTACCTCTTACCGGTCATGTTATGAATGTAAGTCCTGTGCCCGCTCACGAGCGCTCACACTTACTAACAAACACTTTACCCCCGGCGCTGCTCGCGCGTCCTGGTTTTCCCACAAAATGCTCCCCGTCCAAAGCAACCGGGACATCGTGTGTAAAACGACCAGCCATCGCTGTCAGCGAGCCGCCGTATTCAAGCACCGAGAGCGCACGCTCTGCGCCCATACCTCTGGTTCAGGTTCTCGACCCCACGAAGTGCGGCGATCGAAACCCGGAGGCCATTTTGCCCTTAGCTGTACATGCAGAAGCATGGGAAGCTATTCCAGGTGTGTCAGAATGGGTGCTGAGCACAGTAAAACAGGGCTATTCGCTGCAGTTCGCTCGCCGCCCCCCGCGCTTTTGAGCACGGACCGAGACGAGAGTGCATATGGAAGTAGCACACCTACTCTGCACAGAAATAGCGAAACTGCTGTGCAAAGGGGCCATAGAACCGGTACCTCCTTCTCTGAGCGAGTCAGGCTTTTACAGCCATTACTTCCTCGTGCCCAAGAAGGACGGAGCTCTAAGACCTATCTTAGATCTGAGATATTTGAACAAAGCTCTCATGAGAAGACCGTTCAAAATGCTCACAACCAGACAGATACTCGCGCAAATTCGCCCAAGGGACTGGTTAATTTCTCTCGATCTGAAAGACGCGTACTTTCAGATTCAGATAATACCCCATCACAGGCCATTCTTGAGATTCGCCTTCGACGGTCAGGTATATCAATACACCGTCCTTCCGTTCGGCCTGTCTTTAGCACCCCGTACATTTAGGAAGTGCATGGACGCGGCTCTTGCTCCCCTGAGAAATCGGGGTATGCGGATTCTGAACTATTTGGACGATTGGCTGATTCTGGCACAGTCAGAGATAGAACTTATATCTCACAGAACAGTGCTTCTCAGCCGTCTGCAAAGCCTGGGTCTCACGGTCAACTGGACCAAGAGCTCATTACTGCCCAGTTATTCAGTCTCTTTTCTGGGAATAGAGCTGGACTCTGTGGCAATGACGGCCCGCTTGTCGACACAGCATGCGCCGTGTTTGACACCTGGGCAAGGCTTTTCCAGAAGGGCAGCATCGCTCCTCTGAAAGCATTTCAGAGAATACTGGGCTGTATGGCGTCAGCCGCGGCAGTGCTTCAGCTGGGCTTACTGCGTATGCGCCCGCTGCAATGCTGGCTGAACGCTCGAGTGCCTCACCGAGCTTGGACTTCCGGCGGCATACGAATCAGAGTGACCCAGAGCTGCGTTTCAGCCCTGGAGCCCTGGTTAGCGGCCGACTGGTACCAGCGAGGAGTGACGATGGGAGCTGTCTCGTACCGAAAGGTCATCTCGACGGACGCCTCCAACTTAGGTTGGGGCGCCCTCTTCGAGGGCAGACCGGTCTTTGGCCTGTGGTCAGACCGAGAGAAACGCCTTCATATAAACTGTCTGAAGGTGATAACGGTCGAGAACGCGCTGAGGCGTTTCCTCCCATACATACGGGGCCACCACGTTCTAGTCCGTACGGACAACATGTCTGTGGTGTCCTACGTGAACCACCAGGGCGGTGTCAGATCCAGGAATCTCTGCGATCTAGCAGAACGCCTCCTCGTTTGGGCTCACCACCTGAACGACGGCCCAGACAGACTGTCCAGGCACAACATTCCCACGGGAGAATGGTCCCTGCATCCTCAGACAGTCCAGTCACTATGGCGCCTTTTCGGCAAAGCGGAAGTCGACCTTTTCGCGTCAAAAGACAACGCTCTTTGCCCAAGGTTCTTTTCAAAGAACGAGGACGTGCTGGCCCAAACCTGGCCCAGCCGCCCACTGTATGCTTTCCCTCCGATCTCGCTGTTACCGCAGGTAATCAAGAGAATCAGGGAAGCGTGCCACTCGGTGCTCCTCATAGCCCCGCGATGGGAGAACCAAACCTGGTTCCCAGAGCTGATGCGGCTGTCACACGTGGCCCCATGGCCGATTTCGGTAAGGAGAGATCTTCTCTCTCAAGCCGCCGGCTCAATTTGGCATCCCCACCCAGAGCGCTGGTCTCTGCATGCATGGATAATCAACGGATACCCGTTGCCTTGCCAGCAGGGGTTGTGAACACGATCATGCAGTCTAGAGCTCCTTCTACGAGAAGGCTTTATGCATCTAAATGGTCTGTGTTCTCCTCATGGTGCGCCGACAAAAATCTAGACCCACGAACTTGTGGGGTCTCGTGGGTGCTTTGCTTCCTTCAAGAGCTGTTGGACGAGGGCAGGTCCCCCTCCACGCTCAAAGTGTATGTTGCGGCTTTTGCAGCGTTCGCAGAGTCGACGCGCAGCCAGTCAATAGGAAGGAACCGCTTCCTTAGAGGAGCCAGGAGGATGAATCCCCCGCGGCCACCGTCGGTTCCTATTTGGGATCTTTCTTTGGTCCTAGAGGCCCTGAAAACACATCCCTTTGAACCATTAGATTCCGTGGATCTAAAATACCTTTCGCTCAAAACCGTTTTTCTGATAGCCCTGTCATCAGTCAAACGTGTGGGGGATCTACACGCGCTGTCTGTTAGCGCCGCGTGTCTCGAGTTTGGACCAAATGACTCTAAAGTCATCCTCAAACCGAGACATGGTTATGTCCCCAAGGTGATTGGCACTCCCTTCAGAGCGCAGGTCATCTCTCTATCGGCTCTGCCAGCATCCGGTAGCAAGGGCGATAATAACCTCCTCTGCCCTGTCAGGGCGCTGAGAGTTTACATTTCGCGCTCAGCCGCCTTCAGGCACTCGGAGCAGCTCTTTGTTTTGTTTGGTGGGCGCACCAAGGGTCTCGCCACCTCGAAACATAGCCTGTCCAGATGGATAGTGGACGCTATCGCAGCAGCTTATGCGTATAAACACCTGCAGTGCCCTCTGGGCATCAGGGCTCATTCCACTAGAGGCATGGCCTCGTCGTGGGCTTGGTCCAGCGGGATTTCTATTCATGACATTTGTATGGCGGCGGGCTGGGCCTCCCCCTCTACATTTGTTAGGTTTTATAACCTGGAAGTTCCCGCCTTGCAGGCTAAACTTTTGTCAGTCTAAGCGGTGTGTATGTTCTGCCCAGTTTGTTCGTGTGCAGGCTACTCTCACGTGACTTTAGCTCTCCTGGTTGAGCTGCACTATAAGGGTTGATATTCCTTAATATAGACCGGCAGCGCCGCTCTGTATCCCCCTACGGTGTGCTTATGTACATGTGCCGGCCCGCATTGCTGGCTGCCTGATTCCCACTTATCTGTGTTCCCCGGGCTTCCCCTGGGACTCATGTAGTGGATGCTTGGTGCGCACGGCGTTGACAAGGGGTTCCCGTAGCGTAAGCAACTTACGCAATACGAGAGAACCTCTCGTAAGAGAACATACTTTGCGTTACGTTATTGCGTATCCTGCCGTGCTCGCACCACGAGCTGATTTCGCTTCAGTCGATGAAAACCAGGGAAGCAGCCCCCGAGCCCTTCCTTATATACGCTAAGCCACTCCCATTCTGGCGGGCTTTGACGCGTGAGGGCGCGACGTCACGTGGGGCTCAGTGGTAGGATGCTGCAGTTGCCGCAGGGCAGCCAATGAGCGCGCTAGACAGCGCGCTCTAGGTCTGCTAGCTGCTGCACTGCGTTGACAATAAATACAAAAATTAAGGAACATTTTTTGGCTTCATATCTCGAGAAAAGATTACTTTACCCGTAGCGCAAGCAACTTACGCAATACTCGTTCCCTCTTCTAGAGAGAACCGAGGTTACATTAGGTAACCGAGTACGTTCATGGCTGTGACATAACTGAAGCCTATTAACCTTTCTTTTTTTTCTTTTTTTTTAAAGGAATGAGTCCTTCAACATATCCTGCCCAAACTTTCATATCAATAAGAAATAGTCTCTGTTAATCACATTATCCCTAAAGAATATCTCTAAAGAATTCCTAACAAAATTTCAGCAAAGCATGTTAGTATAAATCACAAATAAGTAACTATCAGAGTAATGGCAGGCACAAAGTGTATTAGTACATGCTTGATTTGGACCCTGTTTTTTGTTCTATCCTCAAAGGGAATCTTATAATTTGGACTGAAGTTGCTGGCTATTATGCCCTATGCAGGCAGTGTGCACACATGCTGAGAAGAGTCACATTTGATCCAAATCCTTACAGCTAGCTTAGCAACCCAAACCTCCCGCTGGCCAATGTGCTTATACAGAAAACATCCAGTAATGAACAAATGACTAAAAGGTCCTGCATTTTTCTTCAACTTTTATATGAAGCCTGAGAAAGTGCTTGTCCATATTATGTGGTGAGAACTAACTATTCAAACTCCACAGAGACTGAGAGTTTCAGTGGGACTGTCGGTAGAAAAGGAAAGGGGATCATGTCATTTATAAATATCCTGCTCAGCTCCTGCAGAGCTGTAGTGAACGTGAGGTAGAGACACTGGGAAGAGGATGTGCTTCCTGTGGTCCTGGACTGGTGAGTGAGTGAGTGAGTGCAGTGGGAGACACTGTAGATAAACAACAGCTGTGGGACATCGGTGTGTGATGTTCACACGATCTTGTTATTCCCATTGTCTGTCTTAGCTGTGTTTTTAAGAGAAAATATTATATTAAGCAACTTGCCTTGAGATATCTGTATCTTTTTGCAACTGCAATCCTAGATGCATAGACACACTTACACACTTCACTAACGGTCAAGAAGAATAAGTCCACTCACAATGTTAAAATATCTATGAAAATAGCACTTCAACTTTTGGCTCAATCAATGGCTTCAGTTTTGAAAACAGTCTTTATTTTTGCAATCCCATTTTTGTGTCCCTATGTGTATACTGTGTGTAAGAGGTCCACAACATGGGGCCAGAGAAGGAAATGCTACAGCCTACACAAATCAAACAGTGTGGGAGAGGGAACTAAAGCGTGACAGCACGATGAAGATAGGTCATATGCTTACGTTCTCAGGATTTCAACACACTCCTCATACAAGCACCGTCTCATGAAAATGGAGCTCATTATCTGTAATGCAGTACAGCAGCAACACATCCCATGCAGTGATCCCACTGACCAATGACTCCTATAAATGTGCTTGTCAAGATAATGAAGTGAACAGCAGAACGCTGCGGAAAAAAGAAAGAAGCTAAATCACACACTTTCTTTCATCCACGTTATATGACAGGCTATATGTTGCATTAAACAAATAGTCAATAGCTCTGTTCTGTAAACAGAGTTTGATTTTTGTTATCACTATGAAGAATAGGTAGGTACAATCCCAGTAATCATATTTACTCATTATAGTTCATCCTGTTCATGTACATGTCAGGTTTCCAATCACTTATGCAGGGTTGCCAACTTTGGGACTTTGGTTGGAGTGAGACTCTAATTTCAGTGTGCGCGCGCAGAGAATATTTTTGGCAACCCTAACCCTAATTTTAAAAATATCAGTCCTTGTTTACTTAGTAGATAAACCCTGATTTATGGGGAACAAATAAAAAAAACGAATAGAATGGAAACGTGTTTTCAAAATGTACAATAAATTTATTGATTTATCGATTGATATAAAAAAATTAAGATAGAGGTGATTAAATAACAAACATGTAAAACAACAACATCAAAACAATAAGAAATCTCAAAACAAAAGGGACACATAATAGTTACTCCACCTCCCCAGAAAACCACAACACACAAGTTTCACACATTAGGTTTTGTGCCACAGTGGCAGTTTGGCCTGCTTCACCACCTCTGCAGGAGGCTCGTATCTGAAGCAGGGTTCGATCCGTTCATGAACCGTAATGCGTCTGTCACGTGACAAATGAACGAAAGACTCAGAAGGTAAAGCAAAGAGTAAAGTAAGTATTTATGTTCCCTGTAAATTATTTTTGACTGCATTATCATGATTTCTTAATTCAGAATATGATAACGACTGCATAGGTGGATGTGTTCGTGGAATTTGGCTGTTAAAAGTATAACATTTAAAGCCCCTTAAATGAACGAAATGACTCGAAAAAAGAATCGTTCATTTTAATGAACGAGGTTGAACAAACGAGTCAGTAAAATTATCCGAACTTCAAGTCACCATCGAGTGACAGTCTGTTCCTGGTGTCAGTCTTGTTTAGGCCAATAACTGAAAAAGTTCGCTCAGCATCCGCATTTGACTGTGGCAGACTCAACACATCTTTCATAATTTAGGGAATTTTAAAATGCCACTTGACCGATTTGACAAAACGTAATTTGTACCATGAGCCTATTTTTATTGAGCAATTAGCTAGCCCACATAACGCACGTCAGACAACGTTCGCAACTATAGTTGAAGTCTGTACTCTCGGCACACAGACTGAATTTAGCAAGGCTACGTCTGTAGTGCAAGGCACACCATTTTATTATCTGCTTACCTTGATTGTTATCCAAACTTTCAAACGCGCATCAGTGGCTCCGACTCCGAACCTATGCTCTGAACTCTCTCTGAACTTTTCACACGCAATTGACGTTTCAGCAAATCAACGATCAGAGAATACTGTGGTGAGAACGTTGTAGGCAGATGTTACTACCCTGGTAAACCAGAGTTCTCGCGAGAGCACAAGTTGAATTTGCTCAGCGAGTTACTCTGGTGTCGAGCAATGGAGCTCATTAAATATGCCCCTCGATCTGAGCTGCACCAATCACATCGGGTTATCTGATATTATAGGAGGGCCAGAGGCGAGCTAAACAGATGACGACAGCGCTATGACGTCGAACTCATCAGTAAACATTGCAAGATGCCTATGGATGAACACCAGTTGTTTGAAACAGCTTTGGCCGCTACAATGAACGAGTTAGACTTGGCTTTTTCCCAAAAGAGGAACAGAAGACGGCGCTCGAATCGTTCCTTTGCAAGAAGGGTGTTTTTGCTGTTTTGCCGACTAGAAGAGTCTAATCTACCAGTTAGCTCCGCTGGTAGCTAAGCGTATGGGGTTTATTGTTGTGATTGGTCGTAGTGTTATCCAATTGCGTGCTGTGCGATTTTCAAATGCATGCTTGGTGCCGCCCCTCGAGCTGGCCGATTTTCATTGACCGACACCAGACCATTAATCTTTTAGATTTAGGTCTGGATTTCCAGGCTAAGATGTTACAGCTGTGGGCCTTAAACTCCTCTCCTGTCATTAATACGCTGTGGTCTAGTATAGTCATCAACAGAAAATTAACGGATTGAGAGGGGAGAAACGTGGATTTTGGCGTGACATTTCTTGAGTGTGCGAGAGAGCGTGAGATTGATGTTATGTGTTATAATTTCACACCTTGACCTCTATGAGTTCATCAAAACAAAGATGCATATCAACATTGGATTTCACAATTTCGGATGGAGCTGCCATAATTAGTTTTGATATGCCAGTTGCCTTATAGCACTAGCTGTTAAACATTAAATTAAATTAAATTTATGCAGAAAAAAATCATAAAAAAATATCATATTAATAAAAAAATATTATGCTATTAATATATACTAAATATTATGGCTAATGTTATGCTTTCAGCTATTAATACGTGTGTAGTACTCTTAACTCTGTTTAACAAATTTTCTCTTGTTTAAATTAATTTCACAGATTCTCTTTTCTCATCCGAAATTAGCACAGAAATTGTGCAAAAAGAATTTAGCACAAAAAATTGCAGATTGCCTGGGCCTGGTCATAAGAGAGAAAGCACAATGAGAAAATTATGAAAATGTTTTTGATACTTCAGGCTGAAGTAAACAATACCTACAAGTTGTCTGAGGTTATTGCCGCAAAAGGAAAAAGAGAGCAGCTTTCTTTGTGAGCAGAGAGAAAGAGAGAGGTCAGCTGAGTGCTGTGAAGGTTCACATTCCTTCCCAGCATTCTCTGGCCCTAAGCAGTGTTTTTTGAAGTGATATGCCAAAAACTCCAGCCTTTTATTTTCGTAGAAAACGCATCAGTGAGAAAGTGCAAAGGTGTGTATGTGTGTGTGTGTGTGTGTGTATGTGTGTGTGTGTGTGTGTGTGTGTGTGTGTGTGTGTGTGTGTGTGTGTGTGTGTGTGTGTGTGTGTGTGTGTGTGTGTGTGTGTGTGTAAGATGTTAGAAATGTTAGAAACTGCACTTTTATAACAGCATGGACTAGCTATTCCAGCGAGAGTGATCAATATTAATATAAACACCATTCAGAACATGATACCATACGATCAAATATATTAAGTTCAGTTCTACACAACTCTATACACTGTATGGCAATAGGCCAAAAAAAAAACAGCTTGGATGGAGAAATCCAAAGTGGAAAATATGGTCTGGATAGAGAGCAAGCTTGGAATGAGAAATGCATTATGTCTTACAGGCCTTAGGTAGAAACTCAGTGTTGTGAAAAGCGAGTTAAAGAAGCAGGGATCAAAACCCATGTGAGCCTGGACTTATGGCAGCCCAGACTTCCTTCAGGCAGTTTTCAAATCACTCAGCTCTGCCTCCAGCCTCCAATTAATCAAACTTCACAGACGAAACAAATCCCACACAACAAAACAGAGCAGGACGATTCAGAGAAAGAGACTGGTAAAAAGACATAAGAGAAGATGCAAGAGTGAGAAACAAAAAGAAGCATGATGGAGACATTAGAGAGAAATAATATTTTAAGAGCGAGGCAATGTTGTGCACTTTTTCAGAGAAAAAAAAAAAAAGTGTGGCACCGCTTGACAGGACCCGAGACCTGAACAGACAGATTGCCAGGTGGAGGCCCACTGACACAGATTTTTTGCTCAACCACTCCAACTGTTTATTGCATCTGTTTGCAGAGCTTGACAATGGCTGCAAATGTTACATGCCACTATTTATCATCCAATCAACATCCATCAGATCCATAAAGGACACACGCACTCATGCATGCCTTTGTGCAGAAACAGAAATCTGTCAATAAAGAAAATTGATTTCTTCAAAACATTCACACTACAGGTCAGGGAATGTAATTGCATTTGGTCTTTAAAAATCACATGGAGCGGTGAAATTGTAATAATATTTTACAATATTCCTTTTTTTTCTGTATTTTTGATCAAACAAATGCAGCCTTTGTTTGCATAAGTAAATTATTTCAAAGATATTTAAAAATCTTACCGACTCCTAAGTTACAGCTGCAGGTAATTGCCTCAAAACAACCTTGCACCAAATTTCTCACTAGTGTGTGTATTAGATTTCACAGAAATTATTGTTATTGTCCTTGAATGCAACCTTAATGATGCCACCTTCGCTGATATTTTGCTAAACATCATCTTGCTCAGCCTCTCATACAGCTGTTTTACATTTGACACTACTCCCCTGAGCACATTTCAGAGTACACCTTGCAAAAGCCAATTTTAGCTCAGAGTGCTGTGCTGGCAATCACACTGGAACAGAATCCTGCCTGCAATGAGAAACAGTCAGAAGAGATTAGCCAAGCAGGAAGACGACAGGCTAATACGACATTGTCATGTCACTGTGGAAGGTCACAGTGCTCATCAGCAGCTGGGTAACACTATTACGGGATGCCAGCTTCTGAGGTCTGGCTGCTGTTGTGTTGTCATACGCTTTGTTGTTTCAGCTTTGTAGGTCGTAAGGAAATATAAAAAATAGTGACGGTAGAATACAGTCAAGTAGAAATATGAGTATTATAACAACACTAAGAATGTTTTGAACTTACAACATGCAATCAAACAATTTGACATTGACAGTCTACTAAGAAATAACCTGTCATTAAAAAAACCATATTGATCTACCACTATTCTATACCTTTAACACAATACCTAGGTTATGGTATTGCTGTCATTTTGGGTTTGGGTGTGGTGTGTGTCTGGCTAATTTATCCAGGCCAGATGGCATGTCTGAGCCATGATGCTCCTCTCCTGTGTAGACTTACACAGGGAGCCAGAGACTGCAGGGGAGAAAGTCTGTCCACTCAGCGAAGCATCGCCAAATCTGAAGCCATAATCCAATTTATAAAAGGACTTTCTCCAAGATGGAGAATGCTGGAGAGGCACTAACCTATGTGCAGCTTTCAAAGGATAAGAAAGCACCACATAGACTGAGCAGTACAAGGGGTGAGACATAGTGAATGTGAGAATGGCACCAAAGCATGATCATTTAGGCAAAATTCTTTACTTCAAATTGTCAAAAGGCACATAACTGCTCTAAAGATCAAAAGCTGCTATCCATAGTTTCATACCAATGAGCAAAAATTTCCATTTTCAAGTGTTAATTAATTTACATAAAAGCCATCATTCTGGTTGACATTTTCATGCATGTAAAATTACACTATCGGCAAAAGCTATGTTCCAAAATAAATTAAAAATAGCCTTTTTAATCTATTTTTATCTATACTTTAACTCTGAAATATAAATTGCTAACCAGTCTGGGATTGCCTTCTCTGTGGAAGATACAGGTGCTGTGTACTTTAGAATTTGACCAAAACAAGGTACCGTTAAAGACCGAAGAGTGTTTTAGAATTAGTCTTTGTGTCATGTGAGTTTATATTTAGAAATTCTGACTTTACTCAGAACTGTGAGATATAAACTCGCAATTGCACGTTATAAGGTCAAATTCTTAGGGAAAAAAATCTCAGAATTCTCAGAATTGCGAGTTTATATCTTTCAATTCTGACTTTATTATTCATAATTGTGTGTTATAAAGTTAGAATTGTGTGATATAAACTCACATTTTTGGGGAAAAAAAGTCCGAATTGTGAGATGAAAAGTCGCAATTACCTTATTTATTCTGTGTCGGTAACAAGCTTCCATAGATATTACCCACGAACGTGTAAGCAGGAAAAAAACACATGGATTCCGGTATTCTCAGATTAGTTTCAGGCCTCATTCATATGTGGAATTAAATCTGATATGTGCATCTGTGTTTGCCATATAAAGAGACAGATCGGATACAATCGCCCAGGCTCCAACAAGGACTCTCCTCTTTTTTCTTCCTGACCTTTAAAGATGGTGCAGAAAGCTAAAGCTTGTATTTTCATTTCGTCTGCATCCATTGCAAATCACATTTAAAAGATGATGTAAGCGGGTCGTTAAAAAATCTGATATAGTCAACAAATCAGAATTGGGCATCAAGACCTGCAGTGTAAATGTGGCCTAAGATGCCTTAAAATAATGCCTAGGTAGGGGAATTACTATATTTTGAAACTATTAAATAACCCACTCTCAATCGTTTCTATTTCTGCAAATTCCTGTAGAAATTTTACTCAGCAATGTTACTCACTTTAAATGATGGACTGTGAGGTTTAGTATTAAAGTAATAATATTGTTGTGTTTAGTATTACTATTGTGTTATTGACAGATGTTTTGTCAGGTATTATTACAGTGTGTACTGTCATACTTGCAATTAATCTAAGAAAAACATTTAACTCTTTTATCTCTCGGGGCTCCATTTGTTTTAGCAGCTATCAATCATAAAACAGCATAAATTAATTCATTTTGACAGGTGAAGTGGATATCTACTGAATCAGAGATGACAGGCTGTTAGTCTTTATGCAAGTTCGCGGGACTCTTGGCATTCCGAAGCTAGGAAATATGTAGGTTGGGATGGAAGTAATTTTGCAAAGTGCATCTACATCTGTGTTTGAGCTCTCTAAATAATGAAAAGTATTCTGCCAGCAGAGAGCAGCTCCTGCGGTAAAGAAATGTTGCATGTCAAAGTCAAAGAGAATGGGCTTTAACCCCATTTGACCGTCTCTCTTAAAATAACAGATTCAAAATAACAGATCTGGTGCACCTATCTGAAAATAACGATATTTTGGTCTATTTTGTTTGTCTCTTAAGCACTTGCCAGATGGCCGTCATTGCAAATGGGGCTCATATTTTTGTTCCATGCGGTTCAGAGCTGGCATCAGGACATCTCAAGCTGCTTCAGAAAGCTCACACACATAGCAGTCACTCTGTATTCTAGTATGTCTACTTTCATTCAGAAGCTTCTTATTTCATGCTGAATTGGTCTCACATCTTAGCGCAACAAAATGTCATTAGTGAATCCTATGTCATTTGATTGACAGATAAGCATAGGGCTGAGTCACTGTCTAGTCTAATGGTGACCATAATGATCACCCCACCTGCATCTACTTCCTGCCGCCCTTCCCCCTCCATCTCTTAACGTGTGCCATCCTTTGTTCTTCTTCTCTTCACCTCCCCACCGTAATCCTCATCTATCCATCTGTTGGTTCTGCTTATCACACCCTGACCATTAACAACAGGGAGGTTAGAGAAAGGAAAACAAACAGCTCCTCTCCTGAGAATGACACTCTCTAGGGGTCAACAGTGGGTCTAGGGGTCAATCAGCCAATAATGATGCTTAAGGACACAAGATGACATAAATTATAGGGGGAACAAGTCTTTTTAACACTGATTTTGAATGTTAAGCAAATAACCAAAGCATTGTACAGTATTATGTTATTTTTACAAAGCATTGTACAGTATTATGTTCTTTTTACAAAGTCAAAAGTTAGTTACATAGAGATGTTACATCTAGAAGAATATCTGTAATCACATTAACAAGTGATCATAGATGCAAGAAAGTCATGTTTTGCACGTGTCTTTACGAAGTCCGATAATGAACAAACTTTGTTTTGTTTGAGTGCTTTGTTTGCGAGAAAAAAAACTAAAAAACATATCTGCTCTTGCGTCAACATGCATACGTCGTGGTGCCTTTTTGTGAAAGTAGTAAATTATGTTTTTATTTTTGTGCAAACAAAGTACTCGAATTGCTTCATAAAATTGAGGTTATACAACTGGGGCCACATGGATTACTTTCATGATGTCTTTACTATGCTTGAAAGTGGTAGTTGCATAGGCTGTCAATGGAGGGACAGTAAGCTCTCTTATTTCATTAAAAAGATCTTCATTTGTGTTCCGAAGATGAACGAATGGCCTATGGGTTTGGAATGGCATGAGCGTGAGTAATTAATGACATAATTTTCATTTTTGGGTGAACTACCCCTTAATTGAAAAGTGTTGACAAAGCATGTTGATTGGTGGTGAGTGTAGTCCACTACAAGCCAAAAAGGACAGTGAATAGGCTAAGACAAATAGGACAGTGAGTTGTTTCTAAATAATTTAATACTTTAAATAATGCTTTATATATATATATATATATAGGCCTATATAAAAGTCAATATATATATAATGATGCTTGATGGAGATTTGTGGGATGCACATCCAGGGCACGAAGCTCCCGTTCCACCATATCCCAAAGATGCTCTATTGGGTTGAGATCTGGTGACTGTGGGGGCCATTTTAGTACAGTGAACTCATTGTCATGTTCAAGAAACCAATTTGAAATGATTCGAGCTTTGTGACATGGTGCATTATCCTGCTGTTGTAGCCCATCCGCCTCAAGGTTGTGTGTGTTGTGGCTTCACAAATGCTTTACTGCATACCTCGGTTGTAACGAGTGGTTATTTCAGTCAAAGTTGCTCTTCTATCAGCTTGAATCAGTCGGCCCATTCTCCTCTGACCTCTAGCATCAACAAGGCATTTTCGCCCACAGGACTGCCGCATACTGGATGTTTTTCCCTTTTCACACCATTCTTTGTAAACCCTAGAAATGGTTGTGCGTGAAAATCCCAGTAACTGAGCAGATTGTGAAATACTCAGACCGGCCCGTCTGGCACCAACAACCATGCCACGCTCAAAATTGTTTAAATCACCTTTCTTTCCCATTCTGACATTCAGTTTGGAGTTCAGGAGATTGTCTTGACCAGGACCACACCCCTAAATGCATTGAAGCAACTGCCATGTGATTGGTTGATTAGATAATTGCATTAATGAGAAATTGAACAGGTGTTCCTAATAATCCTTTAGGTGAGTATATATATATATATATATAGTGGGGAGAACAAGTATTTGATACACTGCAGATTTTGCAGGTTTTCCTACTTACAAAGAATGTAGAGGTCTGTAATATTTATCATAGGCACACTTCAACTGTGAGAGACGGAATCTAAAATCAAAAATCCAGAAAATCAATTAATTAGCGTTTTATTGCATGACATAAGTATTTGATCACCTACCAATCAGTAATAATTCCTGCTCTCACAGACCTGTTAGTTTTTATTTAAGAAGCCATCCTGTTCTCCACTCATTACCTGTATTAACTGCACCTGTTTGAACTCTTTAACTGTATAAAAGACACCTGTCCACACACTCAATCAAACAGACTCCAACCTCTCCACAATGACCAACACCAGAGAGCTGTGTAAGGACACCAGGGATAAAATTGTAGACCTGCACAAGGCTGGGATGGGCTACAGGACAATAGGCAAGCAGCTTGGTGAGAAGGCAACAACTGTTGGCGCAATTATTAGAAAATGGAAGAAGTTCAAGATGATGGTCAATCTCCCTCGGTCTGGGGCACCATGCAAGATCTCACCTCGTGGGGCATCAATGAACATGAGGAAGGTGAGGGATCAGCCCAGAACTACACAGCAGGACCTGGTCAATGACCTGAAGAGAGCTGGGACCACAGTCTCAAAGAAAATCATTAGTAACACACTACGCCGTCATGGATTAAAATCCTGCAGTGCACGCAAGGTCCCCCTGCTCAATCCAGCGCATGTCCAGGCCCATCTGAAGTTTGCCAATGACCATCTGGATGATCCAGAGGAGGAATGGGAGAAGGTCATGTGGTCTGATGAGACAAAAATAGAGCTTTTTGGTCTAAACTACACTCGCCATGTTTGGAGGAAGAAGAAGGATGAGTACAACCCCAAGAACACCATCCCAACCGTGAAGCATGGAGGTGGAAACATCATTCTTTGGGGAACTAGCCAAAGAGGGACATACTTGGAAAATAAAGCTTCGCCTTTCGCGTTTTTACACTCAGTGGCACAGTGACGAATGCGAGGGGGAGATTACTCGTGACTGTCGGCAGATTTGAAAATAATACGACCACCGTAGGAGTTAAAACGCCCTCGGAATGGGAGGGGTTAGAAAGTAATATTCAGTTGGTAGTCATAAACAATTTCACCGCTAGATGGGAGAAAATCCTACACAGTGTAGCTTTAAAAATTTAATTAAATTCATACATAAGGAATAGAGGCTACAGAGTGTAGGATAAAGAAAGGAGGAGGGTGTGCTTACTGCTTCCTTGATAGAAAGGATCTTTTATAAGCATAACTGGACCTTAAGAGCAGAGCAAAGTTGTCCTTGACTTTGTGTCTCTCAGCACGGCATCAGATAACCTCCTCTTTCATTATTTCCTGCTTTTTCTGTCTGATAACCCTCAAGGACATCCTGTCCCTAAGTGCATGGACAACAACACTCCGCTTATATGATTTGAAAAGTATTGAAACTTTTCATATCATAAATAAATATTGAAAAGTATATGAAAAAGTATTGAAATTTAAAAAAGATTATGAATAATCCAAATAAAACCTTTAAAATGTAATCAATTTGAATGTAAGAAATGTGCCTTGGCAGAAAATTAATGCTTACATTTCACAGAAAAAGATTTTTCTGAGTAGTAAAAGTTACGATTTACAAAAGGAGGATATTTCTTAATGTTTCTTCTTATTATTTGGTCTCCCCTTTCTATAAAACCACTTCCCTTCAGTCTTTCAGCTTGTAGTGCTGTGGCCTGACTGCACCTATCCTCTCTGTCTGATCCCCTACTACAGAGAAAAAAAGGGAGGAAACTGGTGGTCTTGTTTCTTGTGTGTTTTTGAGGAAGTATGTCATGATACACTAAATACATTTCCCAATGATCCTAAATCAACAACCTGCTGTTTAGAATCATGGCAAAATAAATCATATTTTACGTGAGCTGTGAATGCGAGTTGTTGCTGTCTGTATTAAATGCAATAAAAAGACTTTGTGCTGTAAAAGAGAAGTCAATAAATGCCTTTATCTTGAGTTGTACTCATGGGCTGCAAAAACTTGACCACTGTAGTCCGATTCACAAACAAATAACTGAGCTGATCCTTATTAGTCACTCAAAAACATACAGAGTGTAGTCTGATTCCAAAACGAATGACTCTTATGAGACGGTTCTTTAAATGAATAGTTCAAATAGACGAGTTACCAATTTAAATCAGTCTGATACTGAATCAACATCTTATTGCATTGTTATTTTTAGTTAGGACATATCAAAAGTTGTGAAATCAGTCAAGACAATCACTGGAAGACCCCCTACTGCCACGGACCCCTGTTGGAGACCCCTAGTGTAAAACAATGCAGATTTGTCATAATTTTTCTCCCTTTTAACAGTTAGGCCAATGTGAAAACCTGTTAAAACCTGAGTGTCAGTTGATACTCGCAGCTGCATCTGCATAGTCTGGTGGAAAAAAACAGCCAAGCAGAAAGACAATAACAAACAAAGGGCACCCCAATACACAAAACACCCTCCAGTACAGTAGTAATGAGGGTCTCTATCCCATCTCTGAGCCGTTTTCCTCCCTCCCCAGAGTTCTGTCTTCACTGAGAATTGAAGAGATTTAAATGCCCTTCAGCTCTGACAAAATCATTCTGTTCTGGAACTTAACTTATACATGTTATTATGTTTTCCTCAAGGTATTGTCAATGCTGAATAACATAAGCTCATGGCTTAGGATGATCTCATTACACTGTACATGCACAAATATAGCAAATCTAGTGAAAACACATTATAAACATAACATAAGTAAATGCTGAATTTTCTATAGCAAACTCTGTGCTAAAACCCATCTCTAAAGTCACCAGCATTCATTCTGACTTTTCTGTGTGTGAAAGGACAGCATGCAGCTTGACCTGGCTTTCTCTCAGCTGTATTTCATTCACAGCTGGAGCCAAAGCTGCCAAAACAGGCAGTGGGTCTCCAGGCTCAAGAGTTATTTAACTCCCACAGAGACAGAATGGCATCGGAACTCAGAAGCAGGAACTAGAGCCTAGCTAATGCCCAACAAAGACGGGCATGGTGAGGGGCTGAAAGCAGTCTAACTAACAACCAACTGTGGCCCTCTGGAGGCCTTTCATCCATTTGTGTGCCACATTTTAAAGACAGAAGAGGCTTGCTTCCTGTCTTGGAAGCTGTTGGAATATTAGTATCTTTGAGTGATTCCTTGCATGAATAATATTCATAGGCAGAGTTGGTTGGGGAGATCTAACATTTGGATGCTGTAATGGAGTGATACAGTACATTAATAGCGTTTTCCTTTCAAAATGTCCACAGTACCGTTTTCAAGCCTCCACACTAAAATGTCGGAAAATCTTAAATTCACCTTCCTGTGCACGCGTAAAACCTCCTAAAAGCTCACTGAGATGATACAGATGGAACAGACATAATAAAGGTCTCATGCTATTCTTCTAGTAGGATCATTTTATTTAGCAAATTATCTCACCATTCACTGATGCGTCCAGGTAGCACTCCATTATATGTTTGGTCTAAAACGCAACTGCTTTCATGTATTGCAGATACCTCGGTTTTCACAGTCCACACTAAAGCGAAAATGCCATTTTTAAATCTATCCACTTGGGAAAGCATTTTTCAAAAAGCTCAGTTTTTGCAGGACAAAAACGCTTTCTCCGTGTGGACGTAAGGCCAAAACGGAGAGAAATGAAAACGTATTAGTGACCTAACTTTTAAGTACATATCTGCAATAAATGGTAGAAAGATGCATTAATGGATGGAATAAAGAAAATCCAAAAACATAGCATGCAGAAGAAACTGAAAAAGTCAATAAAGAGTGTAGTCTCTGGAGTCTCTCTATCCTGCAGCAAAAAGAGCACATGTGTGTACAAGCTCACATACAGTGGAACGGTACACGCACATCACACAAATAATTTTCTCTCAAACAGTCTGCTTTATTTGCAGTGACACCATCCTAGACAAAATGATACATGCTTCAGTACTTTTGTGTTGCTAGAGTTTTGACTAACAGCATAAAATCTGGTCCAGATTGAAGCTTGTTCTACCCAGGAAAAAAACATCTGACTGACAAATACATCTACCAACCACAGCTTGTTTATTTTTTACATGACGTTTAGGGGCTAGGCTGATCTGAAATAGACTTAATTACAGAAATAGACCAGTTTCAGAAAAACAAAATGTAAGTACCGATTATTTCACAGGTCATAGAAATTGAAGCTGAACTTCATAGAGTGCATCAAATAAGTACTTTACATTTCAATGATTTAAAGCAATTCATAATAAAATAATAATAATAAAAAAAACTGTCATTAGCTCTTCCTGAAAAGCACTAATAATATCAGCTCGATACACTCTCAAAAAAAGTGTAAAAATGTTACTTTCAGGGGTACAACAGCTTGAGAAGGTACTCCTAGAGGGACTTTTAGTGAAAGTGACATGTGAAGGCCACAAGTGTGGTAACCCATATTCGAATTTGTCCTCTGCATTTAACCCATCCAAGTTAGTGCACACACATTAGGAGCAGTGAGTAGTGAACACACACACTGCAAACCTGTGGACACACAAACCCAGAGCAATGGGCAGCCATATTTGCAGTGGAGCCTGGGGAGCGATTGGGGGTTGGGTGCCTCGCTGAAGGGCAACTCAATAATTTCTTGCCGGTATTGAGAATCGAAACCGAAACCTTCGGGTTACCAGTCTGACTCTCTCACCATTAGGCTAAGCCACGACTTCCCCCTACCCCATTTAATGGGTAGATAAGGTGTCCCGTTAAAGGTACTTTCCGGGTGACAAGCTGTTGTACCCCTAAAAGTGCAATTTTTGCACATGTTTTCTGACCATGTAACTTTTTTCAGAAGTGCTTCAGATGTGCTCTTACTGGCAGAAGTTACATAGCACCAGCCAGTCACATTAACACGGGCAATTTCGGCCAAATCTCGCCATTTTGCGGGCAATAAGCATCAGACTGTCATTAAACAAATGCAACAGTCAGACAGCCCAGACTACAAAATATCTGTAGGGTGTTTTACTGACACATGGTGAACAGAGAGCAGAGCTGAAGGGGAGGCCAAGGAGAGAGTGCTTTCTCACTAAAGTTAAATAAATCTTGTCTGTCTGCATAGAGGTTGTCAAGAGCTAGCCAAATATACCATTTAATCATTCAACATAATTAGAGAGAGAAAGACTTTTGTTTTTATCATAGACCTGAGAACGCTCCGGACAATTCCCAAGGTCTTATTAACATTCTCCTGTTTATTTCTAATAATATCACATAGCATAATTATAATTCTTTGAGAAGCTGTAAATCAACCAACCACAGAACAACTTACCAGCCTCTCACATCTTCGGCATGTACAGGATCAATTTAGGACGTCCTGCCAGAAAAAAGAAATAAAATGAATTTACACTGTTTAACATAGTAAACATAACTGGTTGGTTAAATACAATGAACGTGATTACATGGTCAACCTTCAGCCAATCTATCTGTAGATTTCACAGACCATAACTGCTTAAGTAAATTATGCCTAAAGAAATTGAACATCATACTTATTAATCTGTACTGATCTATAGACTGCGGAACAATATATCCTACAAGCAAGAGGCAATTAAATTATGAAGAAAATATACACTATGGTTCAGTAGTTTGGGGTCAGTAAAATTTTCTTTTAATAAATGTATATTTTTATTCAGCAAGGAAGGATGCATTAAATTGATCAAACGTGACAGCAAATAAATGCTGTCTTTTGAACTTTTTATTCATCAGGGAAAATAAATGCATCACGGTTTCCACCAAAATATTAAGTAGCACACTGTTTTCAACATTGATAAGAATAAGACATCAACATTGATAATAATTAGGTTCCTGGGCAGCAAAGCAGAATATAAGAATGATTTCTAAAGGATCATGTGACACTGAAGACTGGGGTAATGATGCTAAAATTCCCCTTTGCCATCACAAGAATTTTAAATTGTAATAATTTTTCACAATATTACTGTTTTTCCTGTATTTTTGATAGAATAAATGCAGCCTTGGTGAGTATAAAGATCAAAAACATTGACAATTTTTACCAATCCCAACCCCAAACTTGTGAATGGTACTGTAAATATACAAATGCAAAATGGCTTGCAGTGCATTTGTATTCGTAAATGACACACATCTGAAACTTACTGCTGAAACTTTTAATCGTGTCATGTATTTCCAACTGTAAATCTATTCATCTTAAATATAGAACATCATATTAACTGGACATCTGGAGGACTGGACATTTAGAGGAGAGAGGAAAAAAAGAAGAAAAATAGGAACATAGATGGGGAGAGAGCTCAGAAACAAGAAGGTTGTTATGTTTTTCAAGACCATAGCTACCATAGTGGATGCGCATAAAACAATAATCACCCTCCAGTGGAAATGAGGACACTTCCCCCAGACATAAGTAGACAGAGTGCAGTTGCATCATACTTATTATATAACTTTCTATATAACACTGTCTTTGAGATCGATATGTTTTATAAACTGAATGAGATGGTAAGGAATCAGTAAACTGAAAGAAATGAATAAGCAAACACTGACATAAAGAGAGGATGGAGCAACAACTTGTGTCTGGGAGGCATGTGGGGCTGGGCCTGGTAAGAGGGAGGGAATGAAGTAGTGAGGGAGGGATGAAAGGAGGCTGTGGGAGGAAAAAGGGAAAGAGAGAAACAGATGCAAGTAACTCAGGCCGGCAAACTACATGCACGCAGGAAGCCGGAGAAGATACAGGCTCGTTCTGTAGATGATTGCAGAATACAGAGGGTGGTCAACTCAAAACCAAAGGAAAGGTAGGAAATTAGCCTCAATAACTTGGAGTCAGACATTGAGGTGACAATAATAATAAATATGATCTAGGCCTATTTTATTTTCATACTGAATAAGCAAGTATATTTTGATGATTTATGTATAGAAATAGGCTTATTACTTGTGTAAAGTACACAGATAGATAGCGGTCTGTTTGTGTCTTTTGGAGAAACATGGAAGTGAGCGAGTGTGTATGTACGAGCAGCATTAAATGAATGAATGTCCTTGTATGCAAATCTCAAAGGCACAGCTCTCTACACCTCAAGGCCTCTCTCTGGTTGATTCGGTTATGGTTAAACAGGCAAGACAACACGCACACAAACCGCTGAATGCTTTAGTACAGCTGTAAACATTCAACATGGTGGGAGAGCTGAAAATTAGACATGTGGATGTAAGAAAAACTAATATGATGGAGAAAGATCTCAGATAGATGCAATTTCATCCCTCACTGCTAACAGGATGCGACTAGCCAAACTTTTTTGCCGTGCTAGTAATTCCCAGTCAGTCAACATCTAAATGTTACAAATAAACTAAAGACTATATGCATGTGCTCATACACAACACACAACTATTCACAATGCAGTCTTTAGTCATGAGTGATTTCAGTCATCTGAAAGATTCAGATCAGACACTGGTGATTTAACACTTCTTCTCCTTCTGGCCATTATCTGTTCGAATCGCAGCTCATTTTAGTTTGAATGGCACAGTCTCATTCATTAGAGGCTAAATTGTTGCTTACACATTCCTTTAGGCTAAACTACAAACGGTGGTTTGAGCGCTTAGTGAAATTTTACAAGCATCCACCAACCGCTTCCTGTTTGAGTGGCGGAGTCTTCTAAAGAGTTTCAGACTGGAAAATGGAGCCAAGTCAACACTAGCCGGTCCAATATTCATATTGCTCTTATCTGTAATTTCACTTTTCATATCATGGTGTCATTGGACATATGATGTTATATATTTATTGACATGATCTGTGTATGAGTTTCCAAAAAGGCCTAAGTGATGTTTGGCTGCATGGTTAATGGTTGGGTTTTGGATGTTGGTTTGTGTTTAGTCTTGTTTACTTTGTGTCACTTGGTTCATTCAATCCTGCTGGTCTATTGCGAAAACACAGATTTAGGTTCTCCACTGGTATCATGACAAAAATAAACATGGTTTTAACTTAATCATATATTTCCCTTTAAAAACAAAAAGATTATTCTTGCAAAAGCTACAGCAATCTTTTGATTAGAACTAATCATGTTTAATGTTGTTTTAAACATAAAGGTTCTTCATTGGTTCTTTGCAACAACTTATAAAGGGCCTTGTTAATATGTAAAGAGAGTATCCCCAGTCTTTGTTTAAAGCATCAGTTCACGTTCATATAATCCTTTTACGTATAATGAAGGTACGTTAAACAGATTTGGTTGGGTGGCGCTCTTATTAGAACCTTTATTTTTTAAAAGTTTAGACTTTAAAAGTCACTTCTAAGCTTGTTGTCTTTGCATGTGCTTTGCAGATGTCATGGCGGCCGACCTACCGGAGCTCCAAGTTTCGAAACGTCTATGGAAAAGTGGCGAACCGAGAGCACTGCTTCGAGGGCATCCCGATCACAAAGAACGTCCATGACAACCATTTCTGCGCGGTCAACGCCAAGTTCCTCGCCATAGTAACGGAGAGCGCGGGAGGAGGATCTTTCGTTGTGATCCCGGTCACTCAGGTAACCACCACAGTCACGCGCGCACAGCACTGGTGTTTTCTCTAGACAGTTTGTCTTAACGGCTCTGGGTTGCACTAAATTAATGACCGACACAATGTAGGGCGTCAGAGACTAACAATCAGCAGCATGAATGATGCTAACCTTTTTAAGAGGCTTATTTTGGTCACATAGGTGTCGGCAGGTTTAAAATGGAGCAATGGGTTCGTGACTTAATGTTTATATAAGGAGACCGTAGAAGTGTTCAAAATGATCTCTTTCAACAGGGTTATATTCCCAAAGAGTACATTAATGAGCACACTGTTTTGTTATTTGCCATTGATCTAGTTTAATCATTTGGAAGACATCAAATGTTTGTTTTTTGCATCTGAAACTGGTCTTTTAATTGTTCCTTTAACTCGCTTACATAGGGCTTTTTCTTCAATAGCTCCAAAACTATGGAATTCTTTACCAATCGAGATAAGGCAAGCAAAATCTCTTAGCATTTTTAAATCTTACTTTAAAACTATATATTTTTTTAGGGTAGCTTTTAATTGAATATTTGTATTTTTTTTATTTATTATTATTGTGCATTATTTTTTATGGTGTATTTTAGTTTTATTTGTTTCTGTAAAGCGCTTTGAAATGTACAGTTAAAGTCGCTATAGAAAATAAAGGTTATTATTATTATGTTTTAGAACCATGAAGTCCTTCACCCATGGCTTGACATGCTCTAAATTAAAGCTTTCTGTTAACCTGTTTACAGGCCGACCAAAAGCCTGACTATAGTGATCAGAAAGCAGATGCTTTTCCTTTAGATTAATGAGATAGTTCACCAAAAAAAACCTTAATATTCTGTCTTCATTTACTCACCCTCATGTCATTCCGAACCTGTACGACTTTCTTTCTTCTGCAAAACAAGATTTTGAAGAATGTTAGTAACCAAACAGTTTTGGTCACCACTGACTTCCATTATATAGTTAAAAATATGTTCCACAGAAGAAAGTCATACAAGTTTGGAACAACATGAGGGCGAGTGAATAATGAAAGAATTTTTGAAAAACCAAGTAACTGAATCCTAAGGAGACAAAATGCAAGTGAATTTAAATGTGACTCCAAATTCCACCTTCACAGCAAGTGGCCAGACTGCAAGAATAGCACAGACAGAAAAAAATTACACACACACTATTTATCATTGACATGACAATGACAATTTTTGGCACAGAACCTCTGATGTCCCATTCTTCTCTCCAGTCATCTCCTCTCTTTATTCTGTCTATTCTTCTGTTCCTCCTCTTGAGCGCATCCGGTCATGCTACATTGCCCAGTGGGCCTGCAGACCCTCGGTCATGCTCTCAGCCAACTTGGATAAACTATCAATAGCACTTTTGTGATGAACACTCAGAGTCGCCCAGTTAAAGTGTCACGTAGAAGGCCAGCTTTGTGCTCTTCATGGGCTCATTCCACAGTGTTTGTGACTCCAACTGGGCTCCCATACAGGCCTTGAAAAAGAGTTCAGTCCCTCTGACTTCAGCATGTGTGTTTCTCTGGACACCACGTGGGGCTCTGTTTTTCCCAGCTTCTTCATCCTCCATCTCCCTTGCATCTCTTTCTCTCTCTGCCTAGCATTGACAGCTCCCAGCAAAGTTTGCATGCATACTGTAATACTGAGAAGTTCACTGTCACAATCACTGAAATCTGGCATAGATATAATAGAAATCACTGTGAAGCTATTTAATAAGTGATAATAGTTCAACCTCAGTTGGATGATAGGTCTAAATAATATACAGACTTTAAGATTTTTGCATTTAGCCAACTTTTATTCTTAAAGTAACAATTTTTGTATTTGTTGTAATATGTATAGCTCATTCAATTTCTCTAATGCTTTTATTAAGGCATTAGTCTGAATTAGTCTATTTTACAGGGACAACTGTCTGATTAAGGAGGATCATCCATTCTCATAATACATCTGAGATATAGACACATGGGAAAAATATAATGGCAGAACATTGGCTTTTCAAATGGAATTCCTCATTTGACAAAGGAGCTTCAGTTGTGGAATGGAAACTGCATTCAGAAACCAAGATGAGATGGCCGAGGGAAAGAGAAAAAAGAGCATGAATAGAAGACTGTGGTATTCGCGATGATGTCATCATTAACTGTTTAACCGTTTGGAAATGAAACCGTTCCTTTCCTTGACCTAAGCTGCTGTTGACAGAAACTTCTCTGAATGATAATGTGTGCTGTAATGGTTTGGGATGATATCAGAATTCTTAAAATAATTCAGAACTCCCATCTAAAAGGCTCAAGGCGCACACACACACACACACACAAACAAGAGGGAGTTGGGCCATCTGGCAACACAGATAGGAAACTGCCAACCATTTCAGACTACCTTAACATGCCCAAAAGTGGACCCACACCCATTTTAATAATGCCTCAGTTAACATACAGTAAGCTCAGAAAACTGAAATGCCCTTTGTTTAGAATTTTGTTCAGGAACCATGGAAAATGTTGGGCTTGGAAGAAGCAAAATAATTTTTAACAGTCTAGACTTTAGAAAAGAGTAGCACTGGCCAGTCATTTCAATTTTCTGAGGATGTGGCAGTGTAAATCTACAGAAAAACTCCATACTCATCTTTCTCTCTCTGAATATCTACAACAGAATATTAAATATGTATTAGACTGCCAATCATCAGTTTGTATCAAGTAATTCATTAATTAGTAAAACATATCCAAATATTATGCATATAGTATGTGCAGGCAGGCTATCTTACATTTATGTTAGTTAAAAATGCGGATATTGTAAGTATTTTTTGTTTATACGATATAAACCTGCATTTAGAAAAATGTTGTCTCTGCCGCTTATATTCTAGTAAAGGTCTAGCTCAGCCAGATTAGTCAGATAGTGAGTCATCACTCATGCGCTATTGTATTTAGCATATTATTTAGAAAGAAAAACGACAAACTTTAGCCCTGAAATGTGCATTCAGGAAGGTGTTTAATGTAGGATCAGGCATTTTTTACAATAATAAACGTATAATAAAAGTAGACACTGATAGGAGCAGAAATTATTTTACAGCATACTCTATGGACTTCCATAATAATGTTATATTGACTCCATAATTAGATGTAGATACTAAATAGACACTAATGGAAGTGTGACTCAGCAAAGCCTTGTAACTTTTCTGCTAAGGATGTTAAATTTGTGCCCTATAAGACCATATTTTTGTTTGTGCTATTAGAGTTATGGCAGTCTAGAGGCACATCCACTGACATCATAATTAGTGTAATCACATGGCTGTTCCTCACGCATCATTGTGCTGCTCACAATAGAGGGTGTGGCTAAATATATCATCTCCTTTTGTCTCTGACTCTAAGATCTCAGACAGCGACTATTCAGTCTGATCTGCAGCCAAAACATCCATCTCAACAACCACTCACTGCCAACACACTCCTACACACACTCACACACACAAAAGAATAACAATAAACAGGAAGTGAAAAACAATGAATAATTAGAGAGTGGAAACCCAAAGAAAAATGGGTGTAAAATGCAAAAGCATCTCTTTCAAAACTTCTGTGCATATATGAAAATGTCCCTCAGAGAAAATCATGCATAATCATGTTTGTGTATTAGATGTCATGATGTTTAAATGCAATTAAATGATCATTATGCATGCATTTAATGCAAATAAGAGATCATTAAAGATGTCATATATGTACATTCATTCATTACACTGATAATGCAGTTTTAGTTAAATCATACTTTATTCCATTTTTGTGCTGCTGTGCTGTTAATAATGCCCTGTTTGAGTCATTTTTCATCTTAGTTCTAAAAATGTACGTTTTGGAAAACAGGGTGTCCAACAATATGATTTTATAGTACATCTTTTATCACAAATTTCTCACATTGTTATCATGATGTGAGAGGCAATGATGAGCTGTTTGAATAAGCGCAAGATCAGTCTTGAGAGCTATATATAGTCTTGGAAAACACCTTGACAAATCAGAAATCCTCACATGCAGGCAAACATCTGAACAACAAACTATAGCCGATTACTTTCTTTGGCCACAACAGTTAAAGGCTTTAGCATTTTATAATCTGCCATTTTCAGTGTGCTTTTGAGTTTTGATCTCCTGTGGGAAATCAAGACATTTCCTCGCCCAAGAAAATTATATTTAAAAAACACCCCTCGAGCAATCGCTGTGCTAATTTAATGCCATAATCTAACACAGATTTCCATCATGCTAATCTAGTAGAAATAGCACAGAGAGTACAGACATGAACGTGTGATTGCTCTCTGGGTCAGACATGAACGTGTTCTGTTCTTGACCAACAATTCACATTCAAGCTTACAAAATTTCTTCAACAATGAAATAACTTCTCCGATATCACAGCACTAACAGTACTATATCACTGCATTGCACTGAAGCCCTGACAGATGAAGACTCTTTCATAAGAAGCCCACTCAGGGTGCACTCATGCATGACCTGAACTACAAATCCCAAAGGACCTCAGAAAGAGGTCAATGGACTAAAGTGGCATCAAACATTCATGACATCATGACTACCATTCTGTCTACTACTGACTGTCTGACTGTAGTTATGTAGCTCCACACAGTGGACGTTTGTGTGTATTACAATGGAGCTGTTTGAATGTTTTCAACTATCCATGTCTTGCTATGTGTGTCCATACATTCTTTTATTTGTGTAAATAAAACCATCAGATCAGTAACCTATACTTTCCTCCCGCAGTTTGGCCGTATCGACCCTCACTATCCAAAGGTCTGTGGTCACCAAGGCAAAGTGCTGGACATCAAATGGAATCCTTTCCATGACAATATAATTGCGTCTTGTTCAGAGGACTCTTCTGTAAGTAAAATCCTCATGATGGTCAAATTAGTCAGCATCATTTAAAAAAAACTGTGGAAACAGTGAAAACTTGTTTTAGATGTTTCAGTTTATTTTTGTTGTCATTAATGGAAAACCATTTACTTTTCATGATGTGGATGGTGAAAGAGTTTTACATTAACCTGAAATATTACTTAAATATTGGTAACACTTTACAATAAGGTTAGTTAGTGTAACTAACTACATTAGTTAACATTAACTAATAATGAACTACACTTATACCGCATTTGTTCATCTTTGTTAATGTTAATTTCAACATTTACTAATACTTTATTAAAATCTTGTTAACTAACATGAACAAACAATGAACATCTGGATTTTTATTAACTAACATTAACAAAGATGAACAAAAACAGTAGCAAATGTATTGCTCATGGTTAGTTATGTTAGTTAATACATTAACTAATGTTTAATAAATGACCCTTATTGTAAAGTGTCACCGAAATATTAATATAACCGGACCAAATATATCACTTAAATAGAAGTTGTATTTATTAGAAATATATTTTGTAATATAAAATTTACTAAATATATCACTTAAATAGAAGTTGTATTTATTGAACCATAATGTATTTAGCCAATTATGAATGAATGCAAATTATTGATGTGACAATTTTAAATTGTCACATCAAGTATAGGGATATATTAGGAAAGGGATAAATATTTAAATGTCATTTCAATGTGATTTTGATTTACATAAATCATTTTAAGTGACCCTGCAAAATGAAAAATAATTAATTTAAAAAAGAGAAATAATAATAGAAATTAAAATGGTTTGACATTAATAAAAAAATTAAAAAAAACACAGAAATATGCCAATAATGCCTTGTCGAAAATCATAACAGGGACAGAATATGTAAACACATTATTGTTGTTGTTGTTATTATTATTATTAGATAGCTCTGATTGGATTATGATAGGTAAATCCAGTTATTTGAATGCTTCCGTGTTTGTTATACATTGTATTTGTCATATGAGACTGATTTAACCATTTATGAAGATATATAATTATAACTAACCTGACATTAGAGTCTTAAACCTTCTTGATATAGTTGATTTAAAAGTTATATTTTTTTTAGTTCTGCATCTTTGTGTCTGTGAATGTGTCAGGTACGAATATGGGAGATTCCTGATGAAGGACTGAGAAGGAATTTGACAGAGCCTGTATTAGAACTGTATGGTCACAGCAGACGCGTGGGCCTCATAGAGTGGCACCCAACCACTAGTGGGATTCTCTTCAGTGCTGGCTATGACTACAAGGTAATCAAAAAAATTACAACCGAATTTGACAGTCTCAAAATCAATAATATGAGCTATAAAGTTAAAACATGGACAGTGTGGACAGTTGGTACTTAAGATTGTGAAAACTTATTTTGATTGTCCACAGTATGAACATGAGAGTGCCATACTGCCACTCACAGAAATAAAACGGTCAACAAGACTGTATCTGAGGTATGACTAATGTGTTGTTGGTATTTTTGTGTCTCGGTAGATCCTGATTTGGAATCTGGAGATTGGGGAGCCGGTGAAAATGATTGACTGCCACACAGACGTGGTCCTCTGTATGTCATTTAACACAGAGGGGAGTCTGCTGGCCACCAGCTGCAAGGACAAGAAGCTCCGCGTGATTGAGCCCCGCTCTGGCAAAGTGCTACAGGTGTGGATTGCGTGTGTTTAGTCTTTCAGTATATCCAGCACTCAAACACTCACAGTCCCAAGTAAACAGACAGACTCATGGCAAATTTCAATCACATTCCTTCTAATATCTGATATTGACTTCATTCTGCACTCTTCATATTCGTCAAGTATGCATTAAGTTGATTAAAAAGTATAGTAAAGACACTTATAATGTTACAAAAGATTTCTGTTTCAAATAAATGCTGTTTCAAATCGGCATATTAGAATCATTTCTGATGGATCATGTGACTGAAGACAGGAGCAATGGCTACTGAAAATTCAGCTTTGCCATTGCAGGAGTAAATTACATTTTAAAATATATTAAAATAGAAAAAAGTTATTTTAAATTGTAATATTATTTCACAGTATTACTTTTTTACTGTATAAATGTAGCCTTGTTGAGCATAAGAGACTTCTGTTAGAAACATTAAAACATCTTACCAACCCCAAAATATTTGAACCATATTTTTTTATTTATATAACCCTACACACAAACTCATTTTATTTTCTAAAATATTTTGTACACATCGAGAGGGAAAATATCCATCATCACCATGAATTTTTGGAATAACCATCATATTTCATGCAACCTTATTTTGTAAATGCACTATTGAGAAAATTGTTTGCAGAACTGAAATTTTCACGTGTTTTTGTTTTATATTGTCAAGCAGGAGGCAAACTTTAAAAACCACAAAGTGAACCGTGTTGTGTTCCTAGGCAACATGAAACGACTCCTAACGACAGGTGTGTCTCGCTGGAACACACGCCAGATTGCTCTCTGGGACCAGGTGAGGACAACCTATGTGTGTGGGTCAGGTTTTGACCTGATCATTCCCGACGAAGGGCTGTTAAACCTGAAATCACGTGGGATCAGTCAAGGAGGAAAATAAACAAAAAATGTAATAAGCAGAAAATATTATCTTATTTAAAATGTAAATGCTAAAATGTGTCAGGGAGGGTCAGGGGTGGGGGTAGGTATAGTTTTCGGTGTTAGAAAATACTATTAGTTAAGTATAAAGACAAATTAAGTCAAGTCTCCACAATGTCAGAAAAACAAATGCGCGTGTGTGTGTGTGTGTGTGTGTGTGTGTGTGTGTGTGTGTGTGTGTGTGTGTGTGTGTGTGTGTGTGTGTGTGTGTGTGTGTGTGTGTGTGTGTGTGTGTGTGTGTGTGTGTGTGTGTGTGTGTGTGTGTGTGTGTGTGTGTGTGTGTGTGTGTGTGTGTGTGTGTGTGTGTGTGTGTGTGTGTGTGTGTGTGTGTGTGTGTGTGTGTGTGTGTGTGTGTGTGTGTGTGTGTGTGTGTGTGTGTGTGTGTGTGTGTGTGTGTGTGTGTGTGTGTGTGTGTGTGTGTGTGTGTGTGCTCATTTACAAAACTCATCCAGAAATACACATTGTCCCTGATGTCTGCATTACCCTAAAGATTAAGATCGCTGAAAGTCATTGTTTTCTTCTCAGCATCTTCCCTGTAATTATTGTGTGAGAATCACATTAATTGTTCTGTGTAAGTGTAGCTAAACAGCTACACTCAACTGCAGTGGAGAGAGAATATGGGTAAAGAAGCTGGTTGCTTTGCTCTTCGTACATTGTTAGGTTCTGAGAAAGTACTGTATCTCAACATTCATTTGTTAAAAGAAAAAGAATCTGCAAATCTGGGTTCAAAGTTATTTGCTCTCTTACTGCACTGTCTCTCATGACAGGAGGATCTGTCCATGCCGATCATTGAAGAGGAGATTGACGGCCTGTCAGGACTGCTTTTTCCATTCTATGATGCAGACACACATATGCTCTACTTAGCAGGCAAGGTACACATTACTCCATACTGATAAGGATTCTTACATACTTGTAATGCTTGTAAATATCCACTTCGTTCAAAAGTTTGGCATGTGGATCATGTGACACTGAAGACTGGATTAATGACTGCTGAAAATTCAGCTTTGCCATCCCATGAAAAAATCACATTTTAAAATTGAAAAGTTTTTGTAAATTGTACTAATAATGTTAATAATAATTTTGTTTATTTTATATAGTGCCTTTCAGAAAACTCAAACTTTCAGTTACTGTTTTTACTGTATTGATCATATGTTGAGCATAAGAGACAAAACATAAAAAAATCTTACCGACCCCAAACTGTTGAACGGTTATGTATGTTAGATATAAAAATCGATATAAAAATGTTCAGCCAAATACTGAAAAGCCACATTGATACTGCCATCACAAATGATCACCTTAGAAAAAAACAGTAATTGTCTTTGAACTGACTAAGATGGTGTAATTGTAGGGTGATGGGAACATCCGGTACTATGAGATCACCCTGGAGAAGCCCTACCTGCAATATCTCATGGAGTTCAGGTCTCCTGCACCACAGAAAGGCCTCGGTAAAACTCAAATTCTCACCATTCAGTGATCACACTATACCAGCAACCTCTGTAAAATGGAGTAAAAAAACTTTCAAAATGAACCCTTGAATGCAATAAATAAACGAACAAACAATAATGAAACCCCAAAACACTTTTAATTTATAAAGGAGGTCAAAATGACCCATATTGGATTCAGTTTTTTTCCATAGAAAGGTTTTATCTCAGTTTTCAATGTAATCATTTAAGATTTTGTTTATAAATAAATGTTTAAATATTTTAATTATGATCATTTATTCACTTCAAAATATATAAAAAATATATATATGTATATAATAAAGCTTTTATGAGCAATGTAAGGAATATCAAGGAATGAAATTATTTTTATTGACAAAAATAATCAGAATCACACCCTATCTTTATGCAGTCTAGGGTTAAAACTGGAACTTTGTAAGTATACCTTTAAGTGGATAGCACTTTTATTTAATTAGTAGTTTCTCCTCTAATAAACCAGATATGTATTGTGTTATGATCTCGTCCATATCAAGACAAAACCAACAATAAGCATGCCAATGACTAGTGTCTAATGTTCAACTTCTCATGTGTGTTCTGATAGGAGTGATGCCGAAGCATGGACTAGACGTAGGAGCGTGTGAAGTCTTCAGGTTTTATAAGTTGGTGACTCTGAAGGGCCTGATTGAGCCAATCTCTATGATCGTACCTAGAAGGGTGAGCATAAGCACCATGAAGATATTAGTTCCCAGTCCACGGTTCCCAATTAAATGAATCATTGAGGGTTCCACTGAAGGACGAGAGAAATTTGTGCTAGACAGTAGACACATCCCTTGTATGAGGTCTCAGGTAATAGTTTTTTTTTAAGGAAGCCATTTGACAGGATGGAGGAATCCATCACCTCTCTGTTGCTGGTGTAACTGCCACCTCAGTGAGATGAGAGTAGTGAGCCGTGTAATAACCTCAATGTGAGACACAGCATGTGTGTTTTTGTGCTCTGGACAGAATGGGCAGTGGCGGGTTGGCCCATTATTGTTTAGGCTTCACAAACAGTGGGAAGGACAGCATCCACTCAACCCCACAATTTTTAAATCTACACACACCCAAATAAATCCAGTGCCAGCTTCTTTCAGTGCAAATGGTCCTGAAATCTATCAACCCACATCTATCATTCATGATATTGGAGAAATCGGTTGTTGCACCGCCAGCAGTTTAACATTTCATTTTTTTTTTTTTTTTTTACTTTAGTAAAATGAATATATAGCTAATATTAATTGGGAAAAAAAAATTGGAATCAACACATTTGCTATTTTATCACATAATATTTAGTCTGTATACCTTAGCTAAGGGGATCATCATATTTCAGAGTCCCAGGCATTAAAAGTTTTGAAAACCCCTGTTTTTACTCGCACACAAAGCATTTGCTAATTGTTTTATTTGTAGCAGAAACCTTAAAAAACAGCAAACCCACATAAACCTGTAAGAATACGGTCATGCCTTATTATTTTACCTGGGAATAATTTTACTCAGATACTGAGTTTCCTTTTCATCCAAAGGTTTCATTCACACGTCCTGAAGCAACCTTAAAGGTGCCATAGGTGATTCTCTGCAGAATTATAATTTTTTTTTGCTGGTTGAAAGTCTCCTCATATCCTGTTAGCAATCACTCTGTTAAAGGGTCTAAATGTATTTTTATAAATATATGTCGACTGTGGAAGCGACATAAAATGTTCGTTCAATCGTTGCGTTCGGTCCAAACGGTCCTATAGCATGTGTTCCCTGTCGGCCAATGTGTGTTTGCATACCACTGCGCAGGCTGTTCGTCATCAGCGCGTTCACGAACGCTGTGCAGACAGAGCGAGAATGGCAGGCAAGCAGCAACAACCTAACTTTCCTTCTGAATCGACAACAAGTGGCCATGGCAAAGGATCTACGATCTTTATATCTTCATCTGAGCCAAGCAGACTCACATCGTGGAAACCATCATGCAAGAAATATGATTACACACTGAAAAGTTTTTCTAGCTAAACAATTTGAAAACTTGCTGCTTCTAATTCTGTTTTTAAGAATTTGTTTACGTTTGGTATTGTAGTACTGTTACTCACTGTCTGTACTGTAAAGTTTTCTCACCGGTGAATGACACATAATGTATTGCAGTAACATTGTCTCCGGTCTTCTTGGCTGTGCGTGTTCATAGAGACAGAGCGCATCGCGTCATAATCTGAAGACCACGCCCACCAAGGGGGAAAACAATCAAACCGCCTCCATTGACTTTGCATTGCGAGAGGCTGCCTCCTTGTCATTTCTTGCTTCTAACAAAAGACAGAATAATGCCTAAATGCTGCTATGTGACAAGGTGTACAGCAAACAAGCTAAAAAAAACAGAAATAAGTTTTTATTAGCTCTCGACCCCAAAAAACGAGCGTTTGAGGACATAAAAGTGGATACAGGCTGGAACGAATGGGTAATTTGTGGGATCCTGACACTCAGTATGCACTAAAAATACACTACGTGTGCAGTAAGTTAAACATTTAGTCACTGGTGAGTCAAATATCCAAATGTCAGTTTTATATATTATATTTCTGTAAGATAAACTATCCTGTGTAGCCGATTACGGTCTCCTCCAGCGGGTGTACGTTAGTTCTCAGAGTAATGAGACACGTGATGCTCTGTTTCAACTGTCTGTATCCACTTTTATGTCCTAAACACTCGTTTTTTGGGGTCGGGAGCTAATAAAACTTATTTCTGGGTTTTTTAGCTTGTTTGCTGTACACCTTGTCACACAGCAGCTTTTAGGCATTTTTCTGTCTTTTGTTAGAAGCAAGAAATGACAAGGAGGCAGCCTCTCGCAATGCAAAGTCAATGGAGGCGGTTTGATTGTTTTCCCCCCCGGTGTGGGTGTGGCCTAAATACGCTCTGTCTCTATGCTTTCAGGAGGCGTGTCTTTAGACGGTGATTTGCAGGGAGGGTGGGACGTACGCTTTTAGAGCATTTCCTCAGATGTCCTACAGCACCTTTAAGTGCTCTGCACAATGAACACAGTGGCAATAGTGTGCTTTCTGTGACACTCTGGAGTCCAAGTAGTTGTTTAGACTGAACATTTACCTATCCAGAGCACTGTTATTATCACCTAATGCTAATAGTGTAAAAACAGTACATGAACACCCCGTTTCTTTTCAGTCTGAAACCTATCAAGAGGACATATATCCCATGACTCCCGGGACAGAACCTGCTCTGTCTGCTGATGAGTGGCTCAGTGGAATCAACCGAGGTAAAGACCTGCAGTTATCTTCAGAATACAAATATTTGAAGACAAAGGTTGAAATTAAGCTAATCCTTGTATGCATGTACACATCTAGGTCCGGTGCTCATGTCCTTAAAAGAGGGCTACAACAGACCCAACAAGCTGGTGTTCAAGGCACCAGTGAAGGAGAAGAAGGGTGGAGTGGTCAATGGGATTGACCTGCTAGAAAACGTGCCTCCCCGTACAGAGAATGAGGTGTTACCATGATTCTGTTAAGATTTAATATGGTTGTTGAAAGGACAATTTAGCACATATCTGTATAACCCTTTGCGTTGTGCTCTGCAGCTCTTGCGGATGTTCTTCAGGCAGCAGGAAGAGTTGCGCCGACTGAAGGACGAACTTGCGCAGAAGGACATTAAGATCAGACAGCTGGAGCTGGAGCTCAATAACTTAAGGAACAGCCCAAACATCAACAACAATAACAACAGCAGCAGCAATGGTAGCAGCATTTGACGTGGGATCTGTGCTGTTTCTGTTGATCTCCTAAAGTGACACACTAGCTATAAGCCCCCAGCGCTGCTGAAACACATGGGCTTCCTTTTTCCTAACACTCAAATATCCTTCCTTCAAGACCACTGGAGACCAAGCGCTTGTCTTCATAAAGCAGTGTTTCACTCTGACCCTCAGTGTTGACCCCACAGCTGCAGTGTGCTAAGTTGACTTTATTGGACTGATGATTCACTTAGGCTACCCTGTGAAAAGTCTCCCATCTTCAGTCACACTGCCAGTCTACCTGCAGTGGATTGATTCTCCCTATATGGATTGATTTTGGTACAAGATATTCATTGCATTATCATCTCATAATTGTAGACTTTAAATATTAGAATTATTTATTTCATTTATTTTTTCCTTTGTGCTATTAGCCCTTGTTTTAAACCGCTTAATAAACTCCATATAGAGATAAACAAGTGTTTTAATAAGGTCAAACAGACATGCTTCACCCATCAAGCTGTTATCTCATGTAAACACTAGTTCTATTGCATCATTAGGATATGACCCACAGTGCTGTTTTAATGTAGAAACTCAAGCACCACAGTCCAGCAATCTTTCGACAGATGACTTTTACCCAACTGACATGCTCCTGAGTCCTGAAGTTTCGAGTTTGTACTAATATAAGTTGGGGACTCTGTTTCTTCACATAATTTAGATCCTCCTCACATTGTGCAGTGTGAAGTATGTTCAAGTCAGTCTATATAAGTAATAGCTTATATAATTCAAATAGGTTTTTTCATTTAAATAAACTTTTGCAATATACGGATGGAAAAAATCCACTAATTGTAAAATCCAATCATGAAATGAATTAGCCTAGATGTAGTATTAGAGACCTACACTGTAGTTTCATAGGAAGGTTCAAAGAAAGACAACAAATTGTTAAATTTTTTGATTCAGTAAGATGATTGAAAGGTAATTGTTTATTTTAAAGACTGTCTGTGGTTTACAAAGCATAATGGAGCATTGTTTTTATTTTTTATTAACATTTAAATTAAACCTATTGACTTTCAGTTTTCAGTTCTTACTTTTAAATTAAATGTCTTGGGTTTCAGGTTTGTAGCTTGTAACAATGAATTTATCCTTTCAGTCCTGATATAATATTCAAACATTTGACCTCTTAATTATACAGATTGCTTTTTAGACTGGATGTCAATTTTTGTAAAATGCATTGTATTCCGCTTAGAATTTTTAATGTAAGCGCTTTTAAATGTTTTATTGTAAGTGGACAAATTCCCTGTGGGCAAATATAATGCGCCACAAAACACTATAGGCTTCAATGCGCACTGCTCTGTAAAGGTTAACCTATTAATTATATTATATGAACACATTTATTTTGCCCAGAACAAACTGGAAAATATCGTTTTTAAAAATTGAATGGCATACTTACTGGGCCACCCATGATCTGATGTGTTAAATTCTTATCATTGGTAAAACGGATCACTTGATTCCTGAAAGCTCTCAAACCTCGCTCGACCAGCACGGAAAGCAAAGCTCCTCCTCTGTGAGTGTTTGTCGCTATTTAATTAAAATACTAATATATTTTTTCTAATATTTTGCCTTATACAACAAGACAACCCCAGCAGCTGCTCCTGCTTTATTGCATAGTAATAGAGCGTTTTGAGCGCATTTCAAGAATTCTACCATTAGGGGGCAGTGAAGCCACAATCTTGCGCATGTGTATGGATAGCACATAGGCCTACACTACACTTGCCATGAAGCAAACACTACACACAGCATCCTGCTAACGCATTAAAGGGATAGTTCACTTTGAAATTAATTTTTGGTATGTTTTAGCTTACCTCAAGGGCATCCAAGATGTAGGTGTCTTTTTTTTTCAATTTTGATATTTTTAGGTCAAACCGTTCTTGTCTGTCAGTCATATAATGCAGGTCTATGGTCATTATCTCAAAGAGCATGCACAGAGTCCAAATTAAAACAATTCCCCGTCGTCCAAATTAAACAATTCCCCATCGTAAGTACACATTGATGGCCTAAGACACGAAACGAGCGGTTTGTGTGAGAAAACGAACAGTATTTATATAGTTTTTACCACTTATACACAGCCATGTCCGAGTGATCTGATCTGACGTGTGCGCAGACTGGTGCATAGATATATACACTAGATGTCGCCTTGTCTACGGCAGTTCATTGGAACGAATGTCTTTAAGGCGACATCTAGTGTATATATCTATGCACCAGTCTGCGTACACGTCAGATCAGATCACTTCGACATGGCTGCGTATAAGAGGTAAAAACGATATAAATACTGTTCGTTTTCTCACACAAACCGCTCGTTTCATGTCTTAGGCCATCAATGTGTACTTACTATGGGGAATTGTTTAATTTGGACGACGGGGAATTGTTTTAATTTGGACTCTGTGCTTGTGTTTTGAGACAGTGACCATCGACCTGCATTATATGACTGACAGACAAGAACGGTTTGACCTAAAAATATAAAAATTTAAACTACTGCGGAAAAAAAGACACCTACATCTTGGATGCCCTTGAGGTAAGCTAAAACATACCAAAAATTTATTTCAAAGTGAACTATCCCTTTAATGAGCAGTTCAAACACTGACAGTAGTCCTTAGATAATATCCTAGCATGTGGTATAAGTAAAAATATTAGCCTACCTAAATGGGGCCTCAAAAAATGTGAGGAATAGTGTGTTTATGTGGCCTGTACATTCCCAATATCATACCTTACAATACACTGTGTATCCCTTTGGATGTTAAGGTGAAGTGGGTAATAAGATGTTCACATTGCGAGGTGCCAGAATATTTATGTTGTACTAACTTGAGCCCCTTCATTTTGGTGTCAGACAAGATGCTCACTGCCTACACAAACACAATTAATGTTGAAATATTTCGTGCTGACAGTGCCTGAAGAATTATGAGATAAGACATTAGGCTAACCTTTGTCTTTGATTAAAATGAGTAACATTAATAGGTAATCACTACTCTGTATTTCACCATTCATTATGATTAGCTTATACTAAACTACAGCATGTTGCACTAAGGGTAATTGCATTCAAAGTAAAAACCCCTTCCTGAGTTAGAGCGTTAACGTGCATAAAATACAACTGTCTAGACTATAGCTTAATTTACCTGACATTCTTGAACAAAAATATGACAATCTGTCCCCACAGACTGAGACACCTTAGTTACACTGTATGCAATGCTTTCATTTTCATGTTAACAAAGCACATGCATATACAGTTAATATTCATTTGAACAAAAATGCTGACTTTTATTCATGTAAAAACTTCAATCAGTATGATCTGACAACTGGATACAGCTGTTAAAATTGCGTATGCTTTCTATTTAAATAATTGGCATGACGCTTCTGAATATTTACACAATATCCAGTTACGCATCATCAAAAATATACAAGCTATTTTCCCTGAGCTTCACAATGCAATTTCACTTCATATATTCAATTAATCCGAAATATTCAGTGGCGAGATGATATACACTAGCCATTTCTGCACCAGACTCAAAAACAATCTATTGATCATATAATCACAACTAATTACAATATATGGATTTTCTGTGCCAGTCAGAACAGATATTTCAAATTACCATAGAACCACTTGCATTTTCATTCATTTTATTACAGTTAATGGTTACAACTGAGATTATTTGTGAAAATGTCTGCCATTATCAAAGGGAATCAGAAAAAAAATATATTTGGTCATTATTTACAAAGAACAGAAACCTCTGAACTATCCACACAAAGGGAGAAGGGGTTTAGGACTCATTTGACAAGGGCAGACATTCAGCTCTGAACATTAAAAATAAAATAAAAATCACATTGAGAGGTTGAACTGTGCATGTCCAAGCAGACATCATGATGTGTTCTTCATGCCTAAACAGCACGTCATGTGGTGGTGGGGATGATGATGAAAACACCCAAAAAAAAAAAAAAAAAAAATACACAAATAAAAAAGATGCAATAAAAAAGTGGGTTAGAAAATGTTCTTCCTTGAAATCCAGTAGTCAACTTTAAAATAGAGTCAGCCATGCACTTCTAAAAGGTTTTTGGTTGTTTTTTTTCTTTTTTAATACACAAGTCATCACCAGCATTTAGGCATCAACAGTAAAGACAGGGAAAAAATTACAAGAGCATACTGGTCTGTTTTCCAACAATAATAAATTTCCACACTGTGTTGTCAGCCATTTGAAGAGCTTTTGGAGAAAATGAAGGGAATCAAACTGAAAGTACAAACCAAACCAAAAAACAACAACAACAACATCAACAACAAAAAAGCTAAAAACAAATATTTAAACTGTGTCCTCGTTTATACTAGCCCCACCCCCTACCATTTGAATACCTCCCCAAACCATCGAAGAGTGACAATAGGACAGATATACAGGGGTTAAACGGTCAGATCACAATGGGGGAGGGGGGGATAGGGGGAGAGTCCATGTTCAGTCCTCATCTTCCTCCCCTTCCTCATCCAGTTCTCTTTTCCTCTTCTGACCCCGTTCCTCCTCTGTAAACACAACACAAATTGTTTACTCTTATTCTCACCCTGCTTATCAGCATTCAGTTCGCAGGTGGTAACACTTTATTGTATTAACTGTGGTTTTAATCTATTCACTTACCAAAGTCTTCCTCATCATCTACCTCGCCGTCATTTAATTCCTCTTCCTCCTCTTCCTAAAAGTGAGAAAAAGGCACAAATTTATACCATGTTTGTATATTTTGATTAAAAAAAAAGGAATCAACATTTTCTTCCAGCATTAACCTCTCCACTGATGTCCTCTTCTTCCTCCTCTTCTCCCTCTTCCTCATCATCCTCCTCCCCCTCTTCTTCATCTTCATCCCCTGGAGCTGCATCTTCATCATACTCCTCCTCTTCTCCCTCTGCAGACAAAATTAGGTCAATGACAAATGAATTCCTTAAACGAATTTTTTTTAAAATGATGCAGCTTGAAGCACATTATCAGCCCAACTCTTTAGAAACATACCATCTTCATCATCCTCATCATCATCTAGGCCTTCAACGTAAGCTTCAGCATCAGAGTCTGGTGCTTCTTTATCCTCTTTGTCATAGCCGTCGAGGTATGTCAGCTGAGGGAGCAGCTTGAAAACATTTTCTCTGTAGTCATTCAGGTTTGTCACCTCACAGTTGAACAAGTCTAAACTTTTGAGGCTTTCCAATTTTTTCTGTTGGGAAAAGGACAGGAGGTCAAAACAATGACAATAATAATACATAGTTTTTACTTTATATATATATATAAAAGAAAAATAGGATACGACTCCTATGACAAGAATATAGCTTACCAGGGGTTCGATGGTGCTGAGGTCTTTAATTTTGTTGCCACTGAGGTTGAGATGGGTGAGGTTGGGACACTTCTCTGCCAGTACCTCCAGACCACCTGAGATTCTGTTATCGCTAAGCTCGAGCTGTGGAGAACATGATTCAGTGCCATATTAATAAGACTGGGGGGGAACTAACAGCCTGAATATATATATATTTTTTTTTTATATATACTTCTGAAAAAAATAGACACAAAACTGCTTATTACCTTTTTGAGTTTGTTAAGCTTAGGCAAATTGGCAACTGATGTCAAGCCTACGTTGATTGTGCTTAAAAATTCCAGTTCCTCAAACTCATCAGTGAGGCCCTCAATTTTGCCCTCATTTGACCGACAGTTGTCAAGCACAAGCTCTTTCACCTGTTAAAGGGCATATGAGATGAACAAGAGATTAAATGTTATGATTCATGAAAACAGCATTTGTAATAGCCTCTACATGAGCAACTTCAAATCAATGAGAAGGTGGACATGGTGGTTAAAGCAACTTAAATTCATTCACACAAGAGCTGTTTTTAACTTTTGCAGCATGCCAAAAGAGCACTGTATGTTTACACTTTTATTGTGCTGACCCACCAAAACAAAACAAAAAAACGTAAAAATATGGAAATTCCTTATTTATATAGTTTACATTGTTATCAACAAATAAAACAAGTGCTCATTTTTATCAGAAGATGAATACCTTAAATTAGAGCAAGGAAAATAAAGAGAAAATAAACACGTCGCAAATCGGGCGCCATTCAATTGTAAAGTTTACTTCAGCATGCGGTCTACGGTAACAGATAGGGGGGCATGTTTCGGTGCTTTGACAAAATCTCACATTTGACTCCCCATCCAACAAAATGGCTGACTCCGCAACAAGCGGCGTACATTGTTATCCTCTGGGTCGAGCATTTTTACTACAGTGCGTGCGTGTGTGCTCGAACAGCAAAGTAAAGACGCGTAAACGATAGCCTGGGTGTTACACAAATTCATTGCATTGTCTTGGAAGAGCAAAGACACGAGGACGGACCCAAGAATTCACGAGTAGGAGGGGCAGAGACTGAGGCGCATGATAATGCAACGAGTCGCTCTTTAAGCGAAAGGTATTGACTTTCAGGGAATAAAGATAAAATGTCCGGCTTCACAGACGCTCGACTCCCTATATTAAACAGTTCTGGTCGGTTCAAATGAAAGAGACGGAGGCAACTATTCTCTCTGTTCGATTAAATATCGTGCGTCTTTGTTGCTGGTTAAAATGGCGGCTTGTCCTAGATCTTGCAACTAGAGCAGCGCAGCTTCAAGTTGCGTAGCGCTCACATAAGCGCCCAGTCCATGTAAATAACAAGCAGAGCCACACGGGCTGGAAATCTCTTTATCCCGCCAGCTGAGACGCACAGAAGTGCTCGGAATACGGTTATGACATTTTAATTACGAGCTCTATTACAGCGTACTTGGGTATGCGTAAAGGGGCAATAACAGGGACCTTGATAACGTTGCAATAAATTCATCAGAGAACGTAGTTACACTTGTGAGAATTGATATATACTAAGAAAAACACAGGGGATATTTAAGAAGAAGAGAGTGTCGATTTGGTCTTTGCATTCTGGCAATGTCGTCGACATATAATGCAGTTTTAAATAGGTTTGGGCACCTTAACGCAACTAGATATGATGTGACGCGATCCTTTCTATACTCCTATCAAACAACAAATGCGCTCGTTTTCCCATCTAGATCAAATAGGAGACTATTATCACTAACGTGCCAAAAGCCCACGAAAAGATCCCGCCTAAGTATTTACACAACTTTCCTCGATTGGGAAATGTAAATGCTTTCAATTTAAAAGCATTTAGCTGGAGAGATGCCACGAAATTTAGTTGACCGATCGCGTTTATCGCAAGCTATCTGTCAAACCGTCTGCACAGCTATTTACAAAATGCGTCCCACAACAAGTTACCGAACTGGTCAACGACCACTGTGACGGGAAAGTATGAATGTTGAATTGAAAATGGATGTGCGAAAGTGTGAGAGAGGCATGAACTGACGGCAGGCGACTTTTGCAGCACTGAGGATGCAAAGGAAAAGGGCGCGTTCAGGGGCTACAAAGTTACAAATATGGCTTCTCACGCCGCTTCCCTTGTTTATACACTGAATGCATGGAGCTCTTGCAGTTTCCGACCACAGCATCATCAAAAGATCTCCCGAAAGTTGGGAATAAAATAACCAGTAAAACTGATAAACTTATGGGCCGTGTGTAGGTATACTGAGATAACAACATCCGAGGCTCTAGGCTTGTAACAAAGTCGCCGCAAACTTTTCATTCAAGACATCAACTTGACGCGTGCACATCTAGCGTTGTCCATCCACGCAGAACTACTCTAACCAACAGTTTTAATAAAATCATATCACTCAGCAATTAATAAAGATGCTTACGTCTGACGGCGTCCGGTTCCGCAACTCCAGGTGAATTCTCTTTTTCATATCCATGTTATTGAACTCTAAATGAGTGATTTAAACCAAAGAGCGCAGTTTAGACTTGGAGTCTTTGCTGCACATTCAGCTATAGCCTCTTAACAAACTAGCTATTGCGAGTCTCACAAACATGATGCCCCAGTGGGTGGGAGTTGGGTGTGGGATTGTCGTCACCGGCGACCAATTAGAAACGCGGAATGAAATGTGAAAACGCTCACAACTACACTGGCGACCAATCAGCGTTCGATCACAAGCTAGGTGGGGTTACAGGGACAGTTAGGTTGATCCAGCGAATCTGTTTTAGGGTGACATCTATGCGATAAAATCAACCGAACTGTCGAAGGCGCCAGAGACTAAGCAGGGTTATGGTCGTTTTGTTTTGATTGGATTTATCTACACTTAGACGAGAACATATGAGTTATAGGAATACAAGGACATTTCGAAATACACTGACGTGTTGGTTAAATAAAATGCTACGGACGGGTAAATGAGGGCTGTGCATTATATTTAATATTTAGTCAAACTGCTTCTGTCTTGAAGCGTTTTCCTGCCAGGTAAGTACAGTCACTTTGGACTGATGGATGGTGGTGGACCGTCAGGAAAACACGACCCCTCCCCCTTTTGGAGGGAATGCACGGCGGCGACCACCGAGACGATCTGCGCTAAAAATCTTTATTACTTCTCGTCTAGATTAGGCAGTGAACATATCTCACTACATGTCACAATAAAGTGGATTCCCCGCATTGAAAGATTTACATTATTTGGTCCCGTTTATATAAACGCTGATATGTAAATTGTATTAATGGTTTAAACAGATGAAGCATAATAATTCAACAAGAACGAAGGGACGGTTGCATAACAAAATGGACAAGCCAAACCTGTAAGACATATAATAGCGTGATATATAGAGATATATATATAAAGCGAATAGAGGTGATATGACATAAATCGACGTAATTATTTTTCAGTTATTACAACTGAGCACCGCTACGGCAGAGCCCATAAGTTACCAGTAGCCACTGGTCTTATTAAAAACAAGTTTGTGTCACATGCACTTGACTGCCACATCGCACACTCCAACCACGGGCCCACGCTTTTTCCTACAGTTCAAACAAGCCAATCGTATTTCAGGGGGAGCATTCACTTCCGTTTCTCGCTTTGACTATTGTTGGTATTGAGGGGAAAAAAACAAGGTCACCTGACTGTGCCCGGCGCCATCTTGATTTGCAAAATACAACACATTCAAATAATTATAATACCATTTATTGACTCTTAAAACGAACAAAAAGCAATAGACTTTACCTATATTTGATGTCATGTCTGTGTGTCGCTCCGCTACCCCTTAGAAAAAACTGCAGAGCAACTGCTTGGCGCATGATTGTTTTCACAAAAGTGCACCGGCTGGGTTGTTTGTTGAGAGAGCGCATTTCACTGGCGACTCTGTCGTTTTACAACGTTATTTCGAAATCACTTCATACCAGGACATTTTGCCCTTGAAGAAAACAGAAAAAAAATCTTCTTCTCTCGATCTGGCCACTGACTCCAAGTCTCCAACCCGCGCAAGCGGGCTATTCTCAAGCCCTTTTGATTGTGCTTGCGCATTAGTTGAGACCATTTTTCCTCTGGGTGTGTCTCACTCGTTGTCTGAACGTACTTGCTAGCAGTACTGCATCAAATGTGTGTGTGTGTGGATTGCATTGCAGAGTGCGTCCACGATGTGCGCAGAGCCAAATCGTATTCGCACGCTTTGTGGCACACACACACGTACACGGTCGCTCCTTTTCACACCACCGACGGCTAACTTTTGTGCGTGAACGACGAGGAACGTCATCTGGTCAAAACGTAGAAAATTAGCGAACGTGGACAAACATGCTAGTTAGAAATCACATGAAGGTCAAAGGAAACTTTTTTATTTATTTTTTGCGCGGAAGACTTTATCGTTTTGAGAATGACAATGAACACCACGTATCATGTGACAATCACCTAGATTAGTCAGAAATTTGAATAAAAAGGCATTTGGTAAACCGTTAGGCTATTTTAATAGGACAGATGGATTGATGAACATTTGCACCGTCTGCTATAAATGCTAAAGCTGCAATTCAAAGGATCAACTTGTGAAGTGTTCAATCAACAACCAATTAGTTAGTGTAATCTCAAAACAATGCTTTTCTTTTTAGTAATATATTCCTTACCCAAGATCACTCATTTTGTAAGGCACCATATCAGAGGCATTCACTGTGTTTTCACAAAACTGGAGTGGCCTGTGTTTAGTTTTATTTGTCACAACAGCACTGTATGCAAAAATGAGATTACACACATTTTCAGAGGGTGCGGACAACATGAATAGGTTCTTGCCACTTACTCCATCAGTTACAGGCCGAATGCACACTACATGTCACAAAAAGTCCCATTTCAATTTATTTACTCCTTGTCAAGCATTTAGTCATAGCTAGACTTCTCTACCACACATAACACCCCATCTCTTTGCACAAAAAAGAATAGCCAGACCACAACGTACCATGCTATTGGATCTGAATGTTTCAGGGTGTTTCTGAAGTGACCTGGGACTGTAATAAAGAAACTTCCTATCTTACGTCTCTGTTAAGATTTGACGAATTCAGTTTTCTAAATGATATCCTAACTGAAAAAGTTTCTGTAATAAGATCCCTGATCTATTATTTTGACTGTTTTAGGGCTGTATTCACAATTGGTGAATGACTTACAGAATTTTATTACAGATATCGTGAAGGCCAATTAGCTACCTGCTAAATCCTGCTTATGCTGTATGTGCATATTTTAAGTTTTGCACTTTGTTAAGAAAGCATCAGATAACAACATGAATGTATGGAGAGATTTGGGGAGTATTCAGTACAGATGATATTATCACTCCAGAGGCTGTTTAGTGTCACAATGAAATCAAAATGGACAATTATATAATTTTGCTATATTTATTATAAATTATTTATTTGTGGACATTTTTTTATTATTAATGTAGCCTACCTTAATAATCTTTAATCAACATAACTTCCCCTTGCTCTTGCAGCAACTTTACTAGCGTGAGGGCGGGAGAACCTGCCACTCACACGAGATTACAGAAATAGCAAACCACAATGATCCAATCAATTCCTGATGGACGAAAAAGAGAAGAGATGGGGGGGGGGGGGGGGGGGGGGGATTGCCCGAGAATCCATTTCACCAGATATACATCACAATAGGGAAGAAAAGATTATCGCAACATGTTTCATGCCAACTTTAAGCAGACGTAAGAGAAGCTGCTTTTTGCTGACTGAAGTTTGTTTGTGATCTGAAGCATCTTTCATAAGGAAGATTTCCTGGGTGGAAGGTTTTGGCAGTAATATTGTCTTCATACTTCATCCCTTTTTGTGTCATGTAGGGCATTGATGGAGGACAGCTGACAGCCAGTGTTGTGAGAATGCAAGCCAAATCGAAGGAAGTCTGGTCTGGATAAAACTTGATTGGCTCAACAATATTTCTCTATATCAGTAACAAGATAATGAAATATGATGAGCTATAGCCTACATATAGGTAAATTTACCTATATGTATAGCTCATCATATTTCATTATCTTGTTCATTATTCATTATCACTTCATTTTTGAAGTGTCTGTTTAGGGCTCACTTTGTATATTTAATGATTGTCCACAGAGTTATTCAGAATATGGGTGAAAGACGGTGACCTAAATGGGTCAGCCATGATTTAGGTTGTAACTAGTCAACATGGCTAAACGGTGCATTCTGCTGAAACACCACTAGATGGCAGTCTTTCATAGGCTGAAAACTTTAGCTCATACCCAATGTAACTTCGATATTTTTTCAAACGTTTCAAACTCTATTAGAGAAATTTAGTGTATCAGCCGCTTATAAAAATGTAATGGGGCGATTTGATCTCTGTCAGATGGAGATAAACTGTAAAGTTGTTTATAATAATATTGAATTACTGTTTCTATTATTTATGACTAAATGACTTAAAAATGAGCCATCAAAATAAATTGATGTTATTCTATTATTCATGTTCCTATAACCTATTTTCATTACATTGCACAAAATATATACTGTAGATGCCGCTTAGTAGGACGTCAGTACTGTTATCAGGCCTTTTATGAGGATTAATCTAAAAACGTTATGTATTTAGGACTGAGCAAATCCTTTCAGTGACCATTAAACTGATTATAGCCTTTCACGATCAATAAACTTCAAAATTGAAATTTTTCATAAAATTAAAAAATCTTCTCTCGTCTTTCTTTGTTTCTCAACAAGCACACGAAAGACCATTGGCATATTACTGCCATCTAGTGGTTAGTTAGTTAGTTAGTTACACATAGCACACAAACATCAGATTAATCACCATCTTTTTGCCTCCTGCCGCTTTCTGTTCGAGTTCATGAAAGCTAAATATCCACAAAAGATTACCTTTGTATTATAGAGTAATGTATACAGTTTTTCCTTTCCCTTTTTTGAAGATAGGCCCTAGGCATTGTTCACTTCTAACCCTTTTAACACAAACAAACAAGTATATTTGCTGTTCAATCATACAGCAAATATAATACAATAAAAATATACAGCAGAGTACGACTTACAACCTTATAAATATCCTTTTTTATACGCTACGAGTACTTTCTTGATTTATCATTGCAGTAAAATATATTGACCACAAGAGGGCAATCTAAGAAAACAATTGTGAACACTAAAGGACGAGTAGGCTATAAATACAAATGGCGAGGACTATATTCAGGAGTCATATCTTCAGAGATTCTGCTGCTTTGGTGTGTCTCAATAAATATTCCCAGAGGAATCTGATAGAAAATGATAATCATTATGAACACTTCATCCATTAGGTTGAGAAACACGTGTACAAACTCTATATCTCTTATTTACTTAAAGTCCCCCTGTAGTCAATAATTGTATCCCTTAATACTCAAAATTGATCACCAAAATGACATATTTAAAGTTTTTTTCCTTGAAAAATGTCCCCATACCTTAAAATAGCTTGACTGTTACTCTACACACCCTTGCCTAATTTAGTATAGCCTACGCGGTTCTACGAATATGCAAATTGTCCCCGCCTCCACTCACTCACACCAGCTCAGAGATCCACTCGTTGACGTGATTGGTTACAAGGTAGTTTGTGACGTCAGAAACACCAGCGATTTCAAACTGCTTTTCTGAGACTGTCTTTGATTCACTGCAGTTTTAAAGAGAAAATAGCAATGGTGTTGACTTATGAATTTGCACATGGTTTGCACATGGTTTGTCTTAAAGCATATTAAAAATACCACATAGATACATTAGATAGATATCTAAATACAGATAAATCTACGCTAATTTGAAACTATCCTAACTGATGCAATACTATGCTACTAACTAACTATGCTTCTATACTACACTAACAACTATGCTAATTAACTACCTAGGCCACACAAAATAATCTAAAAAACTATATAAATGCTATGCTAAATAGATGTTAAAATACTCTATCCTGATCGTTTTCAATGCTCGCAATTCGTACTCCTGACACGCTACAATGGTTTTGACGAAACAAGATGGTTTTTATACTGCCAAGGGCGTGGTAGCTCGTGCAACACACTAAGGGCGTGGTGAGCTGGAACCTGCTTACGTCACGTACCACCACAAACATCCAATAGGAAAATTCAACTGCAGTAGCCACCGTTCAACCTGAAGAGGGCAGCACTCAGACGTTTTTACACCATATATTGTTCTGTAGAATTAAAACACTTTATACCCAAATGTCAAAAAAGTTACTCGAATCAATGAACAGCACTAATAAAGCCCCATTCTTACAGATCATTAACTAAAAAAAGTTGGTTTAGGGTTTAGTTACCCTTTAAAAGCTTGATTTTCACCACAGGGGGACTTTAAATCAGAGGCTAACGGTATTTTTTCTTTGAAAAAAAAAAGTACTCTATGTCAATTCTGAATGTCCACAAATAGAAATAGTTTGGCTGGATATACCCATGCATTTATTAATGTCATCTAGATATACCCATGCATTTATTAATGTCATCAAGCTCAATAACAAAGACTTTCTGACAACATCAAGAAGGAGTGATGGCCAAAAAGGGGTGACTTGGGGATGTGTTTGTCAGATGAAACAAACTGAAATAAACCCATGCATTCATTATTAATGTTAATTGACTTTTGGATCAGATCTAAGACATAGCTTGTAATTTGATATCCACTTAGAGAGAGGGTATGAAATGAATATCCTGCTCTACGAAAGCATTCTAGACCATGTGGCTGAATCAAATTATGCTGTCTAATAGTTACATTACATGTGGCTAAGATAGTTACATGAAGGGCAATGATTCAGATTTTAGGAATTATAATGAATACACAACTACTATGATGCAACCAAGAGTTGAATTCTACATTACTCAAAACTTTAACAGTGCTTTATATTCTACCTCCATGTAAACAAACATTCTTCTTTTGTGCTCCATGGACTAAATATCACCATATGAGTATAGAATGACATGAGGATGAGTAAATCATGACAGAATGTAACACCACATGCTTGGAGAACAAACATAATTCAATAATTCAGAAACTTTCCATGATTCACTCACATGGGCGACATGAACATGCCCACGTCTTTTTCTGTGATTAGTCTTGAGCACAGATCACAAAAGATGATATGTTGTATGTAGTTTTTATCATGTTAATTTCCTAAAATGTATTATTTTGTGGTTATGTTGGTGAATGAATAATAATAAAAAGAAACAGATGGCCGTAATAAAGTGCTGAAAATGAAAAAAAAAAAAAAGCAAGAGAAGTAAAAAGAGAGTGTGGCTCTATAAAGTTATGTTCTTTATCATTAACAATGCAGCTCTCAGCCCATCTTCTCAAACATTCATGAAGATTTCTCAGTCCAACAGGATCATGAAATGTCGTTTGTCTTCAGCTGTCCTGTCTTCAAGTTCCTCCCCCACAATTTTTGAAATGTTACCTCTCGCTCTGACTCAGTGCTTTATTGTGCTTTATTGTCATGACATAATTGCACATTTATATTGCCAAAACTGTAAGCAACCAAAAATAAGGCAGGAATCTGAAGTTAGGAAAATGATACAAATTTAAAGTTATTAAAAATAAATATGAAATAATTTATATTAGACATTAGAGAATAAAAAGTAGAGGTAAAGGCAAAGAAAAGAAAAGACATAAATAAGGAATTGAAAGAAACTAATAAGGAAGAGCATGGTGCCAATACATATATGAAATACACACTGCATACACTGGAGAAATGAGTTTACTTTACATATCCCTTGTTTAAGGCACTATATATGATAAAAGTTGTCTGCTGCTTGTTTAGCACTCAAGACTTTAACTGTATCCACATTTCCCAGTCATTTAACCAAGCCACTATGATCTATTGACACGCGTTTTCATTCATCTGGTGCTATACAGACTGGAGGAGAGAGCTGTGATGGCTCTCTGTGTCTGATAATCATATAAGACTGATCTGCACAACAAGCTCTTTCACTCAGATTGCTTGTGCATCATTTTGTATTCCCCAGCATCTGTGTCTGCTAACATTGGTGTGGTGCATTATATTAGACCTGCTTCCTGTCTGTGTGTACTTAACAAAAAGATCATAAATAAATTAAGATACACATGCTCACACATACACAAAGAGACAGTTTTTTTTTTTATTATAAAAAAATCTCGCTTTTTTCTCTTTTCTAATATCTCTCTCTTGATCCATATTATGTGTATGACTCCATCCTCCAGCTTGTAGATAATCACATTGTAGCACAGCAGTGGATTTGTAATTGTATATTTACTGTCTGCAATAGGCCACACTGGTGCCAGAAGGACTAAACCAGACAGACAGTAACTTTTGGCTCTGTAAATGGAAATCTGCCAGACGGTATGAGATATTATAAGTGTGGCTCTTGCTATTTGGTTATCAAATAATAAAGATGATGGACTGCTTTTTATTGAAGGAGCACCTTTTTAAATCTAACAGTTCACATTTAAACAGAGGCCAGTGGAAGCTTGTTGAGAGGATATCCCAAGGCTGAACACAATTATGGAAAATAAAGGAAAAGGTGATTTTAGAGTACAAGATTAAAAACCATCCCGCCCTGTAATAAATGAGCACTGTCCTCTGAAAGTGTACTAAAGTTTCTCCCTGCAGAAACTTGGCTTCTCTCCAATTGCTCCCTTGTCCTCTACTCCTGCTTCACTAGCATGGAAGTAAGATTCACGATTCATGATAAGGAAAACTGATTTACTTACAATGACAGTCATGGTGTCCTTGAGCACTGTCTTGCCAAGAACACCAGCATAAATGGCCACCGGGATTATGAGTTTTAGATAATGGTCCAAAACAATAGGTATAGTGTGATAAGTTTATGATAAAACTGTGCTTGGCAGATCTTTACCATAGGGGATGGTGTTTTGGTGACAAAGACACCATCAGCAAACTAACAAAATACTATCAGACTAACACACAACACCAAAATAATGCAATAAATGTGAATTAACTTCTAAATATAATAAGAAAATCTGTGGTTATAAATTTACATGTAAAGACCCAAGGACCAAATATGATTACATAAGACCCGGAGTGTTCAGTGCAGTCAATTTAAGACAAGAGTCAGAATTATAATGAATTAAATACATTTTTTACTGAAGATAGTTTTCAGTTTCATCAGCAGAAGTCAGCTTCAAGACTCACAAGGAGTTCGTAGTCCGCCCCGCTTACAGTTACAAAGATCACTGTACACCAAGGTCTAAGCTACGTCCTTGCTTGAATGATTCTCATTGGAAGAAATAGATAAACACACATTTTCCACACATGGACGGATAGACTAAAGCACATCTCCATCGATTATGCTGCTGACACTCGGACCCTGGCTTTAGGCACGTCGTGACCTTCCAGGTCGTAGATCTGGGTTGCAACATGTTGAAGAAAATAAGTCAGTTAATCTCCAATAATGCCAGTTGTTCCTTAACCTGTAACCAATACACACACACACACCGACACTCATCTTCTTCAAGGTTGGATTTGGCCGGGCTCTAACTATAAACAGGAGAGTCTTCTCAAAACATCAAGATAATACGTTCTTTCTCTCAAGGAGAGGACACTTTTAATCTACATGTAACAGTAAAGTAAAGACTTTAACGAAGAACTGGTCACTTAAACTGTTGGTTCCAATGACCCTTGTGACCTATAGTCGTCATGGTGAGCTAGAAGAACACACACATATAAATATTAATGCGTTGAAGACCTTTCTCAAACAAAACGAGTCCATATTTCATTTCTGGAAGCCGGGCTAAATGAGCAAGCACTGTTTCTGCATTCCAAGCATTTGAGCCAGACCCTCAGTCACCTCTCAGATATCTAATACAGACATTAGAGAATACATGAAAAGAACATTTTCGATAGGCTAATCACACTGGTAACTTCTATAACTAAGTAAAATCTCATAAGCCTAGGGAAGTCATTTAACTCATTTGATATTTAGAAGGAAAAATATTGATTAATACCCCTTCAGTACTATTTGCTCTAGCTATAATTATCCATTTGATAAAAAACAGGAAAAGGAAAAAAACAAAACAATTGAACTAAGACATTGTAATTTACTATATAACCTTTATAGTATTTAGTAAAAAGATGCCATTAATAAAAAAATATTTAAAATAAACAACTTTTAAGTTGATTCTACATAATTTGGGCATTCAGTATGTACATTTATTTATGAATTTTACTGTTAAGTGTGAATAATTAATCACAGAAACCCAATTATTTATATAATATGAATTAATTGATTGTGTTTTTATCTATAGCTTAGCTATTTTAAATATTCATGTGAAATAACTAAGTATTGTATTGTTGTGGATTGTTTCATTAAGCTCTCCTATGTTTTCACCACCATGTTTTCTTTTAGAAACTGAAAACAGACACTATAAGGCAGAATATTGGGCTATTAACATTCTATTAATAATTCACAGCTAATATTATATATAAACGTATTTTGTTATTCTATCCGCAAAATAGTAAATGAATTTTCTGAGGTTCAGAGACTCACACAGCTGTTTGTTCTGCCCACCTTAGAGGTTCTGTGACACTTTAGAGACAAACTAGAGTGCATTTGCATGTTGTGTATATATATGAGCAGAGAATTTGTCGCTCATCGTACCCTGCACTAGGAGACGCAGAAAGAAGAAAGAAGCAGAGATCTGGCAGACTCAGAAATATAATAGATGGATTTGTGCAAAGGCTTGGGAGAGGAGCTCATGATGAGAGTAAGAAAGTAGAATAGAAAGACAGCCTGTCTGTCATACATACAGACACTGAGAAGAGGATTTAATGAGTATGTGCATGTAGGGGGAGGGATGAGAGAAAGATGGGGATTTGATGAGCAGTAGTAGCGTTCCTGTTGCCACAGTCTTCTCCCTCACCCCCAAACCTCTCTTTTTCTCTTTCTCTCGCAATCCTTCTGTGTGTCACCCATGAGAGGAATGCACATCTGCTTAACATGCAGCAGATATACACAACCACATACACAGTGACTTGTGAGGATGCAGTTTGCTCCAGTGTGGCATATTGCAGACAGCCTGTTTTATAGAAAGGGGTCTGATTTGATAAAATGTTTACATTCACTGTTAAAATTATCCTGTTAAATGTAGGCTATAGACAAAAATCTGAGTTAATGAGAAACTGGATTTTAATGATGAAATAGAATAGACTATTTTGCCAAGAAAATTGCCAAGGGCATAAGCTTTCTATCATTAGGCTCTTCTAGCAACATTTTAGTTAAGGACAGTCTGCTTCAGAAGGTCACATTTTGATTGGCACATTTGACACACGAACTCCCCGCGCCACGAAGAATGCAGCTCTACTGAGTAGGCTAAAGGTGTAATTCAATCTTTTTTTCATTTTTAGAGAGCTAGATAATTTGTCAACGTTGATTATTTCACTGTATTGTTATTGTATATCATCAGTTGCAGTTCAGGCTGTTCTCACTTACCATCAAATGATGCATCTGTTAAACGGGTCGCAATGAGTGTACGTTAGTGAAGAGGTGTTTTATAAAGTAAAGCAGACAGTTAATTGCTTTTGGTGGTGGTGGTACCATGGTAATCATGGTAAAACCACTCAAATTATGAAGTATTTATATCTGGTGATCTAAAATGTGTTTATTTCATGGATAATGATGGGTCAAGTTTTTGAATATGTTGGCCTATAGGCAATTTTCCTTTTTGTTTTATGTAGCCTAATATTATTTAATGCCCTGTCATATGTATTTTATATATATATTTACTAGCTTTTTTCATAGTTGTAGTAGCGACAGGTTTGTTTACGGTTTACAGTTGTTGACAAATATCTGAATGGGCCACATCTTTTTTTCTAGCTGGGGATACTTTGTGTTACGTCATCACCCCCAGAGCCATAGAGAGAGAGAGTTGCGACACTCTTTGATGTCGCCGCTATGGCTGTCACGTGGTTCATGTAAGCCCCAATAGTTCCAAAACGTACGCTGGCTGTCATGTTCTTCTATGGGACAGACAGCAGCGATTGCATTATTGAACGGTAAATATAAAATAAAACACACACCCAAGTACTTTTTCAGCTGTTATTGCATTATTGCATTTTGTTAATGTCAGTTTTGCATTTGGAGATAAGTTTTAGGCTATATTTTTGGAGGGAAAAGCTTAGTGTTCATGTTCGCATGGGTAGTAGCACTGGCTTTAGCGGCTCTAACTTAACTTTTCCATATCATTCATCTGATGATGGACGTCTCATGATATTTATTTTAGCACAACTGGGCTGTATTAGGCGATTGATTCCCGTGATTTTGCTTATAAATTTGTATTCAGCCATTAGCCTACCTTCATGATCACGCAAAGAGGTCTGCCGTGGCGGTCCGTTCAGAATTCGCTTAGAAGCTAGCTCACTTCTTCTGATGAAAGTGGCCACCCCCAGGACCACAACGTGAAACATGATCATGTTAAGACTAAGAATATTATTTTAAGATTAAGGCCATACACATTATCAAAACTATAACAGATTAAAAACGAATTTAAGCATGGCTGATACAAATGAAGGTTTTCAAATAAAATATTTTTTATTAAACAATGACAGACAACAAAAATGTGTGCTTGTGTGTGTGTGAACAAGAAAAACAAAAACCAGGGGCAGGTGATCCATGAAACAGACAGGACTGGTGATGGCCATAACAATGCTAAAGGTCCAGCATTGTTCTCACAAGCCGCTTCACTCAAGACAATAATAACATAATGAAAAGTTAGTATATCCCAAAAAAATAAATTAAATAAAAGTTGCTATAAAGGTGGTAGCGATTCATTACCGAACTCTTAGCTGACGAAGTCGCGCTAGCTAACTAACGTTAGCTAGCAGGCAGTGCTTGAAAATTGGTTGAAACAACCAACATAAAATATAAATAATTACGCTGTGCATGTACAAATGAAGACCAGTATAAGCATCGCAAAGGGCCTCTGATACAATATAGACAGTTGACAATTCAAAAGAGGTCGATATTTCGGCAACTTAACTCTGGAACAACTCGACGCGCAGCAATGTAAGTGAATGGTGTCCAACGCCCAAATGACAGTGTTTGGAACTATTCCGATCTTCATATCCCGGAAGTAGGCGGTTAAAAGCGCCGCCATTATTTACAACGGAGGTCTATGGGAGTGTCGCAACTCTCTCTCTCTATGGCTCTGATCACCCCCTTTCATTACTTTAGACACCCCCTCTTCGGTGCTCAGCTGGCCAGTGGGATGCCATTTAAAAGGGATGCCTGTGTATTTTACAACTTATAAACTTATATTTCATTACATTAAGTGATATAATGTTTTTATACCAATCTACTTGGACTTCCAAAACCTGCATGCACCTTAAAACGTGCAGATAACACAGATAGTAAATCACAATAAGCCATCCAGGGTCATACAAAGACAAAACATAATCAGGGTAACACAAACCAAAATAATAAAGAAGAAAAAGAAAGACAGAATGAGTGATGACAAATAATAACATACAAAACTGATTATATACAATAAAGCCAGATAACGCATACAAGAACTTGTTTTCGTTGTTTAACAAATTCAGAATCTTTTTATTATTATTTGAATACAAACCCAAATCAAGAAAAGTTGGGACATTTTGTAAAATGCAATTAAATCAAGAATCTGTGATTTGTTCATTCTCTTTCAACTTTATTTAACTGACAAAAATACAAAGAAAATATTTCCAATGTTTTCACTGAACAACTTAATTGTATTTTTGTAAATATAAACAGATTTTGATTTTGATGGCTGCAACACACTCCAAAAAAGTTGGGACAGAGGCACGTTACCACTGTGTTACATCACCTTTCCTTTTAATTACACTTTTTAATAGTTTGGGAACACCCAAAAACAAGCTGAAACGTGGACTCATCTGACCACAGCACATATTTCCACTGTATTTTAGACCATGAGATGAGTTTGGGCCCAGACAACTCGTGGCATCTCTGTATAGAACTCATGCATAGCTTTCGCCTTGCATTACAGAGATTGATGTTGTATTTCTTGATACAGTGCAACTGTGTAAAATGACAATGGTTTTCCAAAGTACTCCCACAGACTAAGATTTCTCTGGATTCCCTGAATCTTTTCACAATATTATGTATGGTAGATGGCGAAAGACCATTTTCTGCAATCTTGCATTGAGAAATGTGATTTTTGAAATGATTGACAATTCCTCGCCTATTACCGATCACCTACTTATTGTGGACTGTTTCAAAAGAGATTAACTTGTATATTACTGTATATAATCTTTTCACTTTTTTTTTTAGCTTTAGTCCCAACTTTTTTGAAGTGTGTTGCAGCCATCAAAATTTGTTTATATTTACTACATAAAATGACGTTTTTCAGTAAAAACATTGGAAATATATATATATATTGTACTCTTGTCAGTTAAATAAAGCTGAAAGAGAATTAACAAATCACACATTCTTGATTTTATTGCATTTTACAAAATGTCCCAACTTTTCTTGGTTTGGGGTTGTACAATGTCACTTTGCATTAAAGGGTTAGTTCACCCAAAAATAAATTCTGTTACTCACCCTCATGTTGTTCCAACCCCGTAAGACTTCTGTTCATCTTCGGAACACAAATTAAGATATTTTTGATTAAATCTGAGAGCTGGCTCACTCCTTCATAGGCTTCTCTGTTACTGAAACAGTGACTACAGTGGCTCAACCATAAGTTTTTCAAGCGACGACCCCACCAAAATAACGACTTTATTCAATTATTAATTTTCTTCTGTTTTGGCCTCTGAGTGAGTTCACGTAGTGTAACAGCGCAGCGCAACGTCAGAACGTAGGCTCACTATTGGCCAGCATCACACACATGACCAGCGTCGGCCAATAGTGAGCCTACGTTCTGACGTTGCGCTGCGCTGTTACACTACGTGAACTCACGTCAGAGGCCTACACAGAAGAAAATGAATAGTTGAATAAAGTAGTTATTTTTGGGGGGTTTTGTGTACAAAAAGTATTCTCGTCGCTTGATAGACTTATGGCGTGTTCACACCAAAAGCGAAGTGTATATTCGCATCGCGTTACTCGCTCTAGATTACTCGCGGGATGTTTTTCTTGTTTTTCTCGTCACTCGCGAATAAAAACATCCTGCGAAAAGGAGTGTGTCGTCATCATCAACATCAACACAATTTATTTCTGCCATAATTTTTCCGTCATGTCTGAAATAAATGATATTGCTGCTCTGTACTTGTTGTGGAAGTCCCAAAAGCCAAACGCAGACGTGTCTGGGTTCACAATAATTAGCTCCTCCATTTTCAACAACAGTGATAGTAACCGGACGTATCAATGAGCTCTTCGTTCATTGGCTTGCGCAACTAAAGGCCAATTTATACTTCTGCGTCGGGTGCGCGTAGAAGGTACGGCGTAGCATACGCATTGACGTGTACCATACGTCGTACCCTTCGCCGTACCCTGACGCGCACCTCCTCAAAAATGTAACTACGCGTCGCGGCGACGCGGACCGCAAGATCTGTGATTGGTCGGCTGGATAGCATCGCGTTTCCTCCTACGCATTTCCGGAATGATCTTCTGCACTCTGCACCGCCCGCCCGCCATTTTTAAATTCCGAAGATCAGTGAAGAGCCATGGAAATAGACCAAGTGACCGAGAGATTGCTTGAAGAAGTGCGGAAATACAGCCATCTGTATGACTCCTTCAGTCGCCATTGCTCGTAGAAACCTAAACTCAAAACAGCCGCGAGGAATGTAAACACAGTGGAACATTAAAACCCACCCGCGCCAACTAGCGTTTCGGCGGTGTAACTGCAGAGCAACACAGACATTCGCAGAAGTATAAATGCTCACGACGGCGTTGCCTACGTGCGTAGCCTACGACGTACACTACGGCGTACACTCGACGCAGAAGTATAAATTGGCCTTAAGTGTCATGCGAATTTTCCGCTCGAGTTGAAATTTTTCAACTTGCGTGGAAGACGTGATTAAGGCGATTATCGAGCGTTCGCGGCAAACGCGTCGCCCAATTCGCGTCTTTGCATTGACTTTGTATGTAATCTACTCGCGCATATAATTAAATTCGCATTTGGTGTGAACACGCCATTATGGTTGAGCCACTGCAGTCACTTTGACTATTTTAAACATTGTCTTTACTAACTTTCTGACAGCTCTCAGATTTCATCAAAAATATCTTATTTTGTGTTTCGAAGATGAACAAAAGTCTTACAGGGTTGGAACAACATGAGGGTGAGTATTTACTAACAGAATTTTTGGGTGAACTAACCCTTTAATTTAAATGAATACATTTAATTGTTTATTAGTGGAAAATATATAAACTGTACAGCGCATTATGCTAAGTTTGAATATCTGTCAACATCCACTGAATGACATGCTTCAGTAACACCAGTAGTGGATTTGATGATGAAAAGAGCATTGCCATGAGTGCTTGGTCTGTTATTGCTGGTGTCATGGTGATGTCAGTCTTGTTCAAGCAGATGTGACAGGTCGGTTGCCTATAGGGTTCAACAAGCATGTCTCATGCAGTGACCCGCAGCTGTCTTAACTACTCACTTTCCTTTAGGAGTTTTGTAAACAGTGTGTGTGTGCGTTTGGTGGGTGCACGTGTCTATGCTAATTTATTTCTCATTGACAAAAAAGCATGCTGGGTGTGGATGTTTAGCAACTGATCAAATCTCTATCCTACTTATTATGAGAAATACCCAACAATTCCTAAAAAATAAGCTGGCATTCTTTCCATTCTGTCATCATTACATCCTTTCAGATTGCCAAGTTTTCAGCCAGTGTCACTTTGGCCTCTTCATGATCTCAGAAAGAGTGTGACAGCAATAAGCAAAGAAATACAGAGAAGAGGAAAGCAGAAGGAAGAAGAGGCCAGGCGTAGTAAATATTTATGAAGGGGCGGCTGATGTTTTCTGGCTTGGTGGTGAAGCGCATTGAAGTACATTAACAAACACAGTAAGCATTCTGCATGAATCTTTTATATGCTTTGGAGGTCAACGACAATAAAAGACAACAAAGGATTGCAGCAAGCACACACAGCAACCCTGAAATCAATCAGCTGTCAGCCCCCTTCACTCCCCCCAACAGGATGTACCATCTGAAAAGATCTTATGTGAAAGAAAACAAAATAATGTTTAAGCGCTGGATTTGGCTAATTGTGTGGATTATTCTAGTAGTAAAATATATGTGCTGAAAATAAATTGAACGTGTTTAATTGTTGATAAAAAAATTTAGCGTTTTAATTTTGTTATTAAATCAAAACAGAATTTGTCATTTATTCTATTTGAGGCATATTATAAGATAAAACTGACTAATCTTAATTTAGTTTTAGAACATATTTACAATTTTAATAACTTTCATTTAATTTAAATCAACAGTCTTTCTCTTAGAAACAAATACATAAAATATTTTTAAATCATTTTTGAATTTTTAAATTTAGTAAATTTTGCCCAAATCTCCTAATTCAATAGGTAATGGTCAACAGAAAATACATCAGTACTTTTTAAAATGATTTCATGGGGCTTCTAAGTTTTTATTTTATTTGACAGCGCTAGTATTAAACAGCATTATTTAAATAGTGTGGGATTTTGATACAGAATTGGCAAAAAGTGGTGTTTGTTTTTAAAGACCATACAAATTTGATTAGACCATAAAAATGTGGAAAATATTTTATGCATTTTAAATATGAGGAAAGAACACAACACTAAACTTAGTTAAAGGTATTCACAAAATTATTTGACCAAAAAAAAAAAAGAAGTTAATTTTAGCATTTAAAAAAACTGCATGGAAAAACAAGGCTCACAGAACAAAGCACACATTAATCAGTTATTAATATTTTGTTGGTTCTCTTTTGTTTGCATGCGTTCATATTTCAGTGACAGCCTGGCCAAAGATTAGCCATATCTGCAAATTTGGCATGTTTCATTGTGTTAATTACAAATACTCTAACAAATAAAAAAAAAAAAAAAATATATATATATATATATATATATATATATATATATAAATAATGGTGAAGATGTGAATTTTAGGTGTTACATGAATCCAGATCCAAATGCAGCTTTGAGTGTAATCCATAAAACAGGCATAAGGTCAAAAAATAAATAAATAAATTAACCATCCATAACAAAAGTCCAAGGCAAATGTAAACAGGAAATCCAGGGAGACAGGCAAAAGATCAAGACCATGCCACGGAAACCAGCTGTCATGGCCACAACGCCAGAGCCTCTATACACCATGACCGCCATGCCAGAGACTTCAGCTGTCATTGCCACCACATCAGAGTCGATGCTCAGTCCAAACGCTCCTGAGACAGTCAGATAAACTCAGCAGAACCAGAAGGTCTGGAATCCATCGCCAAGGATCGCCCAAGAGGACATTTGACTGACATGTAACGCAACCAATCACAGTTCGTTTTGTTCAGCGTCGTGTAAAATGTAAAGTCAATATCTTTACGATAACAGACTGGCATGCATAAAAAAATAAAAAAAATAAAAAAAAAGATTCATTCAAGAACATTTTGCAAGTTTACGGTAACAATGGAGCCTGGTATAAGCACTCATTGCCACAGTTGTAAACAGAACAGCTTTCTTCTTCCACAAGGGGGTTTGGCGTTACAATGGCTTTGTTTCCAGGCGGACCATTAAAGAACGCAACAAACACTTCTCCCGGACATCCTGTAGAATTTGACCAATCAGATGACCACTTTGAAAATCCTGAAGGGTTTCCAGTTAAAGGGTTCCATATCCGCCTTTCAGCCAATGGTCCGTGGTCGTATCTCGGCAGACAGAAAAATCTAGGCAGACAATCCATAATCGTTATCCTCTAAAACAGGCATAAGGTCAAAACCACAGAGCAAACCAGCCATATAATAATAAAAGTCCAAGGCAAAGGCAAACAGGGAAATCCAGGGAGACAGGCAAGAGATCATGACCATGACACAAAAACCAGAAGTCAGACTGATGCAGCGCAACACCAACAAGACTTCACTGTGAGCCAAAGAACACACAGGGTTTAAATTGGCAAACATAAGCGAGATAATGACAAACAGGTGGCAGTAATCCGTACATAATGTGTCCAGGCAATGGGTTATGGGAAATATAGTTTATGAAGTGGTAAAATAGATGGAAGGAGTGCCCTCTGGTGGTCATCATGGGCACTATAGCTTGCAGGTGTAACACTAGGCCGAACATCACTTTTGGCCACTACTGTAATTATTATATTTAAAGGGATAGTTCACCCACAAAACCTGTATGACTTTATTTCTTCTGAAGAACATAAAAGAAGATTATTTGAGAAATGTCTTCATGTTTTTTGTCCATACAATGAAAGTCAATGGTATTTTTTTCTTGAGGGTGAGTAAATTATGAAAACATTTCATATTGGGTGGACTATATATTACAGATTCAAAATATACAATATTTTGGAAATGTCTCATTTTCTTTGATGTGTTTGAATGTTATTGGATTTATTGCCTTCAGTCATTGCTATCCACAATCTTCTTTTTCTAAGTTGAATGTTTTTCTTTTCCATTAAGGTGATAATCACAAAACGACATCAGAGCATCAAAAGAGAGCCTCATCATTCTCTGAGAGGAAATGAGAAGCTGACGTGGACTATAAATATCCAGGGTCTATAGATCTGTCATTCAGTCTTATTTGCTGAATTACTGAAACTACAAATACCTCAAGAACAATGCACTATTTTCCTCACACACACACACGTGCGCGCACATGCACATGCCCATGTGCGCGCGCGCAGCGCGCGCGCACACACACACACACACACACACACACACACACACACACACACACACACACACACACTGTAAGATAACATCAGCCATCTTTGTGTTGAGCATTTCCAAACTGCTTTTTTCCTTGCACTTGTAATTCTTCTGCAGCTGTGGAGGAGCAAAGAAACTGCAGTCCCCGAGGATTACACTGACTGTGATGGCTCAAGAAAACTCTGAATGGACCATTTTCCAGACCCAAGACTGCCCTGTCTTCAAGACTGTTTTTGGCATTCAACAAATGGATAGAGGGAAACAGATTTCATAGAAATTATATTCTAATTTGCAGCTGCATGACTAACAGGTAAAGGAGCCATGGACTATACCACAGTTCATCATCAAAAAAAAAAAAAAAAAAATTATTATTATAAAAATTATAATATTATATTTCATAATAATAACATGTAAAAAACTAAAAACAACTAGTACAAGCTCAGGCCATTTATTTGTAGTAGCTAGGATGACATGTCATGTCTACCTAATACAGCTGAACACAGATATAAAAATACTAAAAAGACTCCCACTCTTCCCCGAGAGAGCTGTCAAGATAGAAGATTAGGCTTTTAAAGTTGTTCTAAAGGCTTTTGTTTCTTAACTTCAGCATATTTTAAAAGGAAGTAGTTAATTCAACATCACAGCCCTCTGTGGTGGAACAGTGTGTGGGTGCATAATCGCAACATTTTGAGACTGATGGCGCAGCTTGACATGCTTTTGCTGGGGAACTCATAAGGGTCATGGGGCTGGTCATTAGGATTGCTTCCAGAAGGATCGTGGGTAGTGATGCAGTACAGTGACAGAAAACTAACACAATGAGTCAGTTTTCAGAGTCGCATATGGATATTTATTTATTTTTAAGATGCTTCTCAAACAGGACAAAATAAAGTTCTTCACATTCTTACCATTCATTGTGACTACACAACGCATTCTCATCCTTGGGCGTCATAATACTGACGCTTTTGACATTTCGTCTACATCGAACGCACATGGCACCCTTTAGCGTCAATATGAGACGCACAGAGCTTTGTTCGGTGATGGGTAGGTTTAGGTGTAGTGTAGGGATAGGGTTAGACCGCTAGGAGGCGCCTTCTGGCCCATTTCTATCTGCGTCTCATATTGACGCTAAAGGGTGCCATGTGCGTTCGATGTAGACGAAATGTCAAAAGCGTCAATATATGACGCCTTGGGATGAGCTACAGCAACAGTCTTTCCTGGACTGACCCTCAATGACTCCGGTGAACAACCACAGATTTTGTCAGGCATCTCCACAGGTAGAAGCTGCACTGAAAAAGATCATGCAGTACATGTGAATTATGATCATTTGTATTGACTGAGTGATATAAGATTGAAATGGATAAATGGTAATGATGCACATTGCTGAAAAAGTACACAAGATATGCTCAAAAAGTTGACTGACAGAGTATTCACATAAATTTTAAATCAAACAATAAGAGAAAAAAAGAGCTTAACTATTCTGAGAATGATATATACTGTATGTTGTACACACACAAACCAGAACTTACCACAATGGGAAAGAGCCTTATCCACCACGAAAGTTGTTGGAGGCAATGGCTGGAAGAATCCAGTAGCCATGGCATCTCTGTTGTGGATGTTGATGTCACATTCAGCACAGAAGAAGAGACGTGGTCGACAGTCACAACACCGGACAGCAGCTGGATTTCTCCCACACTGTTGGCAGATGTGTGTTGCCACATTTTCTTGTGCCGCACCAGACGGGGTCTCTCTGCCCTCCACCTCTCTTAAAAGAGACTTTGTCGTGTGCTCCAGTTAGTGTCAGGAGCATTGAAGAGAGGATCAATGTTCTGAATGTGATCAGCTGTAGAGGATAAAAACAACATAAATCAACATTTATAACTTTTAAATTTCCAACTTGTCCCAAGGCTAGTGGCACATTTTTAGCCTGGTTACCAGCCTGAAATGGTGCAAGCTCACGGCTTGACATATAGCTAAAAAAAAAAAAAAAGACTAGTACACTTTTTATTTCCCAAACCCTAACGTGGACAGTCCAATTACTGTCGGTTATCTGCCTATAATGTGTCATATAGATGATGACAGCAAATAGGAATGCTTATATAGAAGCCTATTAAAAAGAAACAAGTTGACTGGCCATTGACAACACACTCTGAAGAACAAACTGTTTCAACCAGGTAACCAGGCTAGCACATTTTATTGCATAACCATAATATTGACAAGATTTCCTGACAATGTCATTACAGCCCACAATTTAAAAAAAATTGTATGCGCTAATTTTGTAGTTTATACTGCTTTACACACAAATGTGTCATATTAACCTTAATGTGTCTCTTCACTTAATCCAAGACTAGTGACATCTTTAATAAATCTACTTTTTATGTCAAAAATCAAATGATTGGTTCTGATTTGATTGTTTCCCTGACATATCAAGCTAAACGTGTATTCCTTGATTTGATACCCTCATAAGTGCCCAAACAATGTAGATCTTCAAAATAGCAAAATATCTGTATGTGATATTGATTTTATACAGTTCAATAAACAAAAAGTTAATATTGTTAATTACATTTCAGACAAATATTATAAAAACTAGACAAAAATAGTTGAAAATGAATGTTTTGCTCTAGTTCCAAACAAAGCCACAGCAGAACTGCTAAAAATGAATCAGTCAATAAGTTTGAATTGTTTTATTTCATTTAAAAAAATTGTGATGAGCCACAATAATTTTGTTGTTATGATTTTATTTGTATTGTTATTATAGATAATATTTGGGTGTTTATAATATAATTTTGTGTGGATTTGAAACAATTACTGGGCTGGAAAACAAACCAATCTGGCAACACTGTTCTTCTTCTGAACATTTATAATGTTGGCTAAAGTGGCTTAATAGTTCTGAGCTAATGTAATATTTAAAATCTTACATTCCCCGCCCTATGATTGTACCTTGCATGATTATATGCAAAAAAAACACTGCACATTTGGTGCAGCAAGCTATTTTATAATGTCTTCTATCATTTACTGTCATAAGAAATTGCCACCTTACATAGAACACTAAAGGTGATGATACACAGGGCAACTTTTTGAGAAATGTTGCTGGGCAATCTTGCCGAGCGATTGTTGCTTGGGCACTTTTCCATTGAAAATGGGCAACACATTTCTATCTGGATCAGCCGTACCGTACCGTACCATGCAGTGGAAAAGCGCCATAAGTGAGCCGTACTGAACCGAGCCGTACCATACCATGCAGTGGAAAAGCGCCAAAGCGTGCCGTACCGAACCGAGCCGTGGAAAAGCGCCATTAGATCGGTCGTGGGCCCTGTGTCTCACCTGGTTTCCCGTTGACGGCAACATTGCCCAGCAACATTGCTGAAAAAGTTGCCCTGTGTATCATCACCTTAAAGGTTCTAAACACAACTTCTTGTCATGATTCAACATTTTTTGTTGTGTAAATTTAAGAATTGTCTCCATATCTTTTATTTAACCCTTCTACTTACCGAGTGGAGAATCTCAATGGACCTTGGGATCGCCCCATACGATGACGTCTAGCGGATTTTATGAATATAAATAAATAAACAAAACTTTGATTAATCGAACACAATCGTAACATAATAGCCTATATATATTTTTCAACATCAACCAACCTCCGATAAAAATACGTTATCCAGCATGCATCACCTCTGGTTAAAGCCTTACCAAACTGCTTAGGCCTAACTTACTTGCACACGCCGTGGAACGTTGTTAAACTCACATCTGAATGCTGTTGCCTATGAACGCTAAACCTTTGCGCAGAGGGCACTTTGATATCATATTGCGAGGGTTTTTTAACATCAAAAACCAGTTGGAGGGCCAGATAAGGATGATCTGGGGGCCGCCATTTGACTAGCCCTTTAGATCATTTATTGTAGCCAGTTCCTTTTTATTTTATTTATAGTCTCGAGCCATAGACAGCAATGGGCTGCGGTGTGCTGACGTCAAATTTAAATGCAGCAGGCTCCGGGTTTAGAGTTCTAGGGACTACCCTGCACGTTGAAACATGACGCCAAAGGTGTACCCAGTGCATTAAACACTGACGCCAAGGGGTCCTGGCCAAGTGTCCATATATGTGACGAGTTGGGAGTGAGAATGTGTTGGCACATGCACATGTTCTAGCAAGAGAGACGGAAGTGTCTCTAATAATGGGTCTCTCTCTTAGGTCAAACTTTCCACAGAGGAAGCAGTAAAAAAACAAACAAAAAAAAAAACAGTTTTGAAGCATATAAATAATAATAATAAAAAAAGTTGTTATATTTTCTGGATTAATCAACTTGCCACTAATGCTACTTATTTGTTGAATGTTGTCTTGAACTTGGAATATTCCTAAAAAGTAATAAATATTGCCATAGTATTATGGGATATTCACAATAGCTTTCTTCATTACCTTAATTAAGTTGGGCTTTTATTGAAAAAGGTTCAATAAAACAAACTCTAATCCACATGAAGAAAGGCACCATGACAGCGTGCAGAACAAAAAATACCGGACTGAAAAACTGAATGGAGCACAAAGTGGAACTTATGCTGCCTTCATGTGTTATCGTAATTATTGAAAAAACTAGTTTTAGTTAAAAAATTGGACATGAACGCCCTTTCAGTCAAATTTTTAATGCGATGTGCTCGTAATCACGACTTCAGAAATAGGAGGACATTTCCAATAGCATGTGAAGGCAGCATTGAATATACAAGTGATGATGACAAAATAATGAGTGTCCATGGCAACTACCGACTGGCGGGAAACAGGAACACATGAAACACATGAAACAGGTAGGCCTAATTGAGGAATACAAACTAAAAGTCCATGAAAATGAAACTAAACACACAGATTGTGACAGGGGAAAAATTCAGATGCATTAAAAAAAATCAAATAAGCAACCGATTTGAAAGTATTTTTATATGAAACATTAGTTTAGCAAATTAAGTTGCGACATATTTGAAGCTATGTGTATTTGTGTGTGTTTGTTCTGATAAAGCTCTTGGTACTTTAGCAGATATCGCTCTAGACATTTGACACCTTAAATCAGCCTCCTCATGAATTTAAAGTATACGTTCCTTAAGCTATTTAGAAGATTCCACCAAATAAAGCCTAATGTAATGTTCAGTACGTTAATTCCTAAGGCCTCTAAATTATCAACAAGATCAAAACATTTTGCACAAAATCTATGCCTTCAGTCCTCTGATTGAGTTCATACTTTTTTTTTGAAGAGAAAAAAGTATCTTTCTCTTATGAATTGTTTAAATTATTTTTTATAAAGTAAACATATAATACCTTTATATTGTTAGTAAATTTCAAGATGAACACTTACTAGACTGACAAATCTTTATGTGATTCATAATCCATTTATTATGTTTTTGCTTGCAACATGCTTTTGAGGAATGTTTATTGTACATCTTACAATTGTGTTGTAGCCATCTATCATTTTTGTATTGCATTGCATCATATGTTTTGCTCTCAATTCAAATTACAGAGCTCTGCTAAGACGTATTATTGGGAGATGTTGTGACAACTGATATTTATATGCATTGTATGTAAGTAGACTGCTATAGTGTTATAAAAATCTCATTGATTTACAATCTATCAGAATTCCATAATTTTGGCCACATAAATAAAAACAACTGAACCAAATATTACATTTTTGCTCAGTTTGGGCCTCTGAATAAAATAAATAAATAAATAAAACACACACACACACATATATATATATATATATATATATATATATATATATATATATATATATATATATATATTTTTTTTTTTTTTTCTAAAGGTTCTATAAACTGTTCCTTAAAAAAAGAAAATACGATTTTTCGGACTATTATTTCATTTAGTTAATAGTTAATAGTAATAGTTAATATAGTTAATAGCCTGAGTTATGAGTTGGGCTTGCACAACATCGCACTCTGGCCTGTCATACATGGTTGTAAAGTCTGAAAATGTCTCATTTCTGCTTTTCGGCATTCCTGTGTTTGGTTTGGCAAAACTCTTTGACATATTACACACTGCAGTTCCCTCAGATTCTCCTCAATCTTGCAAACAAATTAGAACAGAGGATTGAGCTCTAGATGTCGAGGATGTCAATCATATCGAACTGACCAATAATGCCGAACATGTCTTACCCCCGCTTTCTTATTGGACGACGTTTCTTGAGTATGATTGGTCAGTTCAGTGCCGTCAGTAGTGTTGTGATATCGCGATATTTCAGGCATATGTTCTCTCGCTGCAGCGCTGTAAGCAGGCTGAGTGTGGGTGCTTGACTGCCAGTGGAGCCACCGTCTCTCTCTCAAGCGAACTGCAACCTGAGACATTGAGGCTCTGTTTACACTGCCTTTTAACTTTTGAAGGGCCCGAGGAACAGTGTGCTTGAATGTTTCAAAGGTAAGTGATTACGGCTTCTCTGCTTCTTGGAGAATAGGAGTGTTTTTGCTCATTTAGTTGCAGTGCTAACATGTCGACAGTGCGGTGCCTTTCAGTTGAGCACCAGGACTGCTAGCAGCTAGTCTCAGTCATTCTAGTTCGTTAAACTCTTAATTACTGAAAATCAATAAATGACCAACTCTAGTTCCCATAGCAACATCACTGTACTCGTCCCTTTGACAGCATGTCCTTGCGACTCTCGGGGAATGTAAAGTTCCTGTACCCCTGCTATCAGTGCTAGTGTGGAATAAATAGAGTTAAAGCTCACATTTGTATGATAACAGTTCCGTAACATTGACAGAACAACAGAAATGAGCTCTTCTGACTATCTCTACAGGGTCTGTCAGTGTTTGTCTTGCGTGTACGTGGCTTGTGCTCTACTATCAGTGATCGGACAGTGCTCTCTCACTGATAATGAATCTTTGCAGAATTGCCTCGTTTTGCCATATGGTTTTGTTTACAAGATAGTAGAGATACATTGATAAGCACGTTTTGTTTGACTACCTGCTTTTCACCGAAATGACAACAGTTATTTGTGCTTTTATCAGCTGAAGTGGTCCTTGGCGTAGTGCAGAGATTAACGTTACATGTTGAATGAGCACATACCTGAAAATGAAATTACTATTATTATTTGATTACTGTTGTATTATAAAGGTTTACACTGTACTGTTTTTATAAATTAAACAAAAGTTTAGTCAAGAAATCTAATTAAACTTATATGTACATATGAGCATGAGATAAAGACTTTAGACCTAGACTCTAGATCAGTCTTTTCCAAAAAACAAAATCAAAAACTGTTTTATTCTACGTCAACATGCATTCGCCATGAGGGGACATCACATGACCAGCTCCAGTTGATAAGATCATAGTAACTACATTAATAAAACGTCTTCTTTATTTAATTATATGATGGCTCTGTGAAATACTTGATTCTGATTGGTCAATTGCGGTGAGATATTATCCAATATTCGCTGTCGTTCACGATCCCGGTAACTGAACCTGCTCAAGTGTTAACTTATTTTAGTATTATATATATTGATATACTATATTGCGATTTTAAACTAGCCTTTATTTATATTATTAACCATTTAACTATAAAAATAGATATTTTAGTATTTCAACTTGCACTTATTTCAGTTAGTTTCCTACATTTTCTACATCCTACAGGCAACATTTCTAATTTTCTTAATTTTTCCCATCTATATAATATTTATATTTTATTTTAATGCATTTCCACAAAAATTAGCATCGTAAATAGAACAACTTTTTAAAATATATTTTCACAAATTTTTTTTTTATATAAACGTAACACTATACTTTGTGCTATATTACTCTGCCATTAAATGACAAAAACAGTCAAAACTGCTGCTGTGAGGTTTGTAAAACAGCTACTGAAGGAATGACTGTAAATTTGGCATCCCCCTCTCCTCTCACAGGTATAACCCATCTCTCTCTTTATTATTTCCTTCCGAGGAAATGCAATGGTAACTTTTTTTTTTTTTTTTTTTTTGCTTTTGGAGGCAATGGGAATAATAATAGGCTATTTGCTATCTCCATTGTAAATCTATAGAAGTTTAGACTTCTGTAGTTATATACTTAAGCCTTTCAACCTGAAAATGTGAAAATGGTCCATAAAGTGCAAAACCATTCTGTCGAAAGGAGTCAGGTGTTGTAGTGAAGGACTTTTATAGCAAGAATGTTATGAATAGTTCTGTGAATTGTTTCAGATTGCCACTATAATAGCAGCTAGCACCCAATTTGTGAGTATGCATGCTGGGCTAACACTCTCATTTGTGCATGGCAGTCACCTGGAGCTGTAACAACTTGGCTGCGGTATGGACTTTACATTAGCTAAGTGCTATCTGAAATGGTTACATGAATCGGTTATAGTTTCAGGGATCAGGTGTTCAAACTGGACAGAACGGAGTCATCATTTTTGGGCTGTGTGGAATTGGCAAATTGTCCATCTGATAGCCTCACTTGCAGAAAAGAGTCCACCAAGATAAGATTTGTGGAACTATTTTTTTTAGTTCTAGGTTGTGCCAGCTCTGCTGTCTCCAGAAAGAAACAAATAGATAGCCTATTCTGTGCTGCTCTTCTTCAAGTAGAGAGTCTGGAGTCACCATTCGGGTGTCAATGGGGCAGTAAAAAGTAGGTGAAGTCTTCATTTCACAATAGGTGATAGGTAAACGTTGGGGTGGTTAATTTGTGATGTTGTGTTTTTCAACAAACTTTGAAATGTTTCTCTAGAATAATGTCTGCATTTGTGTAGGCTAGTAGCAGTAGTGTGTTAAAAACGAAATCAATTATTTAGTGATAATTGTGAGGGAAGAAAAGCTCCAGGTTTGCTGTGCTTGTTTGTAGGGCTGCACAATTTGGCCAAAGATGGTTGGCGCAAGTTGCGTTCCCAACGTTCCCAGTTGCATCAATGCACGTTATAAGCAACCCAAACTCAGAGCTGATTCAAAGATGGAGTTACTCTGAGATGTTAAGAACACAGTACATTTATTTATTTATTTATGAATTAATTCACAGCCTTTGTTATTTGATAATCACACTAAGCCATATCATGATTTTATTTCAATTAATTGTGCAACACTAATAGGGAGGGAGAGTGTCCTTTGATAATGTGTACTGTAACCTGTAACTTGTAACTGAGGCAAACAATTCTCAATGGCTGTCACGTTCCTCTGTCTCTGATCAGCTTTATCACATGCAGCACATTTGCACAAAGAAATGAATTAAAACAATCTAAATTCATTTTATCACATAAGCATAACAAGTCAGTCTCCTCTGATAACAAAACACCACCTTCAATTTTCCTGATCTCTTGCCTTACTAGTCTTTTTTTTTATTTTTTTTATCAACCTTTTATCACAACTTAACGAGATTACTTCAAACCCCCTATAGTTCAGTTTGATTAAGAGGCATATGATATTTTGTCACACTAATTATAGTGTAAGGTACATGGGAGAATTCTAGCTGATTTTGGCCAAGGGGGAAATTTGGAGCACAAAAGAGTGTAGTAAGAAAAGAGGACAAGTAAATTGGCAAGAGCTCGAACTCATTATGAGTCCTGGTTTTCGAAAGGCCGCTGAGACTATGTTGGTGTTCAGCTTCTGTGGGTGCATTGTTATGTGGGTGGAGGAAGAAGACCTTCAGCTGTTCATAACAATAAAGCACTGTCATAGTCATCATGGGGAAGTGTCTACATAAAGTCACTGCAGAGAATGCTTTCAGGCTACTATTCACTACTATTAGTAGTATTCAGGCTTCAACATGAAAAGGCACTATTCACCTGTTATAAAAAAAGTAGTATGTTGATTTGGAAGGCATTGTGCCATACTCAAGCTGACCGAGTCTGTTAATGTATGGTTCTCTGTGATACTGTTGTAAGCAAGCACATGGCCAGGGCCTCCTGTGGGGACTAATAACAGTCAAATATGGGAAGTCGGTCCCACTTGGCCCTTGGCTGGACACTTCCTGAGCCCTTGGACACAGGGGGCACTCGTAATTTGGATCACTTGGATGCTCTTGATGACTGGAAAGCTGGCCAAGGAATAGTTCTGGTGCAGGCCCTCTGCCAGCATCGCTAATCCACCGCTGCCGCTCTCCCCCCACACAGGAAGGTTTAAAGGAAACTCGAGCGAAAGCTTGCTCTACCGAACTGGGACAGAAAACACTGAGTATGTAAAGGGCGCTAATGGATTTCAGGCATCCGAGATCAATAACACCAGGAGACAGAAAAGGTTTATGGCTTTCTTGTAACCAATATGCTAACTGTGTTGCTTGCTTTGAAATTGACATTTTTCTCAATTGAGGAATGGAAGGTTGTACTTCCGCAGTGTGTATGTTCTTCTGTTTGTTTCCTATGAAAGATAATATCCATTATTTTTACAGAGGGTGTGTATTTTGAAGTAGGGGCTGCTTTTAAAAGATGAATTCACTTTCATTTGCTGTGTGTACAGATTGTGTGTTTTGTATAGAGAGATGCTCAATTCTTATCATTGTTTTGTATCTTTTGAACCAATAAGCGCACTGTGTTTAGACTTTTAAAGTGAAGTAATTTGTCTGTTTGAGATTCAAATGATATAATGCTGGAATACATTACACAGCTTTTGCCCAGATTTTTTCTTCAGTCTAGACAAGCTGACTCTAGTTATTGCTGAAAGTCAGAGCCAGTGTGCAGATTTAGAGCAGTCTAAGATTAAACGATTTTACAGAAAATCGCATAGTGTATGATGGGCAGTTGGGCACAGACTCTGTTTCCATCCAGTCGCACGATATCAAACACGTTTAATATTTCAATATGGTTTTAGAACACATTGTTTTCATTTGCACATGTCTCCTAGAAATAAGGCATATGTTTCTTGAACGTTTCTACATCTTGAAAGTCTGGTACTAGTGTGTGATACTCAGTTGTTTAGTGTATATAATAACCAAGTGTCATATATAATGACCAATGCAATCTACCAAAAGCAGCGCAAATTAGTGTCTGGTTTAAAACATGCTTTTTGGGGGAGTTAAATAATGGAGCAAATACCAGTAAATTGACAAACGCAAAACCTTAGTAAATCACCTTGCATTATTCATTTAAATACTCTTCTCCCATAAATTTTGCGTCTGAAAGGGAAACTCCTACACATGCATATGCAATAAGGTCAGCCGCAAAAAATAACCCTGTCCACACCTTTTCAGCAAAGTTTTTTCACTGAGTGTCTTTAGTAAATCTTGACAGAAGTTTTTTTTTATGCCAAAAGAGGGATTTCGCTAGCGCAAGGTGTTAGTAAATCTAGCCCATAGTGTGTTTAAAATTGGTTTTAAAAGTCATGGAGTCTATTCCAGCCTATGGTTGGACTGAAATCATATCTGTTAATTTTTTGCGAATTTGGAATATCAGACCAAAATAATGGGACTGTAGTTTGGCTTCATCAGGCATGTATTCACATTAATGGGCTACAGTTGGCCATTGTGAGCTTTCTCTGATAGACGCATTGTGTAATGTATTCTTAAACAGACAGAACAATGCTGTTGCTTAATTAAAAGTACTGTCACTGGGGGAACTGGGTTTCATTTCTTCTCTTACTCTGGTCAGCAAGAACAATAAACTTCATCTTGACTAGCCCTCACTCTCATATCCCCTTTTCAGATATGCATTGACAAGCCTTGATCTTAGTATTTCTCTTGGGCCGTCTTTTGTCCTTTTAGCTCTACAGCCAATGTTAGCAGTCAATGCTGGATAATTTCTGTCTGTTTGGTAAATTACATTCATCTCATACCTTAAGGTCTGTTCTTAAAAGTCTTTTAAGCTCTGTATGTCTGAGGCCTTTAATGAAGCCGTTTTAGTGCAATGCTGCCTTGTTTTTGTCTTTCAGATCTAGTTTGCTTCTCTTTGAAATACTGTCTTCTGTAGACCACAAATTGGTTGTTAGATTCCTGACTAAATTGCTGCTCAAGTGTAAAACAAGGCATTTTTCTTTTTTTAAAAGAAACATGCTCTGCAATTTTTTCTTTTGGTTTTCTGCTTTGTAGCCTAAATAAATAATAACAAAAAGTTTGTGTTGTGAGCTGAACTTGCAGAGGGACTGTAGACATCTCATCTTTTGTGCTACATTACATACGTAAGTGTCATTCATGGTCCATGTGGATCATTAGAGGGGGTTTGTTTATCCTGGCAGTTGAGCCCCTTGCTGTGTCGCCCAGTTCGCTTCACAAATGCACCCATTCATATTTGAGTAATGCCAGACTGTCCTAACCTCAATAGTTCAAATCCCACCAGCCATGCAACAGAATTTGGGCCCTGTCTACTCATCAAGAAAAACAGTATTTTAATAACAGTACAGCTGGTGTTGTTCTTTCTCTTATCTATTGTTTTAGCTGCTGAATGAACAAAGCAAACGGAGGGGGTGTCGGGGGGTCCAGTCTAGCAATTTTTATTTGGCAAAGCAGCCACAAGCCAGACTTTATAAGTGCGTGCCAGCTTTGTGACGTTGTCAGAGTTATGGAAGTGATCAGACTGCACACACTGGGTTTTGATTGAGGAGTTCTCATTGGCCTGCTATGTTTCCTGCTGTCCAATAAGCTGTCAAGCTATTGACATGACTGTTGGACATGTCACACCCCACCTGCTCTGCTCTGCCACCCAGCTGAGATCAGATGCAAGGGTCTGGACCCTTCCCAAGCTTCTAATTCTTTACTCTCTTTAGTGATCCATATGGCTGGGCGATGTGTAAAAAACATTAGGGCTGTCACAATTCCTAGAGTAAATTTGAATACTGGATTCTAAAAAATCCTCGATTGTAATTAGTCGACTAATCGCACGTTTATAGTAATTTAATTACTTAAATATTGGAATATAGGCCTATGCCTTGCGCTCAAGCGCACTCAGAAAGATTGCCGCAAAGCACTGGCAAAAGTAATGATTATGAATGTGTCTGAAAAAATAGCAAGGAGACATTTTAATTGTTTATTAATCTAGTGTTTTCTGAGTCAGCGTTGGCTGCAAAGATGACGTTGACGACTCGTCATCTCCGCAGTAGCCTGTGGACGTGCCTTTAGAGAGAAATGCACCTTTTATATGGTAAAACCTTACATAATCATAACGGATGATTTTTAGCATGCCCAGGAGCCACCATCATTGCGGAACATAAACAGTGTGACGAATCGACGCATTCCACGTAAATCTACGCCATCGATTACGTTGAAGCATCGTTCTAGCCCTAGATTAATCTATATAATTCATACAGTGAAGACTAGGCAGTGCTGTTTTACATTTGATTATTCATTTTCTCTACCTGAAAATTACTGTTAGACCTGAAAAACTGAAAATCAGTGTTTATTTATTTGTATGTTTGTTCGTTCTATTGTATTTGTGCTATTGCTCGTAATTTTTATGATTTGTTCTTATTTTATTACTTACAGTTTACTTTTCTTTAACAATATTTTATATTTTTATGAGTTGGGCTAGTAGTTTTTGGTGTCACAACCTCATTTATTAAGGTTATGGGTCAAAAACAAACGAAGACAATAACTAGGCCTATTTGACTTATTACTTTATTACTTAATTTTATTTTGTGAGGAACTGTTGAAGAAAATTGAACCGAACCCAATGTTAAGTTCATGGTGAAGGTGGACATTCTGGTGGGGATTGTAAGAATGATTAATGCATGCTGATGCCACATAGCAATGTCTTGCACAAAAATAAAATGGATTTCATGATAATACGTTTAATTTCCTTAATTATAACATTTGTAGCACTGGTTTTAAAATTGTAGTCAATCTATAATGTACCAGCGATTAAAAACAAATTGGTTTGTTCTGAACAAAAACGGATAAGGTTATTTTTTTAATTATGAAAATAAAAATAAAAATAAATACTTTATTTAGAAATAGAAGAAGTAATTAAAAAATTTTATTTGTGTAATTAAATAAAAAAAATATTTAGGCTGCAGCTAAAGTATAACGCTTCCGAGCATGCATGAGATATTTAAAGCATGCATGAGATATTTAAAGCATGCATGAGATTAAAGCTTTTTGAGATTAGAGATTTAAGATTTAAAGCACCATAATTTCTTCATCTGCCTGCAACAAAGATATATATATATATATATATGTATATGTATATGTGTATATATATATGTGATGCGATCTGGGAAAACCCGTCATATGTCGCGCTTGGCCGTTTTCAGTAAATTCCAAAATAGTTTGAATGTCAGTTTTTTGTCAATTTTTTTTCATTAAATTATTATTCTATAACATCTTTTCTCTTATCTCTGAAAATATCTTGGCAAAATTCCCTTGTTTAGTGCAGAAAAACAGCGATAGTGTCAAGCTGAAAATACTCTTTCTCTAATGCAATCTATGCGACCATTTTCTCTAACGCCCGGCAGAGGTAAAAAAAACAAAAAACAATCGCCGTATATCCCATACACCTGTCCGTCTCTTAACACCACAAAGATAGTTTACCTATAAAATAAACCACATAACATGTACAGTGAATGCGTATTAGTGCGCATTTCACGCCAATCCTGTTTAAAAAAAAGTTTGGCAAGCGTCCCGACGGTGACAGTTATAAAACCTGTTTTTCTCAAAATTCCGTTCCAGAAAATCATAGCGATCGGCCGACTTCAGATAAACATAACTTTTGCTACCAACAAGCTATGATAAAAATAAAAACAGATTTGGAAAGGGCTTGCTACCAGCTTCCATATGATATCAAAATCATTTCACCATGTGGTGGGTTTTCCCAGATCGCATCACATATGTTCACCTTAGACAAAGTCGACTGTGTTTACGGTGATATTTTGATATAATTTTGTGTGTATTTGTCCGTTCAAGCACAAGAAGACTTGCGCACTTTATGAGAGGCGGCTCTCTCTGCGCACTAAAGTGTATAGCACAGAAAATAGAGCGCGAGTACAGTGAGTTTTCTCTCACATCTTGTGCTTAAAGAAAATAACATTAAAATACATACAGGAATCGATAAGCAGAACCAACATTTTTACCATTTTATAACAAGTATTCGATTCTTGACCTTACGTGTCCAGTACCAAAATTAGAATCGATTTTTGATTCCCAACTAGGGCTCGGTATCAAGTTCGATACTTTTTAGGCCCCGACCGAATTGCCTCAATACCATTGAGTATCAAAAAATCTCTTGTGGTTCTGTACCAAATTCCGATACCTAAGGGGTTAATCTCGTCAGTGAGCCAATAAGCATGCAGCATGATTGGCTGTGGCGTGGCATTAAGGAAAACGCTAGTTTACGCCGGTTACGCCCAGAGACGTTGCTCACATGTGAGGCTGTAGTGTGTAAGCGTCCCAAGCCCCATAGATGTAAAAGATGTGAAAAAGATCAGAAGTGTGGCTACATATCACCAGGCTCGATGCCAACAGCGTGCGATGCAATATTTGTGACAAGATAATTGCTGCCAAGACCGGCAACACGACAAATCTAATGAAGTACTCGACAGTGCACGGAATAAACTTAAGAGCAGAAAGTCTTCGACTGCAGGAAGAACTGGAGCACGTCACAAATGAACCAAAACTCTGCGTATAGGCTTCTTGCCTCACAGACATGAGAAATAGGCATATAAAAAGCTTGAAATGTCTTTTAAACGAACCAATATGAATCGAAAACAAATTCTCTCTGATTATGTATCCAAATGAAAAGTGCATATAACTCTATAGGCGCGTGCGTTCATACTGCGGAGATGACGAGTCAGCAACGTCAACTTCATCCTTGCAGCCAATAGTGTATGCCTGATCGAGCTAGTCGCTGCACAGCTGTTGTTGTTTTTTTGTTTTTTTTGACAAAATTTGCTGTTTTGAAACCAAAGTATATCACTTAAAAGAGTCCTGAAGATTTGAAGAGGTTTTTTTCTTTTCTTTAGAAAACATTGTACTTTTCCTGTTGTTTTTCAATTTTCAGCCAAGATATGTTGTCCTCGGACCTCCTACAAGGATCTACTTTCACGCCATGTCGCCTCTCAATAGTTTGCAGGTATGAAGAGAATAAGAATGCGAATGTCTATGAAAGACAAGGTGCAACTGTAGAGCTTTGCCTTGATCTTCAGCAAATATTGTGATGGTGATTATCTTGAAGCTTCTTAAAATCCATCAAAGGCTTGTCACATGAGAGCTTCGGTGTCTATGACAAGCATGAACCCTTTGATTTCAGATAATACAAAGAAAGTTTCACAAATCTGTAATGCAATTTTGATGTGCCTGTTTTGACTGAAAAGGCTGCATTTTTGAAAAGGACAGTTCTGTCCAGACACTGCTAGGCATTGTAAATTCAATTTTGTTATTGCACCTTTTTAACAATTCATGTTTTCTTAAAGCAGATTTAGAAAGATCAATGCTTTAAACCCCCCAGTGACAGTTGCAAGACATCTCCCTTCCTTCCTATATTATCTATCCTCTGGATGATACTTATTTGTCCTTTATAGTTCTAGCCATATAATTAACAGACTACGGCAATAAAGAGTACTGGAGGAAAGCTTTGAAGTCTTATAGTGTTATTTAAGGGATGCAGAACGTAGATGAAGGATCTCCACACACTGTTTAGGTCTCACAAACACCTCTTGAACCAATTCATTTAGAGAGTCAGTTAAATATAGTTAAGTTAAGTATAGTTTCTATAAAAAATCCTGTACATTTTACATTTTTAACAGGCAAACTATTCAACCACAACTATATCAAGCAATTCTGTTCTTGGCAACTTAAAGGGGTCATATAATGCCATTTTTGTACAAGCTAATATGATTCTTTAGGGTCTAAATTAAAAGTTTGTAATATACTTTAATTAAAAATTCTCATTAGTATTGTAAGAAAACACTCATTTTACCTGGTCAATAACAGCTCTGTTTTCAGCACTCAGTTCAAGTGCATGTGTCTTTAAATGATAATGAGCTTAGCTAACCCCGCCCCTCTGTTCTGTGCGTACACCGTTTCTAACACAACACAATAACCATAACGCGTTGTTCATTATAAACGTGGGATTATGAATTATATTGAGAATATCGTACATAGAAAACATGCTGTAATGTACCCTGAGTGTAAAAATAGCTGCATTCATCGTGAAGCGTGCAAGCGATTTGCAAAGATTAATATAAAGCTTAATAAAACGTTACTCACTTCAGTTCTTCTGGAGGTGCAGCAGGAACACGAATAGTTGGTACCGATCCTTTTTTTCAGGAGCAGCTTCTTAGCAAACCAGCCTTATACTGACCTCGTTTGTAAAGCAGTCTGGTGAAATGATTCGCGCAAACATGAAAGCATTGACGTTGATCGTGGGGAATATTCCCTTCGAAAACAAACTCAGCCACTGCGTCTTCAGCTGTAAGGATTTAGGAACATTAAAATGACTGCTGTGTTCGTTATTACACCCAAGAACAGAACACCACAATCGCTTAGACGCCATTCTGCTCACAGACAGTGCTCCAGCTATCAACAATGACGTGCCGGTCCGCGCGGGCTATGATTGACAGCTCGCTCACAAGCGAGGGCGGGGCTGTGTTGAAACCCTACTGTCAATCAACAATAGTGGGAGGGGCGTCGATTTTGTGACGTCACAAAATCGAACAGCTTGATTTGAGTTGGGGGGAAACATAAAAGAAGATTTTAAAAAAAAACAACACTGGATGGATTTTTATAATTTTATGATGGTTGTGTACAGGCACTGCCAGCACACATTTCAGTACAATCAACTTGTAAAAGTGCATGTACCATTATATGACCCCTTTAAAAAAAACGGCACCTAAATGTTTTAAAGTCTACAAGAACTGATGACATTATCCAAGATTAGTGCATTGAATAGACATAAGATCACATATAGCAGAATAAAGATATTGATCTAAAAAATCTGTTTATCATTTCCTGAGTCCCTCAGTGTCTGCAATAAGACTGTCTTATGATAATTGATAGTGATTTCATATGAATTCAGGTGTCCTTGTTTCTAAACTTCTATTTATAAAGTTTGGCAGTTAAACAGACTTTTTCCACAGGGAGAATTAATGTTTTTTTACAGTGCCTCACAGGGGCTTTCGGAAAAATCCCTTCAAAGTGCACAGCTCAATCGTCTGCACTTATTTGCCCATCTCTCTGCATGCATAATAGCTCTTTTTTAAGCGTCCTTTGTGCTGCTTTGTCGTCTTTGGCTGATGGAGTGCTTTGAGGTCAAGAGAACCACTATTTATCAGGCCTTCTTTAGTGAAACCTATAGGAGTGTTCTTGAAAAGCACATTTAGCCAGCACTTTGAAGCTATGCTTAAATGGATCCCTGAGCCTGCTGCCTGCCTAAAAGAAAGTCCTGTTTCATGAGGTCCATGTATTGGCCTGTTTGCAAGCCTTCGGTCTTTTGCAGAGAAGAGGAACAGTTAGCCCTAGGGGTCTAAAGGGCGTTGGGCAATGTCCAGGCCATTTTTGAGTGTCGGTCGGCTTTGTGTTCTGCAGCGTTGGCTATAGTCGGATGAATCGGCGGTGGAGCTTGTCAGTGAGAGAGATCACTCTGATTGGCTGTTCACCTTAGCCAATCAGCGCACGAAAAAAAAAACGGAACTGACGAAAGCAAAAAAAAGACGGAGTAAAGAGAGAACACAGTACACTTGTCATTCTTGTCATTTCATCTAATTTGAAAGGTGATTTTTTTTTTTACTTTTTTTTTTTATAATAACATGGCTTTTTGGAATCAAGATGGCAAAGCTACACAAATCCATCTGTAATGAACAAGACTGGTGTAAACAATGATAAAAACAAGCGCTGCTTGCTTTGTATATCAACAGTTCTAGCTCTTCTGGTTTCTCTTTTTGAATGCTGAATACAGACTACTGCCACCTGCTGCTATGGGAGAGTTGTATCCGCTCGCATATGCGCAGAATGTACATGTTAGTTGGCCATCGGCTGTAGTCTGTGTGCGGTGTGTGCAAGCTCAGCTTTTTTGCCCTGACGCGAGACAACGCCACGGCTTTCATCAGTGCTAGGCCTAGTTCTTTGGCGTCGGTTTGTTGTATCCCTTAGAGCAGTTCATATGAACTTTTACTCACTTGAATGCTTCAAACTAAATTAAAAATGATCTGAACTGACAATTTCAAGCAGTGGTCTGAGTATGGTTTGCCAGCGAAGTGAAGCGAAAGTGTGGTGTGGTTCGCTTCTAACATGCTTTCTGAATGCAAAAAGCCACTTATTTTAATCTAACAAGATTGAATTTGCCTCTATATTCAAATATAGTGTGTTCTATTTTAATGCTTTCATTTTATCTTTTAGGTTTTAGAAAATAAAATGATAAAGATTATTTTATTGATGCCAAACAACAATAAAAGATGGGCACTTATGCTGGTCATTATTTAGGGTGCTGATGAACTATTTTCATTAATCCAGATAAAAAAAATGTGTATGTGACTGTTCTTATTGAACTCAAATATATAATAAAAAATTAAAGTAATCATCATCATAATCCACAAAAAAGATGAAAGGAAAATTTACTGAGTCCCTGTCACAGGAAGTGAACAAATAATGAGATGTGAGGCAAGGTGTGGAACAGTGTGAGTGTAATAAAAAACCTTTTTCATTTCGTTCACTTTTTGGTTCATTTAAAGGAACTGAACTGAGTTTGATTCTTTTAAAGGGGTCATAGACTGGATTATTTCATTATTTTATAATGTTTCCTGGGGTGCCCTTATAATGTTAGTATGATTTTAACATAAAAAATTGTCATAATTTATAAATAAAAGGCATTTTTCCAAGCCTGATTTTAGCCTGATTTGAACGCTCTGTTTTAAGGGGCGTGTCTGTGTGAGACTTCAGTGTAAACGCCCACTGCTGTGATTGGCTGACATGTTTGCATAGTATAAATAGCTAGTATTACATGTGGAACTCTCTCGAAAACTTTTACTATGTTTTTACTATTACAGCTATCGAGATTAAGGAATCGTGAAAAGTAGGCTATTGATCATAATGATCTATTCCCATCACATTAAAAAGGTTGCAGTGATGAGCCATGTGCAGATACAGACAGTCTGTTGATCGTGTACGAAATTACACCTCTGGCTTTCACCAAATAACAATGCAAACACGATGTAAAAATACAGTGAGAGCTTCGTTGTACTGTACATTGTAACAGCGTCATGATTTTGTGATGATTGATTTCAACAAGTTTTGGCAAGTGTCCAGATAGGCTAAACTCGCGCTGTTTGATTGACAGCTTGGGCAATTGGAAAGGGAACGTTCTTTGATCGCTTTCTTTGTATAATTTAATAAATAAGATTATTTTAGAGAAATGACGTGAAGTTGATTGTTTAGTCACTGGCTTGATTTACTGATGCATAAACGGTATTGAGCGATATTTTGCTATTGCAAACAATGCACTGCTGAGACATTCACATTGTTGGCTGAGACACCCCTAGCATTAGGATCGTTCGGAAGGTAATGGTATTGATCCTGTATCGTTCTCATATCACTGTTCACTAATGCTCCAGTGGGTGGGGCCAAAGCTGAAGTGGGACGTCACAAGTCTCCACTTTTTAGATCCTGTCGTTTGCTGGCCTTGGTTTCAATAAAAGCAGTTTTTGGAAGTTTTGAGTTTTGAAACTTACAGGGTATTTTTATAGTATAACGAACTCTTAACTGTCAAAGGATCAAGGAACATTTGAATTCTCATTCTATGATCCCTTTAAGACTTTGTGGAAAAACATCCTATATCACCTCTTTCTAAAAAAACAACTCTCAAACAAGTTTGCAAAGTTACCAGCTGCGATAATGATCGGAAACGGAATTGTCTCTATTTGATGATTGCTTTCAAAATAAGCCTGTTGTCTTTTTCTTTGGCAAGAAACAAAGTTGTTGAGAAAACTGAGGGTTTTCACCAGGAAGTATTTTCCAAGCAGACAGACAGCCTTGAATAACCCCTGCTGTGCATCCTGTCTTCAGATATTTTGCAGAGAAACACTCATACACGGGCATGGTAATCGTAAACCTTGCAAATACGTTTCTGTGCTCGCTTTGAAGAGGAGCAACAGCTTAGAAATCTGTTAATGTGTCGAGTGCCCTGAAAGCCCTCTGACTGAAACATGTCATTTCCATAGGAAGTTTAGATTCAGTTCCAGCAGTGTACATCAAAGAACGCTCTGAAATCTGAAAAAGCTCTCTGGACGCAGGGTGATATGACTCATATTGGTGGATGATTACTTTGCTTTGCTGTGCTTGTGCTCTCCCGTTAAGTGCCCTTAAAATACAGCCGAGATTTTTCAGGATTAGATTTCATCATGTCAGAATTGTTTTAATAATCAATATTGGCACTGTCTTTCTAATTTGCAGTTAGGTGCAGACAAGAGTGAGTTTTGCATTTTGTACCGTGCCAGTTTATTCCAGGTTCAGAGGGGCTAAAGCACATTTTCACCTTAAAATGACCCACGGTATTTCAGTCATGCAGTAAAATTCTTCACTTGGCTCCTCATAGTGCTGTACTGCAGGCACACACACGCTCTCAGAAACCCATTGCACCTAGTTAGTTGTCTCTCTCCCTGCAGGCCTGTGGAATATTTCAGCCTGTTTGGAGAGTGGGGGCTGGGGAGCCCAGTGTGGGCTCTCTCACTAGGGAACAGAGTTGTTCACATGCTCAGTAAGAGGATTTTTCTCCCTGTTTACTCCCTGATGCCAGGTAGGGAGCTCAGCAATGGGGGGTGGGGTGAGGGACCTTTATCAGAAGGTTTAGAAGACGAGTATGGTCTAGAAGTCAAGCGGCTTCCTTAGGATCACCTTTTGCTCATTGCTGCTCCAGAGACAAACAGAAAGAAGAAATCTGCATTCTGTTTTATGAATATTCATGAATGTTTTGTAGCATCTCCTTGTTAATATCAAAACTAATATCAACTTTCATACCAGGGGCCGGTTGCAAAAACTTCCAAGACTAGTCTTACAAGTTAGTCATCAAATTTATTTTCTGTTAGACTGTTCATAAACTTTTTAACTATTCAGTTATATAAAAATGTAGATTGGTCTAATTTGATACTGTAAGAATGCTTGCCCCTTGGCTAATTTCTAGTTGGTCAGACTAGTTCTTAGGACACAGTCTGTTTATGCAACTGGCCCCAGTTGACGGAGCTGTAGCTCAACTCACTTTACTTGCGTTCTTGTGTAACTGTGATTTTGTTAATCATTTACTGTGGTTTTATTAACCAAGACATCTGGAACACATGAAACAATTTTTTTTATAGTTTTGTTGTAAAAAGTTTACATTATCTTCTAGACTGTCTTTTTGAGTGTGAGTTGTAGTCATGCAAGTATCATAAATATTTGATTATTTATAAATAAATAAATAAATAAATAGCCCCACATAATGAAGTTTTCCATTAAATAGTTATAGTTCATAAATTTATAGCTGGCATTGAGTTTCATTTATGAGTGTGAAATAGCTTGTTGTTATTGCTAATTACAAATAAATTATTGTGTAATTTATATAAAATACAGGATAAAATGTAGAAATAACTGCTTACTGTACCTCTCTCCACTGATCTCCAAAGTAACCTGCTCAAAGGGCTCCAGGACTCTGCACACCTCCTCCACCACCTCCCATTCCTCTTGGGTCAGAGGATCAACAGGTGCATTGACAATGGCCAGGGTAGAGATGATGGCATCCTTTGACTCAAGAAACCGTTTCAACATATAAAATGTTGAATTCCACCTTGTAGTGCAGTCTTGTTTAGACCTTAGCTCAGGCATTCCCATCTGGCGTTGTGTAGAGTTCAGTTTTTCAGCACCTACTGTGCTCCTGTGGAAGTATTCCACAGCTGCTTTCACTTTCTCCACAGTGGGCTTCATCACCTTCAGAGCATCTCTTACAATCAGGTTGATTGTGTGGGCAAGACATGGATGATGGGTCCACTTTAAAATTTTCACGACTTTGGTTTTGTTAGCTGCATTGTCACTAACACAACAAACCACTTTTCCATCTACATGCCATTATTTTGCCAATCTCAACAGTTCCTCTGCCAAGTTCTCTGAGGTGTGTCTGTCGCTGAACTCAAAGTAGTCTAGAAGACAGCTAGACATTGAAAAATCTTCAATGAAGTGACATGTAACTGACATGTAATTAGTGGTTATCCTTGATGTCCAGCAGTCAGTGGTAAGGCAAACTGCAGTAGCTTTTTTGACTCTTTCCTGTACTGAAACCCTTGTGCTCTCATACAGTTGTGGAATAAGTGATTTTGAAATTACTTTCCTGCTTGGAATTGTGTACACTGGATTTAGACTACTGCTATATTTTCTAAAACCTCTTTCTTCCATGATTGAAAATGGCTGGAAATCGGTGGCAAACATTTTAGCCAATGCAATATCAATTTGGCCTTGTTTTGCTACAGACATTGACTTTTGCATAAACTGGTCCATTATAGAAGACTGCGTTGCTGTGGGTCGTGGAGTAGGCCTACTTGACTGAGTGGATACATCTCCACGTGTGGAGGTGCTGGCTCCAGTCGCTCCACCACCATCACTAGTGGGACCGCTAGATTCTCGAAGCTCCGCTAGCTTCACAGTTTGGTGCACAGTTCGCATATGCCATTGTAGGTTGTGCGTAGAACTGGCTGTATATGAGATATTGTTTTGGCAAATTCTACACTGTGCTTTAACATTGTCTACATTAAAATTATTCCAAATGCTGCTGTGCTTCAGACTCATTTTCCTGCTTTTGTTTTCACAGCTGTTTTTCCTCTCCGACGAGTTTCGACTACTCGTCTGACTGTGTGTGTGTGAGAGTTGGCTTGGCCCTCCTCTATGCAGTATAATTGGTTGACACCGTGTATATGATTGACAGGAACAGAATTTGAGGCTGGTCAGACAGTCGAAACGAATGTGTGTGCGCCTTTAGGCCTATATCATTATTTTTTTGCTGTTCTTTGAATTAGTCAATTATTTTAAATAAAATTGAATTATTCATTATTTCATTATTACATAATGATTTAATTTCTATAGGCTATATTTTTTTAAAATAGAGTGGGCTCTTATGCGATATGCGACCCTGCTCCCGACGTTCACCTACAAGAGCCAGCTCATTGGCGAACGACCCATCACTAATATCTTCCGCTTGTTCTTAAAAGCTGAATAATTCAAAATGAACTCCGTTATTTTGTCAGGAGAATACAACAAAGAATATCGTTTACATGTAGCGCGTCGATTCTGCGTGGTATGTAAGGCTCTCGCTCTCGTTCTCTTTGCGTGTGTGTGAGAAACCCAGCGCTCTCTGCAAATCGACCGTGAGTTGTGCGCCTTCAAACTAAATTGTACTGTCTGTCAAATACAGGTACGCTGCACACATCCATTGAGCTGAATAGAAATAGTAGGCTACAGATCGCTTGACTGAGAGCAAAACTCTCAAGCGCCAGTCGAGTGAAAATATAAACTTCTATTTATCCTCTAACACACGTACACTGGCGAGTAAAATCTAAGAATTTATTAGCCAATGTCTAGACATTACTCAGTCGCCCAGAGTGAAGATTTAGTCGCATTGTAGAGGGTTGGGCCATTTGAAAATGTTGGCATTGGCAAGTATAAAAATCTGAACACGAATCAAGCTTGCAGAAAGAAAACCTGAATAAAGTGAATATTTATATACATTTCATGTAGGGAGTGTTTTTGGGAGAGTTTGATGAGATGGAACTAAGTATAATGCAGATTTAGCCTCCTTGCGTGGATGTTTTTGCATTTGTGCTCATGGTTTCTGTCACAGTCACTCATGTTCGGCCTCTGAGAACTTGCCATATGCTGCTGTCTGAACGCATACCAAAGACTTTATATAGACTCCGATGTGTCAGCACTGTTTAATTCTGTTTTGTTTGCTAGTTTGTCGTCTCTAATTAATGTCTCTGAGTGGTTCTGACTACTCATAATGGTTGTTTGAGTAAGCTCTGAAAACACTGGGAAAAGCTCTGAAACGTCTAGGCTGTAGTGTTGCAAGTCCCTGCTATGGGATTAAAGTTAATTCCTAAATGTCACCCTCTGTCACGCGCTTCATCTTATCCATCAGAAAGGACTTTCTTTGTTCAGTAGTTTTTCTTTTTGTCGCTGTTAGATAAGCTTGGGTAATCAAGCCGTGGCAGTCCTTTGAACGTCTGTGTCTGAACTCTTTCCTGATTCTACATCGGTTAAAAAAACTGAGTCTGAGCTGCCATTTCATTTTCCCCTGGTTTCTATTGGCTTTATGATGAGAATTGGGGATGATTTTAGTGACCCATTCATCTCACCTCTAATTTAAATTTAAAACGCAGTGAACCTATTATAAAATATTATACTTGACATTGTGCATTTGTGTCTCTGAATGTGTGAATTCTTGCATATACCTAAGCTTGTTTACTAATCTAGTTTATATTTTAAACTTGGCATTGTGTAATTTTAGGTTCTGGCATCGATCAAAGTACTGGTACTATTGATGTTGGTAGATTGTAAATAGTGGATTGGTGTAGTGGTATATTTGTCCCGCATTTGCACCGCGGTTCACCTCAGATCTGATAATATGGTTTGTTGAAAATAACAAAGCGTAAAACAGTCAGTTCCGCTAATGTATGTTTCTTTCGAATGATGCACGTGATGGCTCACCTATAATACATTACAACAGCGATAATCAAAAAAAGTGAATTAAGCGGTCACTCTTTGTAAACATTGTTCAATGAGAGTGCCGTATGCTCGAAGATGACCAGTCATTTACGTCATCATCACCCGGGTGTTCATAGCGCGCGAACGCAGGTGAGACCTGAACAGCACACGTTTCTATCTGTGTTTAAACTAAAGTCATTCAAGCCCTGCCAATTTAAACATTCGAGCGGAATACTTTAAAGAGAACTCGCAAGCCTGTGTGTGTGTGTGTGTGTGTGTGTGTGTGTGTGTGTGTGTGTGTGTGTGTGTGTGTGTGTGTGTGTGTGTGTGTGTGTGTGTGTGTGTGTGTGTGTGTGTGTGTGTGTGTGTGTGTGTGTGTGTGTGTGTGTGTGTGTGTGTGTGTGTGTGTGTGTGTGTGTGTGTGTGTGTGTGTGTGTGTGTGTGTGTGTGTGTGTGTGCTCTTCCGAAGCGCGCACACACCTCAAGATAGCATGTAGTTCGCTTTCAAGTCTTGTGCTAGAACTGACAAATTCAGTCTTGATTATCCCAGCAGACATAGTCCGTTATGCCATAAGTGAATTTATACAGTTGAGAAAGACAACGCATATGTAACAGTATCAGTATTTTGGATATGTATGTGGGTTACCCCTAGTATGGATGTCACAATTCGGTGCACACAGTCAGACAATGAACATGTAGTCAGTCACAGGTGAAGGGGGTCCACACGGTAATGCAGCGCTGTTTGGTAATCGCCACACAACAGGAAAAAGAGCAGAAGAAGAAGAGACAGTCTATGCACCAACCCAAAACAAGAGTTCAGATGGCATGCAAGAGCTTGCTAGTAGCCTATACACTGAGTTACGATTACTTTTTGCGATGCGCTCCACTAACTTTAAAGAAAGGAATCCGGGCATCAGAAAACGGCATCCTGTTTGGTTTCTTTATTGCACAAAGACTCAAAGACCCTTTACCTTATCTGTATGACCATAAGGACAGAGTATTTTAAATTGTTTCAGCTATTATAATAAGACAAAATCATTTGGCATTGTGCCATCAGGAATCAGAAATGTACCGAACTCGTATCAAACCGTGACCAAAACCGAGGTACGTACCAAACCATGACTCCTGTGTGTGCTGCCTTTTGCATAGAAATAGCATTAAGAAACTGACAAACAGTACATACATGCTAGAAGACTTCCAGCTGTCGTTTGTAGCCTCTGTGCTGAGAAGCTTTGTCATAATGACAAGAATAGGAATTTTCGACAGTTCTTCTGTACTTTTGGGGTTTTGTTTCAAGCATTTGATTTGTGTGGTGTCAGCCCTAGGCTTGGTAACATCCATTTGCTGCACTGAAAAGACCTCTGGAGAGACTGATGGGAAGACTTGATTCCAGATGCTCGCTGAAGATCATCATCATCTATATCTATGAAACTGCTTCTTCATCCTCATCTTCTCTCTCTCTCTCTCTCTCTCTCTCTCTCTCTCTCTCTCTCTTCTCTCTCTCTCTCTCTCTCTCTCTCTGTCTCTGTCTGTCTCTGTCTCTCTGTCTCTGTCTCTGTCTCTGTCTCTGTCTCTGTCTCTCTCTCTCTCCTCTCTCTCTCTCTCTCTCTCTCTCTCTCTCTCTCTCTCTCTCTCTCTCTCTCTCTCTCTCTCTCTCTCTCTGTCTCTCCTCTCTCTCTCTCTCTCTCTCTCTCTCTCTCTCTCTCTCTCTCTCTCTCTCTCTCTCTCTCTCTCTCTCTCTCTCTCTGTCTCTGTCTCTGTCTTTGATTCTCCCCCCCCCCCACTGTGACAGTCTCTTCTCATGGAGTATGAATTATAAATCCTGATATGAATACCAAGCCTTTGATTAGTAAATAATGCCTGGCGCTTATGCAAAGTTCAGATATGGATGAATAATCCTCTCCCTCTTCCTGCCTGCTCCTCAGAAGCTCTTTCCTGCTGCAGTGCATTTTGTCCTTGCCCTCATATCACCCTTACAGAGATGCTGTGATATGGCCCTGGCTTTTTGAAGCACTCTTCGCTCAAAGGCTTTTGATTTCAAGCATCAGCTGATAAATATTCCATGCAAGTTCCTTTCATAAGCAAACAAGGTGCAGAGAATGCGACGCTTATCTCTTTGTTAACAGCTGGGAGACGTAGCCTACTTCCGCTCTCAGGACTGACACAAGGGTCAGAGGTCACAAGATGCTCCTGTGCCTTTTTGTGTTTTTGGGTTTCGTATCTCTGTAATCGGCAGAAGGCTGCCATGAGTAACACTCTGCTCGGGCTGGTGGGTTGCGAGTGGGCCTGTTCGGGGCTGTCACTGAAGCATTAGCCCATCTGAACTCGTCATCAGTGAATAATCGCACGCATATCCCGGCAGCCAGGCATGAGCCCACAGCCGTCTGACCGAACGTCTGTTTGTTTTGTTTGTGCGATCCCACGTCCTTGGTTTATGAGGAGGATGAAACACCCTCCCTTTAAACCAGAACTTTGAAATCTCAGCCTCAGTGCAACTGTTTAATATGTTTAATATGTAAGGGATCGAGTCTGGACTTAAAAAAGTACTTCTTTCTTTTTTAATTTGCCGGGCTTGGGGGCTTTGGTGACTCTGATGTAGAGCTGCACGATTTGGGATAAATTGAGAATTACACAATAGAGATTCTATAACATGTAATTTATTAGAGGTTCTAACAAAATGATAATTGCCGCACTCTATTTAAATTGTTTAATGAAAAATAAAATAAAAATTGGTTTGAATGAATCATTCAATGACTTACTCATAAATACTTCATTGTTCCCATTGAGTTGGTTCACTCAGTACAACACATGACTATGGGATATCGCAGTCACTTGTGGGCCGATCTTTGATCACGCGACACTGTTACTATAGCACTGGGAGATCCAGTGAGAAATCATTTGAATTCACCGCAGAATTAATAATATTCCTCCGAGATCTATTGATAAGCATTCAAATTCAGTGCAGAATTCTCTTTTATTAACCATATCAGATCAAACAGCAGTGACGTGGAAACTAGGAGAAATGTTTTGCCATTAATGAACAAGTTATAGAAGACTTTCCTGTCCACAAATCATCAACATTCATCATGGATTTAATGTAGTAACGCTAACTGTAACCATTGGTAATTACATTCAATTCAGGGTTCGTACAACCTTTTGAGAGTGAAATTCAAGCACTTTTCAAGAACTTTCAAGCTCTACACAACTTTTTCCAGCACTTCAAAGCTCTAAATGTGAATAATTTTGTTGCAGCTTGATTTAAGGTGTGCCCTTATACATTTTCAGTAAGAAAAAAGTTAGTCTGGAGCCCTTGCACTCTGTGTATATAGTGTTACTAATGAGTTGTCACTTGTCAGCAATCCACGTTTGCTTTTGGTGTGAGTAGCCTTTAAGCTTCCTTTTGAGCCATGTCTGCACTTGAGCACTCCAAGGGTGTTATTTTTCATGGCATGAGCTTTCAGGAGAATGCCTTGGGTCTTCAGTTCACAGTGGTGCTGCGGAAAAGGTCTCTTGTAATATGGAATGACTCTGCTTTGAATTGATTTGTATTTCAGCTGAACTTGATTGTGACAGTGCGAGATGTCAAGAAACGAAAGGAAAAATGCATTTCTATTGCGTTCTATGCCACTCTTTTTCTCACTTGAAGGCAGCATCCTAATTTACCATGCCTAACTCTTGCAGGGATCTGAGATTTGATGAGTGGAAAGAGAGATCACAGTTATGAGAAACGAAGTTAAAACATCTACCACAAAATCTGCAGAAGGCGAGAATGATGGATGAATGAGACGGGGAGGTAGTGAGAGAGAGTTCCTGAAAATCATGAGATATCTTTGAGACACTCGGCAGGGAAGCACTTATGAAGCAGCTGCTAAAGTGTCGCAGGCCTTCAATCGAGAGTGAGGATCTCCCTTCTTCATTTATGGAGAGATGGCAAGAGAAAGACCAGAGTCTAAAATTAACATGGAAGCTCCAAATGCTAGTTTCAAATTTAATTTATTTATAAAGCACATTTAAAACAACCTTGGTTGACCAAAGTGCTGTACAAAATTGGCTAGATCTAACACCAAAATTTAAATAAACATTCACAAGACGTTAAAAGCACAAGAGTACAAATGGGTTATCAAAATACTTTTAAACTCAGACACTGTGTTCGCTGTTCTGATAGAAAGTGGCAGTTTTTTCCATAAGTTGGGGCCAGCTAGTAGTAGTCTGGATCTGGGTACCCTAGTAGATGACTTGTCTGTGATCTGTGCAATCTGACTGGATAGTGTTCAGTAAACAACTCTGAAAGGTACTGAGGAGCGAGATTGTTTCACGCTATGTATACTAACAACTACATTTTGAATTCAACACGATAATGAATAGGTAGCCAGTGCAATGAACGTAAAATAGACGTAATATGGTCCCGTTTGCGACTGCCCGTGAGGAAACGGGCAGCAGCGTTTTGGACCAGTTGAAGTCAATGAATAGATGAGACGGGCTGCCCATGGTACAGGGAATTGCAGTAATCAAGCCGTGATGAAATAAAAGCATGAATTACAATCTCAAAACTCTTAGGAAGGGTTTAACTTTTGCTTAATTTTCTTCTAAGGTGGTAAAAGCTGGAACTGGCAACAGCATTGATTTGTTTGTTCAGCTTTAGGCCACTATCCAGAATAAAACACAGATCCTTTGCTACAAAAGAACAATATGGAGAACCCAAGTCAACAATGTATGAATTGACTTGAACTGTATTTCGTCATATTGTCCAGCCCTAAAACTTGTATAGTTTTTGTCAGTGTTTATTTCAAAACATCCAATTATGCAAAATAAAAATATTTAATTGGTGAGTTATCAATACAATGTATAACAATGCAATCTATAGGGTTTGATTTTACCCCAAAATTCAACATATTGACACACAATGATAACTGCAAATCCATGTTTCGCTGCCTGGAGTCCAGTTGTTTCTGTGAATTTCAGCGATCCATTTGCTTTCTGTAGCTTTCGGCAGTCTGTACAAATATACCTCAGATTTCTTGTCAAATCCATTTGTACAGTCAATCTCAAAGCTCTTTCCCATTTTAGATGTGTTTTGTGTTTTTCGCGCCATTCACGCTGAAAACCAATGGTACCACTCAGTGGGCGTAACCGCTGTCACTCCGTCACGTGCATACCCTCTATAAGTGACTATACAAATCAAACCGTCTAATTACAGGGCACAACAATAACAATGGCCTATACTAGCAATAAGAGCATTTCAGGCATGTTAACAAAACATTCACTTGCTCAAGTCACTTGGTCTGTGCTGCACTGCCACTGAAATTTTGACATTCATTGATCTTGTACATCCCCTTTTATAAATTTCAAACTTCAATATGTGTTTTTTAATTTATTTATGTTTTCTACATTATTATATGAATTACTTATTGACTTTGCAGTTTTTTTTGTATACACTGCCAAAATTATAGGGTCAATAACAAATTATGTTTTTGAAAGTCTCTTATGCTCACAAAAGCTGCATTTATTTGATCAAACATGCAGTAAAATGGCATTATTGTGAAATATTTTTTTTTAGATATGTGACCCTGGACCAAAAAATCTCAAATTTTAAATTGAGATGTATACATCATCTGGAAGCTGAATAAATAAGCTTTTCATTGGTGTATTGTTTGTTAGGATAGGACAATATTTGGTCGAGGGAATCTATTTGAAAATCTGGAATCTGAGGGTGCAAAAAATCGAAACATTGAGAAAATCGCCTTTAAAGTTGTCCATTTATGTTCGCGATTTTGCTGCATTCACTCACAAAAATAAATGTTTTATATATTTACAGTAGGAAACTTTACAAAATATCTTCATTGAACATGATCTTTACTCAATATCCTGATGATTTTTGGCATAAAAGAAAAATCAATAATATTGACTCATACAATGTATTGTTGGCTATTGCCACAAATATACACGTGTGACTTGTGACTGGTTTTGTGATCCAGGGTCACATATAATAAATGTATTTCTATTTAAATATATTTTAAAATCGAATTTATTCCTGTGATGGTAAAGCTGAATTTTCAGCATGACATGCATGAGAGTGTCACATGAAATTATCCTTCAGAAATCATTCTAATATGCTGATTTGGAGCTCAAGAAACATTTCCTATTATTACCACATGCAGTTGAAAATGATTGTGATGCTTATTATTTTTGTGGAAACCGTGATACATTTCAGGATTCTTTAAATAGAAAGTTCAAAAGAACAGTATTAGTTTGAAATAGAAATATTTTAACATTTTACTTTTCTTTACTGTCACTTTTGATCAATGTAATGCCTCCTTGCTGAATAAAAGTATTAATGTCTTTAAAAAAATCGTATTGACGCTATGTTTTTAAGACATTAATTCTTGACCCCACACCTTTGAACAGTAGTGTGTATTGTTAATTAAATGTAATGTAAACTACATTTTCATAGCTGGTAAAAGAGCCAGTTACCTGCTGTTAGCATGTGTGGCAAAAAGTTAATTTTGGACCCTGAGAAAGACGATGAGATGAGACTAAGAATCCCAGGAGGCAGTGCAGAGATAACGGGAGAATGTATGCAAAGCCTCTTCAAGAGCCATTGGAATTTTACAGATGAGCACCATATCCCTGAGAGACTATGACAGGCCCCACACATCTCCCCTACTGCGACACTCAAACTCCCAGCTTCTCTTTGTTCCCATAATCCACTGTGACGGTGAGGGTCGCATTTCCACTGCGAGAGGGCCTGACTGGAGGAGGGGCTGTCGGATCACACGGGCCATTTATAGGGCCACAAAAAAGTGCTGGGGCTCTGGTATGTGTCCACAGGGTCAAACAAAGAGGTCTTTCTCCTTTTTGAGACACTTGATGTTGCTTTTGTAGCTGTTGTTTTGGCTCTCTTATTGTTTTTAATGTTGTCCGTGGTATACATAGGGCAAGACGAAGTAAAGGGATGCTGGGCAATATTCAAGGAGGGGTCGGTTTCTGACTGTTTTTGAAAGTGTTTATTCTCTTTTTCTATTTGAACAAAAGGCTGACCACTTCCAGGCTCCTCCGAATCAGATATTAAGATGTTCTTGTCCAATCTATTCTCACAGGCTCTGAATCTGCCAGCCTGCAGTAAGTTAAGAATGAGGTGCTTTCAAGTGCACATCTGATAACTGGCCATATTTTATCCTCCGCTCCTCTTTCAGCTTCTTTCTACCACACTCCCACCTTCCCCGCTTTTATTCTTTCTATCATCTGAAGCTGAAACCTCCATTACTCTCGAACACAGTCTACGCAGACAGAGCTGGGGAGATGAAGTGTGAGATGATTTCCTCCGAATGTGGCCATGTGCTGACTCTCGTTACTCTCGCTCTTAATGGATTCCACACTTCTGCACATTGTGAACGTACTTGACAAGGACTCCTGGATATGTCCTTGTTCTAAAGAACATCATAGTTGCTTTTATAGAGTAGACGTGTGTAGGTGTTTTTTGTTTTCATATTCAATGCATGTCTATTGAGTCTCTATTGCTATGTTTGGGAAATTGAACATATATTGCAGCTGGAAGTAGGGGTTATGGCTTGGCGATATACCAGTAGACACGATTAACCAGTAGAAATTTGTCAACTGGTAGAGAATTTGGACTATGGTCTCTATCGTGGTTACGCTAACATGACGTTGCTGTGCTAAGCTGTCATGAAAGCTCATCTTTGCATGCATTTTACATTACATGACCTTGGCCTTTATTGTCGATGAGTACAGCAATACAGCACATTTTACACTGTTTTTAACATGTATACAATATTGCCTACATTTAAACTCATTTAACAAACATTTTAGAAGTAAAAATGAAACATTTAAACATTCAGGTAGCCTAATTCAAGTGTAATCAATCGGTCTGTTATCCAATATCCACCGGATCAGCACTGGTTCTCGTGCCGGAGACGGACTCGTGCTCTGCGGGTGAACTTCGAACTTCATACCGCCGTCCTGCATTTCACTCATAGCCGAAAGATACTGCGAGCGACTGAATTATACTAATTATATTCATTATCATTAGGAATAAAGTCGTGTGTTTATGCAAGGCGTTTCAATCACGTGAAAAGACAGGCGGGACTCTCGTTTAGGTGTCGAATTACGCCTCTGTCTGTTGTTTTGCATTAAATAAAATGATTGAAAGCAAAGTAATGATTTTATAGATAAAATAAAATATACACAAACCTGAATTTCACAGAGGAAATGCACCAAATCTGCCACGCTGAGACGAGAAGAACTGTTCTTCTGGAGGCTGGAGAGTTCAGACAGCCCGCGCTCACTCAACCAACCGTCGAGTTGTCGTCACGTCAGAGGGTGGGGGAGGGGTGCATTCTTTTAATTGAGTAAACTTACTCAATTTCTTGAGTGTTAAATATATTAATAATATTGATTTGAATTAGTAAGTTATATTTTTGTTTCTTGAAACAGATCAGTTCAATTCAACATTCTCAAATATTTTGATAGAAATTTCACATATATTAAGTGTATTATAAAGAAATAATTGGTTAGTCAAATACTAAATAATTTTATAAAAAAAAAGAACTTAAATATATCTGTAAATTTTAGATAAAATTAACTGTTGGATTTTTACTAAATTATTTTGGTATGTTTAACTCAAACAATCAAGTAAACGATATTCAGAGATTTTATTAAAGGTATAGCGGAGGATGTTTTACTTCCTGGTGGGTAGTCTAAACTATTGGTCCTCCTAATTGTCAATCATTCTGGTGAATCAATCAAACTTTTCAAAAAGTGGAGAAGGCGGGTCTTATCTAAAATTTGGAAAGATCCTCCGCTATACCTTTAAGTTAATAAAGTTAAGTATTTCTGTAATATTCACTAAGCCACAGAATAATTTTTTACAGTGTTGAAGTTTTTCAGGTAGGTCTATTTCATGTGTATTCTAATGTAGTTTGTTTTCCTATATGCTTGTAATTAGTTTCTTTGCTCTTTGTTTATCACTGTTTACTCGTCTTCATAAGATTGAGTGGTTTTTTTTTTTTTTACTTAGACTAGTATTAGTTTTTTGTGATATTGAAAATGGTGACAAGAATTGTGAAATTTCAATGGTATCAAAACCTTATTTAAAGCAAAAGTAACTGATATATATATTGTGAAATATATTTTCTCATATCGTGATGTAAGATTTTGGTCATATCGCCCAGCCCTAATGTTAATGATAATTTTTCCTGTCTCTACAAAAGGAGAATTGAAGAAGCTTGTTGTGTATTCTTCAGAATAAACTCTTCAACCTCAAACTCTTGTTTTCCCCCGCCCCCAACATCTCAACTCTTCAAAATCTCCTCCTCTCTTAGTCTTTTAAACTCCACACTCTTCTTTTGAGATTTGTCTCAGACTAATTTCAGTTAGCTTTTTAAATGCCTTTTGTGTGTATCTGTGCGTGCAGACGTGTGATGGTGGCTGGATTTAGAAGAACCTCAGTTCATTCTAGGGATAGACGTAACCTCAGGGAGCTGCCACGTAAATGAGTGTGTCTCTCTCTCTCTCTCTCTCTCTCTCTCTCTCTCGCTCTCCCTCTCTCTCTCTCCCTTTTTTTTCAAGCATATGGCATGTGCTCTGAACAGTAACTAACCCTCTAGGGCTTTTAGCTAAAGTACGTCCTTATTTGGTGTATGGAAAACATGAAACGGTACACATGGACAGGGTTGACAACCTGTATTTAAATGCATCATTCATTCACTTTGGATATGTTTTTTTCCCCTTCATATCTTGACAAACATGAATGAATAACAAGTTTGTGTGTGTAGAAGAAACAATGGAGAAAGTTGAACCTGTTAAAATGAATAGTTAAAGGAACCGTATGTAAGGAATGTATTTCAATTAATCATAAAATGACCCTGATATGTCACTAGACATTAAGAAATCATGTTCATTTCAAATACTTATATCACAGACAACAGTAGTCCGGCCAGGATATTGTTATTTAAAAGTGAAGTTGCAGCCCTCAACTGATGTTGGTGTTGTCATGTTGTGTTTTGGCCTGATGCTCCACCCTCCACCTATGTCAGGGGGGAGGGGATACACCGCTCTACAGTAATTTGAAAGTGATTGCAGTACCAGTTTTGGCCACAATCTTACATACGGTTCCTTTAACCCCCAAAAATTGTCTATACTGTGTGTACTGCGAACTTAAGTTTTGGTTGCTTGGACTTTCAGAGGAGGGACAAAAATAACATAAATTATAATAATAAATTGATAATTATTATTGATTAATAATAATAAATTATGAGATTTTAAAAATAACTTAATTTGTGTTGGAAAGATGAACGAAAGTCTTGCAGTTTTGAACGACTTGTGTGAATAATAACAGAATTTTCATCTTTGGGTGAACTAACCCTTTAATGTCACCATGAAATCAAAATTGACAATCTTCTTTTTTATGGAAAATTGCAATTTATGACTTGTAGATTGACGGGAGGGCTGGTCATAACAGTTGTCCAATAGCTCGACAAATTTCAATCCCTGCCCTCCAACAACCTGGGTCTCACATGAAATGACCATAAACATGAAAATATGACAATTCAATTGATTCCTGATGGACAAAATCCCACCCTACATTTTTTTCTCGTTTGAGTGGTTTCACTCAGATGTGCCACAACAGGGAAGGAAACGGCATTCACAATTTCTTGTTTGTGCTGACTTGAAAGGGTAGTTGAATTCTAGTATTGAGCTAATTAAATATGAGCTAAATAACTTTGTAATTTACTCACCCTCGTTTCATTCCAAACCCTCTTATGATTTCGGTTTTCCAAATCTTCTGAAGTCATCTGGTAGTTTTGAATGAGAAACAGGATGAAATTGAAGTTGTTATTCACTGAAGACTTATGATATTTGCACTAGCCTTTCCTTGGCATGTCTATAAGTGATGTTTGATTCGTGAACTGATTTTTCAGACTGAATTTGTGAATGGGATAAACTGATTAATTGAAAAGATCATGCTCAAAAGAATGATCATTTCACATATTAGACAATGCATCATATTTAAGGGATTACTATCAGTAGCTAGAAGAAGTAACCTGGCACATTGAGCTTAGCTCAAGGTTCTCATTGATAAGTGATGTCACGCTTCTTTTGTTTGTAGCCCTCCTCCTTCTAGTCTATCAGAGTATGACATGGAGGAATTTCTAAATTGCTGGGATTTCATCTTTCAGCTTCTGTGATTTAGGTGAGAAACAGGCATGAAAGTCGAGGCTTTTAATAGTAACCGTCGACAATGCCCAGCAGACAGCCGCACATAAATGAGGTGTTAACTAGCACTGTCTCCAAGACAGACAACCTAAAGATCAGCATTTGTGAAGTGCAATGAGAAGAATTAAATACATTTTACCATGAAAATGTGTGTTGCTTGCTTTGTAGCCTTTTAAAACCCTACTTGGCTGAATCGTCATGAATTATCTACTACATCATGTCTAATCATTACTGGTATATCTATTTTTATATTTGTTATATTCTAAAACATTTTTACTTTGTGACCGATGGGAGCCCTGCCAATGAGCCTTGTATCCAACAGAATGTTATAAACTGGAAAATATCAGATTTAAGTGCTTTGTCAATATTCCCATTTTATGAAAAATGATCAATACCTTCTTTACGGTGTGATTTACTGCAGTTTTTAATTTAACAAGCCTCTCCTCGGGTGCCGGAAAACTGTTATGGCGGAGATTAATTGTGGGGTGAAGAGTTACAGTCACTCTCCACTCACTGTGGTTGATGGATCGTCACTACATTAACGACCAGGCTGTCGACAAGCCTGTAAATTCATCATGAATGCAATTACTAATATGTATTTGTTTCTTCTCCATCATTTATGGTCTATTTAAAGACTGTAACTCAGTGTTCCTTGACGTGAAAGTGTACTTAACGCCTAGGCCGAATGTGCTGTGCCAGTTTCATTTTCCCTCACAACAGATTTAATTTATGGATAACTGGCCAATTAGCTTGGAGTTGATCTCCTCTTAACATCTTACAACAGCATTAGCTTTGCCATTTTTTCATTTAATCAACTAAAACAACCGCCAACACCATCAGATGATATTTGATAGTACAGTACATTTAATCTGTGGGTTGATTTTGTCCTCCTGTGGAAGCAGTTAAAGCTGTTTACAATCAGATGTTTATCCCAGGAAGTGGATATGCCATCGACGTATACGAACAACCAATATACAGGCTTAGCTGGTGTTAATAGATGATATCTGAAATTGGCCACCACCTCAGAAGAGATAAGCACACAGTGATAACTTAGCCTTCAGGTTGAAGAAAATATTTTAGTGAGCTCCTTCGTTAAGTTAGGTTTGGGTACTTTATTTGTTCCCGCAGGTAAATTTGTTTTGCAGTAAAATGATATGATAATAGCATCCATTCTTGACACAATTTTCAAAAACACATAAAAATCCTAATATATGACAACAAAATAACAATAACATGATACATGTGCTCAAGACTCCACCACTCAAGATGTATCATAAAAAATAGTTATATACATATATGCCCATATACATGTATACCTATATCAGGCTTGTGCACAATTCAGAATTGAATTGAGAATGACTCCTTAATTCCAATTCAATTCTTGAATTTGAATTGAATTTAAATTGATGCCAAAAACAGGATCTAGAATTACAATTCGAATTTGAATTAAAGGAAGCAGAATTGCAATTCAATAAAAATTCAAAGAAATTCATATACATATTTTAAGTGAAGTGTTTAACAATGAAGATTTACAGTATATGTCAGATATGATTGCATTATAAATTATATTAGTTTAAACTACTTGTACAGATTACATTAAAAGGATATGTTTTCCACCAGCAATGAATGTTAAAAGCTCTAGTCACAGAACAAATAATTAAGTTTGATTTATTGTAATTGTAATTTTGTGGAACATGATGGAACATGACTCCATTTCCCAGAATGCTTTACTTTAACCAAGTATTTAAAATGGTTGCTAAACAATTTGAGGTGGACATTTGTTTGAAAGCACAATTTGATGGGCAACACTGGACTTTTTAAGTTTCAGAAGTCCCTTACAACTTCACTCTGCACCTGTTGAGAGAATCTTTAGTGTTGCAGGAAAGATATTCAGACCAGAACGGTGCAGACTCAATGAAAAAACATTTGAGGAGCTATTGAGAATTAGATGCAACAGTGTTGCTCAGTAATTTTTTGCATTGTAATAAATGATAAATGCATTTACAACAACTTTGTGTTTGTGTGATTACTTTGAAATGAAAATTACATTGGAACAAAACTAATTAAACAACATTGAGGGGGTAATTTATTTCAAGAATTTGATTAATATCTATTTTAGAACAAAATGTATGCAGGGTTGAGGAGTAAATAGTTACGTGAAATGAAATTTCTGTTATTAAATTACAAAATTAATGTAATTGTATTTAGTTGTATTACTAAGGTAAAATGTTTAATTCAATTAGTTACTAATCAACTTAAAACGAAATTGCTTTGCATTGATAAAGTTATCCAAATAAAGTAATCCAAACCACATTTATAATGGGTAACTAATAACAGTAAGCAATAACATTTCCAAAGTAACCTTCCTAACACTGAATGCATGTGAGACTCATCACATTCTTTCTGTTGTGTGACTGTGTGGAATTTCTTTGAATTGCCATGAATTTAATTCCACTTCCTGTCATTCCAATTAAAATTCAATTCAACGTCCTGTGGGGCGGAGTAAATTCAATTCAAATTCCAATTCATGAATTGAATGGAGGCCAATTCTGAAATTCTGAATTTTGCACAAGCCTGTCCTATATACATATACAAATATACACTCACCTAAAGGATTATTAGGAACACCATACTAATACTGTGTTTGACCCCCTTTCGCCTTCAGAACTGCCTTAATTCTACGTGGCATTGATTCAACAAGGTGCTGAAAGCATTCTTTAGAAATGTTGGCCCATATTGATAGGATAGCATCTTGCAGTTGATGGAGATTTGTGGGATGCACATCCAGGGCACGAAGCTCCTGTTCCACCACATCCCAAAGATGCTCTATTGGGTTGAGATCTGGTGACTGTGGGGGCCATTTTAATACAGTGAACTCATTGTCATGTTCAAGAAACCAATTTGAAATGATTCGAGCTTTGTGACATGGTGCATTATCCTGCTGGAAGTAGCCATCAGAGGATGGGTACATGGTGGTCATAAAGGGATGGACATGGTCAGAAACAATGCTCAGGTAGGCTGTGGAATTTAAACGATGCCCAATTGGCACTAAGGGGCCTAAAGTGTGCCAAGAAAACATCCCCCACACCATTACACCACCACCACCAGCCTGCACAGTGGTAACAAGGCATGATGGATCCATGTTCTCATTCTGTTTACGCCAAATTCTGGCGACCAGGCAACATTTTTCCAGTCTTCAACTGTCCAATTTTGGTGAGCTCGTGCAAATTGTAGCCTCTTTTTCCTATTTGTAGTGGAGATGAGTGGTACCCGGTGGGGTCTTCTGCTGTTGTAGCCCATCCACCTCAAGGTTGTGCATGTTGTGGCTTCACAAATGCTTTGCTGCATACCTCGGTTGTAACGAGTGGTTATTTCAGTCAAAGTTGCTCTTCTATCAGCTTGAATCAGTCGGCCCATTCTCCTCTGACCTCTAGCATCAACAAGGCATTTTCGCCCACAGGACTGCCGCATACTGGATGTTTTTCCCTTTTCACACCATTCTTTGTAAACCCTAGAAATGGTTGTGCGTGAAAATCCCAGTAACTGAGCAGATTGTGAAATACTCAGACCGGCCCGTCTGGCACCAACAACCATGCCACGCTCAAAATTGCTTAAATCACCTTTCTTTCCCATTCTGACATTCAGTTTGGAGTTCAGGAGATTGTCTTGACCAGGACCACACCCCTAAATGCATTGAAGCAACTGCCATGTGATTGGTTGATTAGATAATTGCATTAATGAGAAATTGAACAGGTGTTCCTAATAATCCTTTAGGTGAGTGTATACACACACTTAATACCCCTACCGCTTATTCAACAAGGTTAAAACGGCAGGAACAAAGCTGGTTTTACACCTCTTTGTTCTGCACATTGGGACTAAAACCTCCATCCAGAGGGAAGAAGCTGAAACTCACTGTGCAAAGGATGGGAGACATCATTTAAAATAGAAGTAGCCATCGTCAGGAACTGTCTAGTATACAGGGATGCTGGATACAACTGTGACTCACCAACCAATTGACTAGACCATTTAACTATGTGGATTAAGGAATTTCTTCGAATGACCAAACCATACCACCAAGGAAAAGGACAAAACTGTAAAAAAAAGAAGAAGAAAAAAGCATGATAAAACATATTCATTATCATTTGGTCAATATGAAAGTGTGATAGTTTCCTAAACAATTTAAGCGCTGGTGACCCTTTTTGCACATGGCTGCACTATTTGCTTCAAAGTTACATTTTGCATCAATAATAGTCCCAAGGTTTGCATATACTCAATGGTCTGACCTTTCATTAAAGTAGCTTCATTCATGCTATTGTTCCTACTAAAATCAATGACCATAGTTTTTGATATATTAAGCTGGAGGTAAGATTCCTCACACCAGTGTACAAAATCATCAATAACTGGGCAGTGGCTGATCTCATTCTCCGGAAGCAGACTAACAATAACCGAATCATCTGCATATTTTATGATGGTTCCATAGTCATAACTGCTCTGACACATATTTGTGTAGAGAATAAATATCAAAGGTGACAACACACACCCTTGAGGAGACCCTATAGAAGAGCTTTTTCGGTCAGACAAAATACCATTGACCCTCACTCTCTGTGTCCTATTGGTTAAAAAGTCAAGAATCCAACCCACCAGATTATTACTTAACTCAAACTGTTGTAAGAGCCTTCTGGTTAAAATGTGTGGTTGGAATATATTAAAAGCCGATGAAGTCTATAAATAGAAGTCTGGCATGTGTCCCATTTCCATCCAAATGTCTAAAAAGCAAATTAAGCAATGTTACTCCATCTTCCACTTCTCTGTGGCCTTTATGCAAACTGCAAGGGGTCCAGTGCATGTTCAGTCTGCCTCAAGATCTCGACCCTGACCAGTTTCTCAAAAATCTTCATTAAAACTGAAGTCAAAGTGACCGGACTGAAATACAACCACAGAATCTTTCCAGAGGGGACTTTTGAATGTGATTTAAGTAACCGGCCACAGATATTATCAGGACCAGGGCTTTTGTTCACATTTACTGAATTAAAAGCATTGATTCTGAAGATCAATGTTGAAATGCTGATTATCCATAAGTTTAAGACTCAATTCCTGAATTTCTTTGCTAAAATCCAAAATTATCAAAAAAGACAATTGAGAGCATTTGCAAATGCAATATCTGAGTTAAAACCATCTACTGTAACATAACAGTGAACAGTGCTGCTGTTTAAATTGTGAAGGCCTGCTATAATTTTCATACTTGCCCAAGCTGAACCAGAATTTTCTTTTTCTCCAATTCTACTTTGTAGTTTTGTTTAGTTTTCAATCTTCAACTCTTTTGTAATTCGTTAATGTGGCCAGGATGCCGGGGTTAAACCCCTACTCTTTTTTCCGAAGGACATCCTGGGATTTTTAATGACCGCAGAGAGTCAGTACCTCAGTTTAAAGTCTCATCCGAAGGACGGTGCTCTTTGACAGTTTTAGGGGCTTTCGCACAGGATAGTTCTAGGAACTTAGTTCCAGGAACTAACCACCATGATGGTTCCCCGAGAACTAATGGTTCCCCTAGGAACGTTTTCTGGTTGCATTCGCACCGCCAGTAGGAACTCTGAAGTGTTGTTGTGACTTTTATTTTGACAGCATGACGAACCTTTATTTTGATGGCGCTGAGAATGCCAGAGCCTGAGCAAACAAACAATGCTTGCATTCTCCGTGTTCATTAGTTTACGATCTGTCGAACAGTCCTGTCTAATATGTTATTCGATAGAACTATTATACATAGAAATTAGACAGTAATGAAAAGTTAGTAGCATATGCCGTGTGGTTCATGTCCAGTGATGCTAGCTGAGCAGAAATACATAATCATGTTGGCCATATGCAATCTTTTTCTTTTATCTTTTTTTCAAAAAAGAAAATTTTCAGGACTTAACAGACCCATGGTTTGTTATTAGAATGTAATTTAACACATTTACAGGGAATTTCCATGTCCCTGCAAAAAGCAACATATGAGCATGTTACATCCACCAGTGAATCCAAATCATGACCACAGGACTGTGTAAAAATGTCCCAATCAGTATACAGCTGTAACATTCCTGCAAGCAGGACATCGTTTCTTCTAACCATACTCTTATGTCCTTGATCTTTGATCCTTGATCAAGAGTATGATCAGAAGAAACTGTGTCCTGCTTGCTGGAATGTTCATGGATTAGGCTACAAGTTTCTTGAGTAAAAGGTCAAATTATACTGTAAAGATTCTCTTATTTTTCTCACCTTATTTCTGTTTCTATTTCATCTGTTTCAGGTATGGCAAACTGTTCTGTGAAGCAGATCCCTAAATGAACCGGAGCAGAGTATCCTAGCTGTGGCATAGAGCACAATGACGGCACAGTCAGACGTTCACTGATGATTGGAGCTGGGTAAGAAACAAGAAACAGTATTGCCATTTACAAACCTGAAGTTAGCAACTGGCTAAATCACTATTGTGTTATCCACTCACTTTTGTTAGACACTGCTTATGATCAGTTATTCACTCTTGTGTTGTGCCATATGAAATGGTTGAAATCAATAAATTGTTTCAGTACACTATTGTTCAATAGCTTGGGGTCAGTAAATTGAAATTTTTTTTCTTGTTTCAAGTTTCTTATGCTCAGCAAGGCTCCATTTATTTGATCAAAAGTATTTGAATGTATTTGATTCCTTTGATAAACTGTGATAATTTTTTTTCATTCTAACATTATATATTTATTTAATGCATCCTTGCTGAATAAAACTATTCATTTCTTACAAAAATGTTACTGACTCTAGAGTTTAGAACAGTGGTGTACTTGTATTTTACACTACTTTGTTGTAAATATAGACAAAGCCCACATTTAATTTACATATTACAGATCTAAGCTATATAACAAGGTACTTTGCACAAATGAAGCAGAAGTAGATTTAGCAAGGAGTTAGTGGAGAAAATGACTTTTATACCTCCTCAGTCAGTCAATACAGCACACAATTAAGTATATGTAAATGTGGTGTGATCTGATGTAAATTTGAGCCTCTCTACCCATAAAGTCTCGTTCACACCAACAGTGATTAAATCACTGGAAGTCGCAGTCTCTGTTCTAATAGATGTAAGCAGGCTATATCTAGCCTGTGTCCAGTCTGCAATTTTGGTAGTTGTTTATTGTGAGATGCTGCAAAAGACACAAGATGTGAGTACAATGGTTTAAAGACGCCCGTCTAGCATGTTTACATTGAAAAACAATGGAAAAGTAGTGCAGTGGAATGGAAACAGCCCCTAAAAGTGACTGCAGTCTGTTTGCTAGTGCTGTTTGTGTATGGGGTCATAATGACTCTGTCAGATGGTTTGCTTCTCCTGTCTTCATTTTATGAGAAGTGTTTAATCCCTCCGTTGGCCGTAAGATCGTAAGCTTTTTGGTAATATAACGGCTCTAATCCCCTGACTGCTGATGAATTTGTTGAGGGGCATTACTTTCAAAGCAATTTCTCTGCTCACCCACTGCAAGAAGAGATATGCCTTGAAACACTGGTTTATCACACAGACTAGTTTAAAGACCATTGACTAGTGCATTTTATTTGGTGAGGGTATTTGTTTTATTTTAGTATTGTGTAATTTTTTTTTTTAAAGATACCAAATAATGTGCAGTCATAATAGACCAAAATGCTGTCATCCTGGAAATGTCCTTAATAACCCTATTTTTTTTTTTAGTTCCCCCAAACAAGAATAGATGGATTTTGGTATGTGCAGAACTGTCTTCCAATAAAGTGATGTATAGACCAGTGGTTCTGAACTTTGAGTAGAAGGCCCCCGATTGTCCAACACTTAGGCCCTGTTTACACCTAGCATTACGATGCGTTTTAGACAATCGGATCACAAGTGGATGACCTACTCTCCGCCAGAAGCACACTAGCCAGAAGCACACTAGCCAGACGGGATTTAAACTTTGTCGGCTGAAGAGGCAAGTTTGATTTGAAGATGAGAAATGTAACAAACACTTTATCTCACCTTTCCTAATTTGTAACATGCACTGAAGGCCATGATATACTTCAAGCAAAACCGAAGAACGAACTGCTGTGACATCATTTCGAACAAAACCAGAAGTTCGTTTTGAGAGTTCGAAACCACTTGCCTAAGCGAACTTCCCAGAAAAGTTTAAGGCTGGTAAATACTTTTGTACTACCATTGGTCCATAGCGGTTAGATTCATAGCTAGCATTTGTTTAAAGAAGCATGTGCAGTTATAGTATATATTGCTGGTCCTGTATTTCGAACTTAATTTTATCCCTAAGCGAAGAAAACAAAAAAAGAAAATTGCCGTGACTACATTGGGGTTTTCGGCAGGGTTTTTAATCAGAGCAGAAATGAAAGCTGCTTGTAACGAGGTTAGTTGTCCGGGGGAAGAAGGATGCGGGAAACAGCGAACATAATAATCATAATCATAATAATCAGCGAATCATTATAAAATAAACAAACACAAAACGAAAGTAGAAGCGGCAGCCCCTCACGGATGACTGCCGCACACACATAAACAAAACATAGCCTAACATAAAATAGTTTAACTCTCTCGTCCTTTACTGTCGTCACTCCTCCTTTTATGCTTTCGAAGCTCCTCCGTGAGAGATACGAGACCGGTGTAGCGTGCAGGTGGCACTTATCATCAATCAGGCCACCAGCCTCGCGGCACTCTCTCACGGTCCTGCCCCGCACTGCTTGCCACACTGCTGCTCTGGGTGTTTTTCTTTCGGATCAGGTCATGTTCATTTGTAAATCGGTTGAGCTCATTTCTACCATTAGAAAGATCTGAAAAAAACTCATACATTTACCCGCCCATAGACCCCTATCCTCAAAGAAATCAGGACAGAAGTGGTTGAAAGTGGACAAAAGAGACTGATTAAAACACCAGGTGTAAACAAGGATGTGTCTCCCTCGTCTACTTATGATCCGATGAACACATGTTAATACCAGGTGTAAACGGGGCCTTACTTTAACCTCCATATAAGGTAAGGCATATCCTCCAGTATTTCTGCTATAATTATGACAAAGCTCCTTGTTTTTAAATCGTTTTTTAAAATGACAACTGGGAATTAAATGGAAATAATAGGGGAAAAGCCGGTCATACAATTGATATATACTCCTCAGGATCTCATTGGCTTCATTAGCACGCACTAGCAAAAAATACCAGTGGTTTTAGGGTGCTCAGAGACCCTGCAACAAAGTTTTCCTCCAGGGATGAACAGGAGTATAGTCCTTGCAGTGTTCTTTTTCACAACAATCGCCTACATTTCACAGTATGTGGAGCACAAGAGAAGCTGCATATTTTAAGTTTGAATATTAAGCTCAAGGTCTTTTTTTATATTTTTTATACGGCATACATAAGATGCGATTCATAAAAATTGTCCATGACCCCATCTGCATTTCTGGTGTCTCAAAGGTAAAAAAAAAAGAAAAAAAAAGAGGAGTAAACAAGGGGAATAATAGTTTTTGAGCCATCTCTCTCTTGTCAGTCAGGTATCTTCATGAATTGCTCACCTCAGCTCTTTCAAGCTGTCTTTAGTGTTGCTCTTAATTGCATTCAGGTAGAAACCAGTGTTAATTGACTTCATGTACTAGCCAAAGTTGTTTTTCTCTGCATGGTGCTGATGAACAGGTGTGTTGATTAGATCATGAATCACAGCCAGAAGGAGATCTTTGCAACATCTGCTCTTTGATCATCTTGCATTTCCAGCTATATACGATTTGCACCGTAGCAAGAGAGTAAATGGCACTGTACCTTTGTCTAATATCAAATCAAACCTGCAATGAGGTTCAGTCCTAGTGCATCTGATTGGCTGCGCTTGAGCCTTACTCTCCTGATATTACACCAATATGAAGGTGTAATTTTAAGACTTGACCCCAGATGCCGTGTGTGTGTGCACGTTTATGTGTGCGTGTCCTCTATAACTGCCGGGAGTTCTTCCGTGCTCCCTTTCTAATGAGAATTAGACTAAATTACATCCAGTGCATTATTATTAGCCTGTCAACTGTGCTTATTATGGGCTGCATCTGTTACACAGGGGGGAATCCCTGTGGTGTCCCTCTGGCTGTATTTTTTTCTCTAATGAGCCTAATAATGTAGCTGTTTCACACTGGAACAAAGGGGATCGGTGTGTTTTCGTTTCATTGGTTTACTTCTTTCATTTATTTTCACCCATCCTTTAGCTGCCAGGTCTGGTATCAGTAATAAGCTCCTTTTGAAGCTGCTGATTGCCCTTGATTCGTCCCCAGGCTGATCAGCAGCTCAGAGGAGTTGAAATGTCCAGAGTTTAGTTAGATCTGACACACCTGAGCTCATACACATGATTCGCTTCTCAGTGCTGGCCAGAGGGCAACACATTTCCTTGGCACTGGACTTGTACTATTTCTGCTGTTGTTGGAAGATCAGACTATGTCCTCGACTAGGAGCACGCCAACACTTGACCCTGACCATTGTGCCATGAAGTAAGTTTTGCAGGAAATTATTCAAGAACATTGAATACAGAATATTCTTATTTTACAGTAAAGTGGAAGCAAATTTTGCTATGCTTTTTAAATTTCCTTAAAGACAAGATGAACATTGATCTTATTGACTTTAAACATTATTGTGTACAATTCATCAGTGCGCATTATTCTGAAATGGTTTTATATTTTTTTTCATCAAAATGTGTTAACGTCGTTAACCACCTCTAAATCGACACGTGGATGGGAAAAAAGTAATCAACAAAAATATTAAATAAAATCCTGATGGATAAAATCTGCCTGTTTTGTCAAAATGAATTACTCAAATGCATAAAATCGTAATTTTTTTTTGTGCTAAATGCATTAAATAAGCGCCATCGGTCATTAAGCGCTCACCTCTAGTTGGGTTGCCATGATCCAGAGCTGGATTCTGACTGCCAATTTAGCCAGGGATTTCTGTTATGCTAACAATTTTGTGCAGCTGTTTGCAGGCAGTTGGCAAATTGTAGTCTACAGCTCCAACCAGCCAATGAGTGACAAAAGACTTCAACATGGGCGTAACAGCCCTTCTGAGTCTTGCTCTTCTTTTCCAGAAGCCATATTGTGTATGATCGAAATCTTACCTCAGGAGACTTGAGGTAATGTCTTTCCTGTGTTTGGTTTGAGATGTACGAGCCAGCGCAATGGCTCATATTTAGGTATTCTGTGATTAATATGTTGTGTAATAGAGCAGGAAATCCTATTCCCTGTGGCATTTCAAAATGCGGTTGGATACCATTTAACCCTTATTAAGTTTCCTTAAATAGGTCTTCGATTCGCTATCTGTTTCTTTCACTGCCAAACCCTTGTCACAAAACCTTTCAGGTTTGAAAGAAGTTTCATAGTGGATTAAACATGCACATTAGTAAATATACCCTGTGGTTAGATTTGTCACTTTGTTTCCCATTCTAAGATTGTCTAATTCTAAAGCCAACATTTAAAGCTTTCCTTCTCTTTAGCAGAATTGATTGTGATTACCGTAACTTACTCATTATAACATGTAGCATAAATGTAAAAAAAACAACAACAAAAAAACATCAGTGGAGCTCCAGCTCCTCTCTGCATTGTCTGGTGTTGCATGAAGAGCCTGTGGCAGGCCGGAGTAGGGAGGACAGGCGTGCAGTCTCAGGAGCAGGTCTGTGTGGGTTGTGGTGACAAATGAGCTGAAAGCTTGGTATTCATTGTACCCAGCTCTCCTGTGCCAGCCCTGTCCCCCCTTCACTGACGGCCTTTCATGTGTCAACAATACCTCCCACTGTTCCCTGAGCTCAAGGTGCCAGCAGAGGACAGCAGCCTGGGATGGTGCGGCCTAAGGCTGGGCGGTAAGACTGTATATACCATGCGATCGTAGACATGTCAACCAGTAGAGATTTCACTGTCTTTCACACTGTGGTAGATATATTATCAGTGGGCTAGACTGCTACATATGATCAAGAAACAAAGTAATGTAGAAACAGATCAAGACAAGGAAGACTTTGTTATTAAAGGTACTTGCACACTGGGTCCGAAATTTTCGTATGCGTTTTTTCTTATTCGTGATCCTAAAAATTTGTCTCACACAGAAACCTTACGCTCTTAGCCAGATACATATTAATTAATCCATTGCGGAAAAAATCGCAGAATCGAAGAGTCTTCAAGCCTATGCTTTGCTAGCTATACTGGAGCCACATATTAAAAAGAAGACCACAAATTTCCGTGAACCAGTTGATCCTGAACAGTTCTGGATTTTGGCTTCGCTAATATAACTATTTGGGGTTTTTTTGGAACTCAAATGTTACATCATCTAAAGATACTTTTGCACTAATTAATACCATTATATTGATTAATTATGAGATTACAGTTATACTGCTGTTTTTGGATTGACCAGGGCAGCTGTGTGTGTCAAGGTACTGATCCAGGTAGCAGGAAACAACTGAAGATGTGGAGAATCGATAGCAGCCTGCATTAGATGAAAAAGCAGCACATGAATCAACATAATGAGGATTCAGAGGGGGCGTGACCAGCGTCAGGTTGTCTCTGCGACTGAGACAGCGCTAAGCGCATTCTAATGGGGACTGCTCTGCTGAGATGGATGTGCTTGTTTTGAATTCTGTTTTTGAGAGCACTGCGTTTAATAAGTCAGCTCAGCTCTGTTTTCCTCAAAGGAGTCGATCGGCCACAGCTGTGGCTATGGAGACGGCACAATGTTAAACCGCATTCATCCCTGACTCCTATTACCAGCTGTAAGCCCCTCTACAAAAAGCCATTTTCTTAAATCTAGCGTGGTATGATGCTCTCTAGGACATGGTGTACTCTTCCTTTAAGTCCGCAATGCCACTTGTTCAGAGAAGGGATTACAACCATGTTCCTCCTGTTTTTAGTTTGATCTCTGGATTATACAGAGCTCAGCCATATCTCCTGCATATTAGTGAATTTGAATGCAAATTATCCTTGTACACAGATGCACCCTGCACTGCGTTGGGCCGCCTGATCCAGATGCTCCATCAGGCAGGCTTGATCAGGTGCTTTGCGGTAGGGTTCAGACAGCACTTTCTGAATATGTCCCTGAATCTCAGAGTAACGGCATGTGAACTCTGCCTGTGAAAGCCAAAAAGATCAAATTATTTATAGCCTCAGCAAACAAGATGAGCTGCTTATCTTTCACGATGCAGTCAGACGCTGCTCTGCTCTGCATGCTCTGAACAGAGGGTGCAGAGTCAACGTGGGGAAGACGAAGTAAAGGGGAAAGAGATTAGAAAGAGATGAGAAAGAGATTGAGCGCAGGTCTGTGAAACAAGTGCAGACTCTGCAAAGAGGATTAAACGGGAAGATTGGAAGAAAGAATGATTCAGTTGCTCTGATCTTCCTCAGCAGTGAATATTTCAGAACTATATGAAATCAGGTTTCCACATAATAACCATGTAGGCCAGGATGAAGGCGTATGTATGTACGGCTACCATTCATCACGTCTTGGTCCTTTTTGCTCGGTTCGTTAAATATGGAGTGTGTAGCAATATTTGGCACTTCGTTTGGGTTGATGGATTGATGCGTTTTCGTTCTCTGTTGACCTTAGTCTTAGCTGTAGTTTGACAGTGGTGTGGACTACTAATGATGGCATTGGCATGTTGTCCATGCTAAACCCAGCACAGTAATTAGCTGTAGTGAGAGACAGTGCTGTTCTGTGTATTGATTTTTATTCTTTGCGAAGAAGATAACATGCCAAAGAGGGAAGAGATGATATGAGTTAGAGGCTGCTGATTTGCCTTATGAGCTACGTTTACGAAGTAATGTGATTCTCTCCCTAGTACAGAAACCGCAGAAGCACAATATGGTTTGTGAAAGAGGAAAGATTTGTAGAGATTATTGAATTCTTTCTTTCCTGTTACACTTGTCACTATTGCAAGAACAGTAGTCACAATAAACTACCTTTTGGCTTTGCATCCTTATATTTTTATGCAGAATTTGGGATATTACATAAATTATGCATGTAAAAACCAAAATGTGAAAAGTATCTAAAAAGAAAAAAAAACTTCTATGCTTTCTTGAAATGTATACTTTTTTTTATTTTGTAAGAAGACCACATAAACTAAAGTGGAAACTAGGGCTGGGGGAATTAACGCGTTAATCTTTGCGTTTAATTTGAGATGTTTAAAAAAAAAAAAAAGAGAAGCAATTAATGCAGCACTTTTTTTTTTTTTTGCCTCGTTTGAATTACTTTCTGTTGCGGCTGCTAAAGAAAAGGCCGAAAATATGCCATCCCGCCCCTCCGTGTTCGGCGATCAGGTATCATTCTCGTGCAGCTTTCATGAGCGGGTCTTTTCCGCTCTGTGTGTGCGCCGCGCTCTCCGTTCCGTGTGTGTGTGTGTGTGTGTGTGTGTGTGTGTGTGTGTGTGTGTGTGTGTGTGTGTGTGTGTGTGTCAGCGTGCTGCTGCGCCCTCTGCTCAATGTTCCGCTCCGTGTTTGCGCTGTGCGTTCTGCTCTGTCGTTAACTTCCCAAACGCTCCAATCATGTACCGATCACGCACTGGAAAAGCAAAGTCCGCTCAAATAACGTGAAATTTCTCTGTAGTAGACTTCTGTTTGCAATAGCCTTACTGAGCTGGTATAGTCATGCTTGGCAACAATGGTAAAATGACCTGCTCTGATCAAATGCTCTGGTAATAATAGCTTTGTAGGACTATATTTTATTTTGATAATTAGTAAAAAAAAATAAAAAAAATCAGTTGAATTGATTATGTTGATTGATTATTGAAAAAGAATAATATATTGATATATTGATGTTTAATATTATTTTAATATAAGGCTATTTTCTGTTCCTTTTTTTTTTTTACTGTGTTGTTTAATTTAATTAGGTGATTCTAAGTTTAAATATTGATTATTACAAGCTTGGGGGAAATGCAATTAATTGCAATTAATTACAGCAAATTGTGCAATTAATTAGTTAAAAACATTTTTTATAGATTCCCAGCCCTAGTGGAAACACATTTTACAAAAAAACACAAAATTGCATTTTTTAAAAGGCATGTGACTTTTCCTCAATAGGTTATATGAATGATTAATTTATTCTTAAATGAAAATATTATCAGACCAGTATCATTATATATCATCTCATAAGCTTTATTCAGATTATTTGTGTGATAATTACGATTTTCTTGAATGGAACCATTGTTGACTGACTGGGATGCAGAGTTGTTTTTGTTAACCAAACTTAAAATCATTTTTGTTCATTTAAATGAAGGCTAAAATAAAATACAAATATTACGTTAACTTTATAAATAACGTTAAATATAACGTTAACTTACAATACTACCATTTGCCTAGGTAACTAACTGAAATTATTATATATTTTTTAATTTACAACAAAAAAACTAAAACTGAAATAAAAAATAAAGCTAAATTGAAAACAAAACAAAACTAATCAAAAACAGAATTAATAATACCTAAACTAAAATTAAAATAAAACAGAATAAAAAAAAAGCTAATGCAAAATATTGATAAATATTATAATAGTATATAAATAGTTCTTAAAATAACACTGCTGCCAACATTTTCAACAGAAGAGAATTTGCCTCTGACGCACAATAAATCCAGAAACAGTCTCCCTTGTGAATGTTTTTTTTGACGAAGGCTACACATTTATACCCATAACGATAAGCAAATATAGAACAAAAAATAAATGCTTTTCCCCTGCTGCTATGAATTCTAAAAGCAATATGCAAAACCGTGTACACAGTCATCCAGACAGATATTGAATTTCTCTAATGCTGCATTTGATTATTCATGCAGAGGGAAAAATATTGATTGGACCTTTTAAACTCTGATTAATTCCATGTAGGTATGCATAAAATTTCCTCTGACTGGATTACTGATTACTCTATAGCTTAAATTTAAAATGTCACTGGTGTAGTGGGGGGAGTGTAAGTATATTATTGAATGTTTGCCTGTCATGGCAGTTCATGCAATGGGTGTTTCATAGAATGTGTGTTAATGTACGTTTGTGTTTACATTGTAGGTAAGCAGTGATGATGCGTTGTCTGGCAGCCCGTGTTCACTACAAGACCCTGATAGTGATCTGCGCTCTCCTCTCTCTGCTCACGGTCGTTCTGTGGAACAAGTGTACGAGTGAGAAAGCGCTGCGCTTCCTGCCCCGGCACCCCCAGCCCCCTCCCAGCCCGAAAGTAGACAGCCATCCGCAGCAAGCCCAGCCCCCCGAACCTCCACCTGTGGTCGGCGGAGTACGCTACGAAGAGATTGACTGCCTGATCAACGACGATGTCACCATTAAGGGCCGTCGAGAGGGAAGTGAGGTATACCTGCCCTTCAGCTGGATGGAGAAATACTTTGAGGTATACGGGAAGGTGGTGCAGTACGACGGCTACGATCGATTCGAGTTTTCACACAGTTACTCCAAAGTATACACCCAGAGAGAGCAGTACCACCCCAATGGAGTCTTCATGTCCTTTGAGGGGTATAACGTGGAGGTGCGTGACAGAGTCAAGTGCATTAGTGGAGTTGAAGGTGAGTTTTGTTTTAATAGTGATACCTTTTCACATTTGATCGGTCTTATCTGATAATGGTTTCATAGAATTGCTATGCTGTGGTGTCTGTTAACATTTGTCAAATGTGTCCCTATGCATGAACTAGGCACTGTTTACAACTGTATTTAATAGTGATTAAATATTTGACTAAAACAGCAGAAACATAAATATTCGGTTTCGGATGAAAGTTTTGGAGCACCAAAATCATATAATTAATTGATTGTTAAATTAGCACTTCTGTGATGATGAATGTTGACTGTTTTATTGTCTATTTCATGCACACAACTTGTCAACAGTGTGAACACTTCACCAAAAATGATGGTAGAGTAGCAATTTAAAAGTACAATTTGTGAAATTTGTTTGGATGAAATATCAGGAGGCAGGTCGTTTCTGAAGAACTTCACTATGACTGGTTTTATTTATCACGTTAGAAAACAATACCCCGAACAGCATATTGGGTTCAATTACCCAAATGTAATTACCGAAACTTTATTTTTTGATATTGGTAAAAAAAATCTTTTTATAATTTTGGTGCATTATTAGTATTTAAGAATTCTCCCATGTGATGTCACCACCTGAGATGGATGTTAAAGGAGTAGTTCAATTTCAAATAAAAATTTCCTGGTAATTTACTCACCCCCATGTCATCCAAGATGTCCATGTCTTTCTTTCTTCAGTCAAAAAGAAATTAAGGTTTTTGAGGAAAACATTCCAGGATTTTTCTCCATATAATGGACTTCAATGGCAACCAACGGTTTGAAGGTTCAAATGTCAGTCTCAATGCAGCTTCAAAGGCTCGACACGATCCCAGCCGAGAAATAAGGGTCTTATCGTTTTTGCTAGATGAGACCCTTATTTCTCGACTGGGATCGTGTCGAGCCTTTGAAGAAAGAAAGACATGGACATCTTGGATGACATGGGGGTGAGTAAATTATCAGGAATTTTTTTATTTGAAAGTGAACTAATCCTTTAATGCCAGATATTGGCCAGAACTTTTTGGCCAATGTTGCCGTCAACGGGCAACCAGGTGAGACCCAGGGCCAACGACCGATCTAAAGTATCCAGATAGAAATTTGTTGCCCATTCTCAATGGGAAAGTGCCCGAGCAACATTGCTCAAAAAAGTTGCCCTGTGTATCGTCACCAGTATGTATTCAGCTACCAATACAATTATAGTATTCTCAGTATACCCGTTTTACCATGTTTAAATCTGTTCTGCTGGTTTTACCCTTCACAATTAGAGCAGAAAATGTGAGAAAAGTCAGCATATTCTGCCTGGGCCTACTCATAACTGGCTCTCCTAATGTGTCTCAGTAAAATCACAGTTACTTTCTCCCTCATCATCAAGATTCACCTAAATGCATGTCACATTAAAGCAGCACTTAATTGTGGCACACTGGGAGAAGTGAGAGGCAAAGCGACCTGCCTCAGTTCTAACACAACTTGTTAGTGGCCATTAATAGTCATTTAGTGCAGTCCAAGAGGAGTTTCCTGGAAGCCAGGCTTGAATGATCTACGTCTGGTTCTTAGTGAGTAATGCACCCTCAATGGACTTTACATTAAGCAAATGAAAGTGGGATTGATTCAGCCAAGAACTGAATCACAAGAGCTGATTTGATGACCTTAGACGTAATGGAGAATAATTTTGCACTCAGACTCACATGTGTCTTCTAGTGAATCTCAATGAGAAAAAGCAAAAGCAAATTAAAGCAGAATAATTTTTCTTTTTTGTTAAAGAACCTAAATGAAATGAACTGAGAGATGACACTCCTTGACGAGAAAAAGCTGATTATGGTGGTCTGGGTTTTGTCCTTCAGAGGCATTTTACGCCTCTTCAGAGACTGTGTCAGTGATCCATCTCTGTTTCTCTGCCCTGACAGATTACTTTCAACCATTTCCTGCTGGCTCACTCTTCTCTCCATCTCTCTATCTCTTCGTAAGGACCGTCCTTCAGTAGACAGGGTTAAGTGCCCTGTTCAAGGCATCACAGTGATAGAGCTAATCTCAGTCACACTACATTTCTTGGATCACCTGGAATTGAACCTGCAGGCTTTGTGTTAAGAGCTCAGATCTCTGACCATCAGGCTACCACCACCATCATATCAAAGCTATTAACACAAAGTTTGTAATGCTTTCCGAAGAGAATAGAGATTCATTCGGTGCCTTTCACTCTTCTGTGTTCCTTTATAATGAGACTGGGTAATGAAGTAATCACTTCTTAAGGAAGTATTGAAAATGAGGTCGGTCTGATCAATACTGGAGTATAAAGAATGCCTTCCAAACCACAACATTACTATTCACTAAAGATGGTGAAGTCTCTCGCAGTGCTTCAGAGGATGGCAAACAAAGTGTTTTTGAATTTTCTAAGAAATGAAAATGAATCAAAAACAAAACAGTCTGAGTCTGTGTGTTTGCATATGCGAGTGTACATCGGTGTAACCAATGACAACCTTGTGAACAAACCATTGCACACTTGCTTTAAAATAAAAAACCCTGAAAGCATTCTACAGTACTTTGTTAAAATTCTGAAATGCAGCACATTCAGGCATGCTGCTCTGTAAAGCTTTCACTTTTTGCAAAGTTATTGATCAGCATTCAAGATTAAACCACTTTCAACTCTTCGGGTGAAAGCTTTTAAAACATGTGGACCTTGTTCACAAGGTTCTTGTTCTAAGAACCCCCTTTTTTTGTAGCACCGCAAAGAAGCACATTCATACCATATTCCTGTGTGTCAGGTGGAAAAATTGGGTTGTCTATAAGTAGAGATGAAATCTTCAATGTCTGTGGCAGTTCAAAAAAATGATGGAGTTTGTACCAGTCCCCTTATGGTTTCTTTCTAGGTTCCTCTCCTCCATAACCAAGAGCCTGTCCATTACTCAGAGGCTGTTTACATGGAACCGCTCTCTGTTCTGCACACTACAAAGAAGCTCTGTAGCAGTAATGACTGTGTTGGAATGAAGGTGCCTGTAGGGAATCATCTGAGGTTTAAAGCATTGCCTCTGAATCTCCTCTGGTATCCATGGAAAATTAAAGCTAGAGCAGCCTCAAAGTGCAAAATAACATTTAAGCTTAGGCTTGAGTCCAGTGTATAAGGAATGTTATGGTGCCGGTGTGAAGGTCATGAGACCTGCTCTGTCTGTCATTTTTTTTAATCTCACTAAGGTAGTGTTCCGTTAGCATGTATTTTTAAGTGTCCGGCAACAAATTATTACGGCAACAGAAAGAGGTATTAATCTCCTCATCAGATTTAATACACTGTATTATGAAATATGTAATTTTTTTAAATGTGTTGCAAATGCACAAAACAAAGATTAATTAGAGGTTCTGTTCCCCTCGTTCTCATCCCGGCCATCAGAGACACAAAAACAGTGTGTTGAGCTCCGAGGTAATAACCCACATGAGCCTGCGGCAGTGTGTTAGAGCAGAGCCTATTATCAGAGACAGCAGACAGACTCATCAGTCTCTACTGAAGGAGAGAGAGGGAGAGAGAGAATAAAAAGGAATGAAAAGGAGATGAGTACGGATGGTGACAGTGAAAGAGAGATCCTTTTTCCTCCTCCTTCAGTTTGAGGGATGGCATCTCCTCTAGCAGAGGATCAGAGTGCTCTGAATAGTATCTAGGCCAGAGAGCGCCTCCACAGTGCCCATATGCCTCCTGATACAGGTCCCACTTAGGAGTGTGTGTGTGTGCGTCCTGGAAAGCGGGAGGCAATCTCATTGGTGTGTTTGTCATCTATATTGCCTTGTTTTGTCTGTGTTTAACCCTGCATGTGGTTTTTTTATGCGTATGTTTGTGAATAGACGCTTTAAGGCCAGCAATAAACCAGCAGCGCAGTCGCAGTGTTTTGCCTATGGCTTGATTATTGTCTTGCCAGGCTGTAGAATAGATGAGCTGTGGTTAAATGGAAAAAAAGGATAGAGAGAGAGTTAATGAAAGCCCGCTGACCTATAACTCTGACAGCACAACTTCATGCTTGAGATCAAGGTAACTGGTACTAACTGAAGACTGTTTGCTTCAGTGGCTTTGTCCTCCCAGTGTTCACCGCTCGTTTGTACATCTCTGGCTAATTGAAGGTTTATGTTTTCACTTGTCAGTACTTGCCAGTAAAATTGTTTAGAAGTCATGAAACCAGAAAAAAGATTATTTATAATGAATGAAGATGGCATCAGTGCAGAAACTACTGCTTCACATTATCAGACTCGAGTTAAAAACAAAAGACTCAACAGTAAAGCTATTATTATAAAACGGTTAACATCAAGACACATATTAAGCCTAAAATGGTCAAGCTAAACAGTTGGTATGTACACTTGTGAATGTTTGAATTTTGTGTTGCTAATGTTGCTTGGCAACCGAAAAGGAAGTCGAAAGGCTAATAACCTATATTACTCAGAGAAATTATTATTATTGTTGGTTTTTGTTGGATTCCAATGCTGTATTTGGGTCTATATTGCGGTTGTCGCTTTCCAAAAGGTTTTTTAAGGGGGCTTTTAGGCACTTTGCTTTATTATGTGCATCTCATTAGACTTCTGAGATAAGTTTGTTGCCAATATCAATGTGAGTACCACTACTAGCAGCAGATGTTTACAACTGTAACCCCTGTTAAAAGGTTTTGAATGGTGGTGTATATAAATGTGCTTCTTTTCTCTGTTTAACACCCAGTCTCTCATATCTCTACTTCTGTTTCTTCCCTATAGGAGTACCTTTATCCACCCAATGGGGCCCTCAAGGGTATTTCTATGCTATCCAGATAGCTCAGTATGGCCTGAGTCATTACAGTAAAAACCTGACTGAGCGGCCGCCCCACATGGAGGTGTATGATACAGTGGAGGAGAGAGACAGCAGGTCTAGCACATGGACAGTCCCTAAGGGCTGCTCTCTCATCAGAGTCTACGACAAGACCAGAGCCACATCAGTACGACAGTTCAGCGCTCCCGGTAAAGAAACAGATATTGAACTACATGTTTGCAATTTATTTCATTGATCTAGAATTCTTATGTTCTTCATACACTGCATTCTGTTTTTTTATTTCTGTAGGATTCTCTGTCCTCCAGCTTCACACTTAGTATGTTTACAATTCAATTTCAGTATCTTTTTAAAATGCCATGTAAATACTCTAGTCTAGTCTGATGAAATCAAACCAGTACAGTTTTTGCATCCCTACCTGTTTCCTTATCTCTTCTGTATTCTTCTATCAGCATCTTTGCATGGCCTCTTACAGTCCTGCTCCACTGGGTATTCACATAAACACCCTCAAAATGTCAAAACACACTCAACTAATGGTGCCTCATGCACTGCTATTCAAACTTTTGGGATTGGTTATATATTTATATATTAGGGCTGGGTATTGACACAAATTTCACAATTCGATTCAATTTCGATTCACAAGCTTGCAATTCGATTCTATTTCGATTCAGATTCGATTCAATATTGATTATTTTGGATATCAGGTACAATACATGGCAAATTTTGGCAAATCCAGGAAAACAAATCTCTTAACTAATGCTGTAAACTGTGAGTCCGTTGTTGGCAGCCTAGTAGGCTTCTTTAGCCTACTATAATATTGAAGGTAAAAATGAACTGATTTGTATACGAACACTTACATTACACTTTTATTTATTTTTATAATAATAAAGTTATATTGAATATAAACATTTAAATGGTGGCTGTCATAAAAACTTGCCAGATTTATTCAAACATGCATTAAATATTGAAGAACATTAAACATTATAATGAATATGTAATAAGGTGCATATATTTAGCAAAATGCTCCTCTCTAGATTTAATTTTTCTAGCTGACTAATGGGTTTATGGTCACTAGATGCGGTTTTTCTGAGGTAAATGTAAACTTGCATGACATTTGTTTACAAGCTGTTTTACTGACGTCTTTCCACGGTTGAAACACTGATTGAGCGATTCCATGTCACATGATACAGATTTCGATAAGTTGTACTCTATCTTTTAACACACTTTCAGATGCTCATTCATGTTTATTTCGCACTGTAACTGGTATTATTAAGGCAGAAGAGAAGATCATGTGCTCTGCTGCTTCTCTTGAGCTGAGCCAGAGCGATCTCACGCCGGAGCGCCAAAACGGAATTTATGTTTTTGAATTTTGTAAGAAAATGGACGTAATTTGAAATCTGAGACTTTGTTTCATATCAATAGTAACAAAGCACAAAGATTATTGCGATTTATTGGATGGGATGTGCGCTACAATGTTCCATTCATTCATCAACTGAAAACAGGATGACTAGCCTAATCGATTCTTGGGATTTAAAGGTATAGCGGAGGATGTTTTACTTCCTGGTGGGTAGTCTAAACTATTGGTCCTCCTAATTGTCAATCATTCTGGTGAATCAATCAAACTTTTCAAAAAGTGGAGAGGGCGGGTCTTATCTAAAATTTGGAAAGATCCTCCGCTATACCTTTAAGAATCGTTATCGGTTCGGAAAATGAGAATCGATTAAAATCGAGGAATAGATATTTTTTACCCAGCCCTAAAATATATATATATATATGAAGGGTCAGATGCAAAAGCCTATATATATATATATATATATATATATATATATATATATTAAAAAACTATATTTTTTTTATTATTTTTGAAAAACTTTTATTCAGAAAGGAGGCATTCAGTTGATCAAAAGTGACAGTCAATGCATTTATGTTACGCAACAATTTATTTTTCAAATAAATGCTGTTTTGAATTTTCTATTCATCAAAGAATCCTGAATTTTTTTACATAAAATAAAAAACTATTTCCACAAAACAGTTTTTAACATTGACAATAAGAAATGTTTCTTGAGAACCAAATTGAATGTTAGAATGGATCATTAGAATTTCTCAAGGATCATGCTGAAAATTCAGCTTTGCCATCATATGATTTATATGAATAGATACATTCAACCGCCACGGTCATCTTTTACAACTAACAAAGAGGCTATTTAATGATGAAAATGCTTGTTTGTCTGAAAAAATAGAATCATATGCTGAAAAAAAACCTATCATCAGAAAACATATTTCTTTCAACATTTGTTTGCCAAATTGCACACACAGGATTATAGGGTATCGTAGGTAGTGAAGGAGACATCTATGCTGCCTTCAGAAATCGACCAGATGGAGGCATCACAGTAGACAGTACATTCTGTTCCTCCCTCAGGATACTGCATGATAAGGCAGCATTTCTGAGGTCTTGGACACACCGTGCTGCTTTTTAGCACTGAGCTAATCAATAGCCATTAGAATTAGCAGGGCTGTCGTGCTGGCAGGCAGTAATTGGTGTCATCACCCAGAGCATTGATTAGAGCGGAGCCAACTAGGACACACTGGGTCCAGGGCTCCAGCAGGGCGCTGCCGCCCTCCCGCTCTCTCCGTCCTCCACATCACTGCTATTGATGCGAGGGTAATCAAAGCAGGACAGTACAAATCCACTTAGTCTCTGCATTGCCTTAAGTAATGGATTTATGAGTGCATTAAATAGTGATAGGGGGTGTTTGAGCCAAAATGCCCTCTACTGCCTTTTTTCTTTTCCTTTGATTGGCTTTTGTCCTTTATCCCTCTCCTGTCCCATTATCTGTCTTGCTTTTATGTTGTTGATATTACTCTGTCTTGGGTGTTTACTCTTGCTTAAGTCTTCAACCTTATTCTTTTTCTCTTGCTCTTTCATGCCTCCTTTTCTCCTCTCAGTAGAGGGTATGAATAGGTTTCCTTTTTTGTTCTGCATAACCTTGTCAGAAGGCAACACAGACAGAGGCAGCGAGAGGGATTTGACACTAACAATGAGAGATGACTTTAGGATGAAGTGTTGAATGTGCATTTCTGTAAAAAGAGAGATAAAGTACTTTGATTGAGAGTTGGGTAACTGATCTGCTCGCTTTGCAGTGAGTTGCACTGCAGTGTGTACCAAACAGTCTCCTGGAGGAGAAATGAGTTTTAGCACTGTCCAATGTCAGATAGATTGTTTTAAAGTTATTTCACGGTTATTTCACTTTCTGCCTCTCTGACACCAATGTGTCTGTTTAATTAACCCCAAGAGAAAGTGACAAATGAAACCTTGTGGTTTCAAGACAACCTGTACCATCACTATTCCCAAGTAATATCTCTTAGTGTGTGTGAATCTGTACAAACAAGTGTGTCTATGCATATGATACTGTAAAGAAACGGGAGAACGTTTTTGTAGGCGTTATACCGATAATAATACTGTGATGCAAACATTTTCAAAAATGATGTGATATCAACATTGCACAAATTTTGTTACCAGACAACAGTTTGGTAGTTTACATGGTGTGAAGTGCAGCACATGGTGATAATGTGAAATATGGAATTTTTGTGCACAGACAAAACTAAAATGGCGAACCAAATCGCAGCAGTCTGCAAACAATACCATGTCACGCCAATATGCTGCTATACACAGGTTGACATTCATCAAAAAATGAACACTTCCCTAATAATTTCAGAAAACTTTTTTAGTTTGAGCTACATGTTTTATATTAATAATTAATCTAAAAATGAAAATTCTGTCAACAATTAATCACCCCTGTGGCATTTTATAATCAATAAAAAAAATATAAAAAAAACATTTTTTGGGGCAAATAAAAACAACAACGGAAAACCAAGTTTAAGGGTTATTGAAATTAAAATGCTTGGAAAAACATGCAACAAACCCTTGTACTCGCAATGGTTTTATACTGTGCGTATAATTTTCAGTTTAATCTTAATAGTCATTAAGGTTGATTATTTGTTGTTTATGGCATCGATTTAGTATCAGTACCATGAGTTTTTTGTTGTTGTACCAAAGCCAAAATTTTGCTATGGATCCAAGATTAGTAGACATCCTGTTAAATGTGTTGTAACATTTCCTTTTTCCTGTTCCTTGTGTTTTAGAAAACTCAGAGGGCGTCTCACTTCCTCTTGGCAACACTAAAGATTTCATCATCTCTTTTGACCTGAAGTTCACATCTAATGGTAGCGTCTCTGTCATTTTGGAGACCACAGAGAAAGGGCCTCCGTTTGTTATCCACTATGTCACCACTACCCAGCTCATTTCTTTCAAGGACCGTGACATCACCTATGGGATCGGCCCTCGGACAGCATGGACCACGGTCACCCGTGACCTTCTCACTGATCTCCGCAAAGGCATTGGCCTCTCCAACACAAAAGCGGTCAAAGCCACCAAGACCATGCCCCGACGTGTCGTAAAGTTATTATTGCACGGCCACGGGACAATAGACAATATCACAATCTCCACCACTTCACATATGGCGGCTTTTTTCGCCGCCAGCAACTGGTTGGTGCGCAACCAGGACGAGCGTGGTGGTTGGCCAATCATGGTGACTCGTAAACTTGGGGAAGGTTTCCGTGCGCTGGAGCCGGGTTGGTATTCGGCCATGGCGCAGGGGCAGGCCATGTCCACTCTAGTGCGTGCCTATCTGATGACAAAAGATGACACGTACTTAAAGGCTGCCCTGCGTGCCACCGGACCTTTCAAACTGCCATCAGAGCAGCACGGCGTCAAAGCCGTGTTTATGAATAAGTATGATTGGTATGAGGAGTATCCCACAATCCCTAGCTCCTTCGTTCTGAATGGGTTCATCTATTCCCTCATAGGCCTGTATGACCTGGCGCAAACCGCAGGTGAGAAACTCGGTCGGGATGCAGGTCAGCTGTACAGCAAGGGAATGGAGTCTCTGAAAGTTATGCTGCCCCTGTATGACACGGGGTCGGGCACCATCTATGACCTGCGCCACTTTATACTGGGCATGGCGCCCAACCTGGCCCGTTGGGACTATCATACAACGCACATCAACCAGCTCCAGCTGCTGGGTACTATTGACAACTCGCCCATCTTCAGGGACTTCGTCAAGCGCTGGAAAAGCTACCTGAAAGGAGGGAGGGCAAAGCACAACTAGAGCGGAGCACACCTCTAAGATCTCTTTAAACCCTCACGTCCTCTTCCTGACTGCCTCTGTGAGGGCCACTGTGTCTTGCATGGAGGAAAAAATGGCTGAACACTTCGGTAGTCCTCTGATTTTTCTGTTTGAGACAGTAATTGAAGTGCTTCTGGTGTCTGTGCTGAGGTTTTAATTAGGTACAAACGCAGCTGCTTGCAGCATGTGTCTGGATGAGGAAGAGGGAGGGCTTAGGTATTTAATATTCAAAGCTCCAGATCTGCAGGTTTTTTGAGTGAGAAACACGTCTGCTGAGATTTGCCACATTTGGGCCTACTTCAGTCAAGATGTGGGATCGAAAAACAGCTTTCAGAACCTTCCTCCTAAGTAAAGCTCAGAAAATAGTCAGTCACCAGACAGGCAAAAATATTGAAAATAAATTGTAGAGAACAAACTAAAGTTTGCTGCAATAGTCATTTAAGTTCGTAGCCTGTGAGCTTAACACTAATGCATACAAGCTACGGAGAAAAATGATGAAAAAGTGTAGCATTATTATGTTTCAGTGAAGGTTTACTTAATCGGTTTGACATTAGAAGGAAACACTACGCCTTTTGTTCAACCTACTGTCCAGCCTTCAATCTGCATTTCATGATCCTTTGCTCTGTCAAAACCTCACCACAATCAGATTGAGCTGTCACTAATGCGGCCCAGTCCTGCCCATAATGCACTTAAAGCTTTAGAGAGTAGGTCGTAGGTCACTTGCTTCATGTTTACAACAGATTTCAGGAAACATTGCTATAGGTATTAAAACACCACTATCCTAGATTATCAAACACAAAGCCTAGATTATAACAGTTTGGTTGCTTTTTGAGAAACCAGAGGGAGTCTGAATGGTCGTGTAGCCTGTGTTCATCCCAGTAAGAAGTCAAACCTCAGTTGAATTGTGCTACATGTAGACTGGTCATGCACTTTACTTGTGTGGCATGCGTGTGTGGTGAGGATGCCTTTATACAACCATGTGATGAATTGTGACTTAATTTCTGACATCAATCAAGTTTTTTTTTTCTTCTCATGCCTTGATGGCAGTGAATCATTTTATAAGGGAATTTCCACCTTTTGTTTGCCGATTGCAAGGTTATTGTAGCTGTATCCATTTCCTCAATTTTCCCTAATTTTTTTTATTTTTTTAATATACAAATTGTTTTTGGACAACTGTATTAGGTCTTGTAAAATACCCTTTGTTTTGAGTGTCAAAAACACAGTTGCCATTATGTAGAGCAAAAGCATGTTTCTTTCACATCCAGTTCAATAATTAGCATCTTAGCCAAGCAAAAGATGCAGTTTCATGTATTAAAATAAACACATTATTAGTACTTCCTCATTAAAATGGTGAAATGATTTGCATGTAAGACTATAGCATCTGTTTTTTTGTTTTTGTTTTTTATCCAAAAGCGTCTCCTCACATCAATATAATACTATACAGCCCTCTGACTAGTGCAGCCAAGCGTTTGAGACTACAGATGGGAATATTTTCTCGAGTTCAAGAGTTTTGGCCGTGTCACTTCCTAATGTTTCTCAGAGCGTTCAGCCTCTTGACCTCAGCAGTCAAACCTCCACCTGGCTGAATCCTGTCGATCTTAATCTCACATAACTACAGCCGTTAAGATGGCGAGATATTATCTCATTATCTGACAACCTGCTGTTCAGAACCATCTCAAACAGATGTTCATATTCCAGTGTGGGCTTTTGGCTTCAGATTTTCAGAAAGTAAATGTCAGAGAAGAAAAATGTGACATTTCTAAATGTTTTATTTTGTTTGGCAGAGATAGCTTTTAGAGACTATGGGTGCTTTAGCCTGGTGGCATACCTTTGTGTTGACCTTTTTGGTTTAAAAATCATGTTTTCCCATTAAAATCTGGTTACTCGTAGTTTCACTGACACGGATCTCACATATAATACTATGCACATTTCATACTTGTTGCTTAATGGGCTGGTATGTTGAAAGGCAGAGAGCTATTTCATTTATACTGTACCAAAGTCTCTAAAGTTTGCGTTATTATCTTAAACTTTAGTTTTTGTATTGTGGTATATGGAAGGCCATGGAGCAATTGTCTTTTTTTCTTTCTTTTTTTTTAGTTTGGAAAGATTGTGATTAATGGAACGTTTTGAGGTGGTATATACATGACTTTCTCCTCTGAAGAAATGCCTTTTGATACAGTTTTTTTATTTTTATTATTATTATTATTATTTTTTATCTCCAGTATAGATTTTTATAATATAGAATGAATATAGAAGGGAACTGGGAATTTAATTAATCACTGCTATCTATGGGCATGTGTGCAAATCTTGATGTAGAGCTAATGCTCAGCGCTACATATTTCAAAAGGGAAAAGAGAGACTTGGAACAGCATGTCTGATCTTGAAAGCCTGGTTTCAAAGCAGCCTCCTTTTTGAGTTGTTTACCAAACGTTGTTTGCATTTTAGTGAACTCCTTTGAGTAAGCAATGTTAAAGCACAACTATAGTTTCTTGAATTAATTTATTCTCCTCTCTCTCTCTCAAAATATATATATTTCCAGTCTGGACAATGTGCAAAGCCTTCCTCTGCAAGCTGCTGCATTGTAGAATTGTGAAACGGTAGAAATGTCTTTTTCCCTCTTCTTTTTTGTCACTTCTTTTTTCATTCTTGAGTTATAAATTGACATGTGTACTTCATGTGTATGCAATAAATGGTTGAACTGGATCGCAACAGCTGCACACCCATAGGTTGTACAGACTTTGCAAAGGAAGCACAATATGCGATCATTTTTATGCAGGACAAATGTTTATTAAAGTCTTTGTGCTTTAAATTGCTTTTTTAAAGTTGTATAAATAAAGGCATTTCGTTTTATACATAAATTTGTCTACTGTGTTTATTTTAATAAAGCAGCATTTTTGACTTTAGCTCATTTATTTAGAAAGGATGTGGTTTATAATCAACTATAAATGTATTTAGTCCCATATCTAATTTTTAAGTCCAATCCGGTCACTCATACATACTCCCTCACTAGCTGAGCAGAAATGACCGGTGTTGAACACTGCCTTAGGGGTCTACTGCATCACCCCCCAAAAACATTTATCTCGGATGTCCCTGTTCACTATAATCCCTGTGACATTCTCTATCTCAGTCACACATATGGTCACTGTGGTTTAATTACTAGCTGCAGCCTGGGGTCTGATCCAGCACATTAAACTCCATTCTCATTCTTCTGTCCTCTCTCTGCCTCTGCCTCTCTCAGTAGTCTGTATGTTGTTTTAGCCAGCATTAGCTGAGCTCATACCATTGCTAGACTGTGGGTGAAGGCGCCCCATGGAGCTCATCTTTTAATGACTGTCTGATCAGATTATCACTGTTTTTACCCAGACTCAGCCAGCTGACGCTTGTGGTCTGTGGTTTATGAGTTTTTCTCTTCTCCTCCTCTTTAATGCTGGGTAATGATACAGGTTTCAGTTTGATTCATTTCGGCATCCGGATTTTTAGAATCAAGATCATTCAGATGAAGATCTCGATTAATAGGCAAATAGATATCTTTCCCCCCAACCCTACAGTTTAGTCTTTTAAGGCAATACACTACAGGCAAAACCATAGGTTTAATCTAAAATAGGCATGTTTTTTTGTTTTTTGTTTTTTACACACTTTTTTCTTTTTACATTTCCCTATTGGAAAAAACGTATACCAAAATGTATTTAAAATACATTTATTTCATAATAAGTATACTACAAATCCATTAACGTGTTTACTGACATATTGCTTGACACTGATATAAATATTATAATTAAACTTTATTTGGAGTACGAGTACTTCTTTATTGCACATTTCTTAATATTAAGCCTAAAATGTGTTTTAATATCACTAATAAGGATAGTATGATCTCTGTATAATATCAGTCTTTAAATGCAAGATATTTAAAGTGTACCAAAGTATACTTGCAATAGTTCCACTTTAGCACGATCAAATATACTTAAGTATATCTTTAGTTGGACCTCAGCACTATTTCTGGATAACTAAAGTGCATTATACACTAAAAAAAAAGGTTCTTCAGGGGTTCTTTGCGGTGGTTAAGGTGCTATATAGCACCACTACCATTTAAAGAACCTGTTAAGCCCAGTTTGGTTCTTCAGCGGTTCTTTAGCGGTTCTTTGGGGTGGTTAAGGTGCTATATGGCACCATTACCATTCAAAAAACCTGTTAAGCACCTACAGTTATTTAAAGGCTCTCTTAGTTTAGTTGGTGATAGGATTAGAAAAACGACATTAAAATATAGTGATTTTCCTGAATACAAGTCCCGCCTATATATATTCCAGGGCCCCCACACAAGACTTTTTGACCACAGAAATTTTTTTTACAGGATTTTTAATCTTTTAAGCCACGATTTGGTAAGAAATTAATTATCCATCTTGTAAGTAATTGTCATTTAGGAGCATATTGACTCATCAATTGTAGTATCTGGCATGATAATGGGCCCTTCTACCTCAAATGTAAAAAAAACAAAAACATAAATGGTTCTATATAGCACCATTTGACAAATATGCTATAAAGCTTCTTAAGTGCCATATAGTACCAAAAGAGGTTCCCCTATTATTACGAGCCAAAGAACCACTTTTGGGTACTGTTGAGCACCATTTTTGTTGAAGCAATTATAAACAACCAAGGTGCTATATGGCACCTCTTATGGTTCTACATAGCACCATTTGACAAAGGTGCTGTATAGCACCTTTAAAGATAGGTGCTATATGGCACTTAAAGTGGTTCCCCTATGATTACAAGCCAATGAACCACTTTTAGTGCTATTTAGCACCATTTTTGTTTAGAGTGTAAGTACAAAACTAGTTGTTCCAATTTAGCAGACTTTAAGTATATCAATTTAGTATACAAACAGTACAATTGGAGGGTATTTACAGTGGGGAGAACAAGTATTTGATACACTGCCAATCTTGCAGGTTTTCCAACTAACAAAGCATGTAGAGGTCTGTAATTTTTATCATAGGTACTCTTCAACTGTGAGAGACGGAATCTAAAACAAATCCAGAAAATCACATTGTATGATTTTTAAATAATTAATTTGCATTTTATTGCATGACATAAGTATTTGATCACCTACCAACCAGTAAGAATTCCGGCTCTCACCGACCTGTTAGTTTTTCTTTAAGAAGCCCTCCTGTTCTCCACTCATTACCTGTATTAACTGCACCTGTTTGAACTTGTTACCTGTATAAAAGACACCTGTCCTCACACTCAATCAAACAGACTCCAACCTCTCCACAATGGCCAAGACCAGAGAGCTGTGTAAGGACATCAGGGATAAAATTGTTGACCTGCACAAGGCTGGGATGGGCTACAGGACAATAGGCAAGCAGCTTGGTGAGAAGGCAACAACTGTTGGCGCAATTATTAGAAAATGGAAGAAGTTCAAGATGACGGTCAATCTCCCTCGGTCTGGGGCACCATGCAAGATCTCACCTCGTGGGGCATCAATGAACATGAGGAAGGTGAGGGATCAGCCCAGAACTACACAGCAGGACCTGGTCAATGACCTGAAGAGAGCTGGGACCACAATCTCAAAGAAAACCATTAGTAACACACTACGCCGTCATGGATTAAAATCCTGCAGCGCACGCAAGGTCCCCCTGCTCAAGCCAGTGCATGTCCAGGCCCGTCTGAAGTTTGCCAATGACCATCTGGATATTCCAGAGGAGGAATGGGAGAAGGTCATATGGTCTGATGAGACAAAAATAGAGCTTTTTGGTCCAAACTCCACTCGCCATGTTTGGAGGAAGAAGGATGAGTACAACCCCAAGAACACCATCCCAACCGTGAAGCATGGAGGTGGAAACATCATTCTTTGGGGATGCTTTTCTGCAAAGGGGACAGGACGACTGCACCGTATTGAGGGGAGGATGGATGGGGCAATGTATCGCGAGATCTTGGCCAACAACCTCCTTCCCTCAGTAAGAGCATTTAAGATGGGTCGTGGCTGGGTCTTCCAGCATGACAACGACCCGAAACACACAGCCAGGGCAACTAAGGAGTGGCTCCGTAAGAAGCATCTCAAGGTCCTGGAGTGGCCTAAAATATGTTAACAAAATGAAAAAAAGAATTTGAAGAAAATGGCTTTATCCAATGTTCATAATTTTATACATCTGGAAAGTTATGCACATTAGTGCAAAAGACTCATTTGCTTATTTAACCATAGTATTTCAATAACATTCAAATGTCTAATACAAAACAATTATCTTAATGTTCTGTGGTGGTTAATCGACTGTCTATTCGTTTTTTTTGTTTGTTTTGTTTTTACCTGTGTTGTCTTGCCTTGAAGTGTCTTTTTAAAACTCCACTTGTTCAGAGAAACTCTCGCTCACCCAAACCTGCAATGCACAGGAAAAACAATTCCCAGACTAACACCGAGCTGTCAAATATCAGTTTATTCTTGAGTGTTTCATTACATTCAACTCATGTCTGCCTCCCCGATGTCTGCTTGGTTTGCCATTGTAACAGGACACAGTGAGTGATGTGTGCTTTTGTGTGTGTGAGAGATTCCCACACACGCTTGTGTCATTTCCCATTTATGACCTAATACCTCAGCTTATGCAGAGTTCAGACTCTTCTCATCTGAGATGTTCAAATATATTTTACCCTTGGTACACTTACTGTGTCCGAGGCGACAAAAATATCCCTGCTGCAGAGTGAGACAGACAGATGTGGAGGCAGGAGTTGACGCTTGCATATTGTGCCAGTCTGGGGGGTCGTATAGGCCATGCCCTCTGCAGCACTGTTTGATTCGGTCTGTCTGCATCTGGCCTTCACACCGCTGCTGCTGAGGTTTAATTATGCAGCAAGCAAGGCCGCACACACACACATAACCCTGCTTACTCCCACAAACATCATCTCATGTTTGCCCTCCAGACGATACACACACAGACACACTTAATGAAGCAGAAGAAAAGTGTTTGAGCTGAATAGAGAGAGAGGGGTAATGAGAGAGCTGCTGCAGTGATAAAGCAAATGTCCTTCTCTGCTAATCTAGGAACACTGGACAAGTGCCAGAGTTATGGCAGATATGTTTCTTAAATAGCCTTTTGCATCTCGATTCATTTGCAACCCTCTTCTTAAAAGATAAACTCCTGATAGGTTCAATCTAGACTGGTTGCACTTTATTTTACAGTACATGCACTTTCAATGTACTTACAGTGTATTACCCACAAAAGTACTGAGTAGTGTAATGTAACTACATGGATTAAGTCAAGGTTTAGGTGTAGGTTCAGGGTTAGTACCCAGTTATTACTCAGTGTCATTACTACAATAAGTACATAGTATGTTCATGTGATACCGGACTGTAAGTAAAGTGTGGAAACACTGTCCATGATTAAGTCAAGTTTAATCCGTTTTTTTTTTTTTTTTGAGTGAGGGCTAATGGAGCTTTAAAAATAGCTCACATCAGTGGTGGGACAGGGAGCAATATTTTTTACCCTTATATATCTGTCCCTTTTAAGGGGTTTAGACCTTGTATTTATTTTATTTTATATTACTTTATTTAATTTGTATTTACAGCATATCTCAACGTTTCTGACTTTTAGTTGTATTGTGTTACATTTCTTTCATGCAGAGCAAGGTTGAGGAAAGTTCAGGGAGACATTCAGAGAGGATTTAAGAAACATAAATCAAACAAAGCCGAAAACAAAACTTGACAACTAGAGGAATACGAATTGTCACAATTTTGACGCTGTATACAAAGAGATGTGATGAATATCAAAATAAAATAAATCAGAAAATGCTACCATCATGGGGTAACATTTGGCATTGCAGTTTAACTGTTGCATAACCACTAAAACTGCTTCACCCACACCTTCACTGTAATATTTAAACACCGTCTGTTGTAATATTTAAACATATTGTGCAATGTCTGCTTTACAGTCAACCATCATTTCATTTCAAAATCTGCACATCAAAATCACAACATGTTCACGATGATATGTTTTTAAATGGAAACACATTTCCATACTCGTTTGACAGGATATAGTATAGTATATTTGATAGTATATTATGTAGATAGTATATATTATCCAAATATCACACTTGATTTGCTTTATTTATTATTCTTGGGAGGTAGCAAGAATACCACACACACACACACACACACACACACACACACACACACACACACACACACACACACACACACACACACACACACACACACACACACACATATCTCTCTCTCTCTCTCTCTCTCTCTCTCTCTCTCTCTCTCTTCATCCACCTTTGCCTGCTGTAATTGTGTTATTATTATAGGGACTGAGCAAATAAAAAAGCAGACAACAAAAGATAGAAATACATATATATAGGATGTTAATGATACTGACACCCCCCCCTCCCCCTCCCCTCTCTCTCTCTCTTCTTTATCCACCTTTGCCTTCTAAGCCAAGTTCATTTTAGTTTACCACACTAACATAGGCCTACTATTCACTTCTGCCAAGGTAAGAGGTAAAAAATGATTTACCAATAATTACAGTTTGCTTAAGATACATGTTCTTGAATGGAAATAACGTTTCTGCATTGTCATTGGATTAGAACAGACAGAAGAATGACATTGACTCTGTTTTAGCATGTTACAATTAGCATTGTAAATATAAGTTATTGCACACCCTCCATTCATTACACACCTTCACCTGCACTGACTGAAACTGCCTAAAACACCCCACCCTGAATGAGCAAGTGGGGTATGTCCCAGAACAGCACAACAAGCTCAGTTTTCAAGGGATATGTAGACTGGGGCAATCCAGTGACCTTGTTTGAAATATAATAATGCAAATCTTTGTTATTTTGTGCCAATCATGCATGATTAGCTTGAGTTCAAAAGTGAGAAAGGGGAACTAAAGAAGGAGAAAGCGGGAAATAGGATTTTTGTTGACATAATTCTTAAATATTTGTATTTGTCCTTAAATTGATCTATGCTGCATTTATTGAGAAATATTATTACAATTTAAAATAACTGTTTACTATTTTAATATGTTAATTTATTCCTGTAATCAGTGTATTTTCACATGATCCTTCAGAAATCCTTCTAATATGCTGATTTGCTGCTCAAGACACGTCTTATTATCTATGATGAAAACTGTTGTGTTGCTTTATATTTTTGTGGAAATCATAAGACATATTTTTCAGGATTCTTTGATGAACAGTTGATTTAAAATAGATTCTTTTGTTAGAACTTTTGATTTACTGAATCAAGTACTACATTTCTTTCAAAACATCTTACTGATCCCAGACTTTTGAACGTACTTCTATGCGAGACGGTTGTGTGCATGTTTGGAGTTAAACTCTCGGATTCTAAAACAATGTGCCTCTGAATAGTTCTTGTGAACGTTCTCACCTAGCCGGTGTGTCAGGTATGTGTGTGTGTTTGTGCCAGGTGTGTGTTTGTGCCAGGTATGTGTGTGTGTGTGTTTATGTTAGAGGGTGATGTCTGTAGGTGTGATGACAAGGGCAGGGCTAACCGGGCCAGTCTCTGGTCAGGTGGAGTGGTAGAGTGTCTGTATGTGCATTTTTCTCTGTATCTGCTGGTGTGTCTATGTATCTGCCTCTCTCTCTCTGAGGGCCATTCATCTGGGGAACATGTTCAGCTTGATCAGACTACGGCGTGTCTTCACCGTCCACCAGGTGCCCAAAGTAAGTTCATTCATTTAACAAAACACAAAACTGATATTGTGAGGTTTTAACTAGTTTAAGGTATTCTTTAAGTAGATACACAGAAGGAAAGAATCACTGGATTTGTATTTTCTTTTATTACTGTGCAACCTGATGTGCAACAGTTTGAAGGTCTGTAGCCAAACATATCATCATATTCATATTAATGCTTTGCGTTATTTTGTTGGCTTTATATTTTACCTGTAGAAAGAGCTGGTTTGTCTTTATCTTACTAAATGAGGATTTTCTGTGACTCTTTTCCCATGGTAGGCATTTCATGAGGACAGTATCATCTCTGGATATCGACACCCTCGTAGTTCGGCCACAGACTGTGTGTTGAGTCTTTTTCAGCTGACCAATGAGACCCTCAATGTCTGGACACACTTTCTACCAACATGGTATGTTATCTCTCGTGCTTGCTTTCTCTCTATGTATGCATATCGTCCTCTCTTTGCTACTTTCTCAGTATGGCTTTTACAATAAAACTTGTTATCTCATAACTCACAGACATAGTATAAACTTACACAACTACAGTGATACAACCCTGGGTTCCATGGCAACAGTATGCGGTGTGTATCCATGTGCAGTGCGCTGAGTCTTACAGTAGTTTGAATTGAGAACCTCCACAGTGGATTCTCACGTCCCCCACCGAGGGTTAACCCAGCCGAATCGTTCTCAGGAGAGTTCACCTTGCTGGATGAATACAGAAGGTCTAATTCTCACCAGAGCTTTCTCCAGACGTAAACATGTCGAGAGCTGCTTATGTCACCTTTGATTCTTTAACCTGTGTCAGTCTATGTGTCTTTGTTGTAAACATTTTGGTATGGTAATTTACAATATTAGCTGTAATGGTCTGTTATAAGCTGTTATAAGTGTTTTATTTTAGATAAATGCCTGCTTGTTGTCATTGCATTGCTTATTTTTCCAGACAACTTCCATCAAGGTCTGTGAACGGAACTGAGATCATTCAAAACCTTATTCACTCATTCAGTTATTACATCAAATGTCTCAATCCAGCCTCATGTTAACCAAAGCTCTACAAAAAGTCACAGACTTGCAAATGCTAACTTTTTCTTGGGCATGTAATAAATGGAAAAAAGTTATAAATTATTTTTATATTATGAAAATGATATATCTTATGAACATGTATACAATAAGATATTAGATCGTTTAATTATTATTTTTAAATAACTACTCCGTACTGGCAAATTCCTGCATGACAAAATGCTTCAAATCTTCTTCTTGCTTTGAATAAAAGCATCTGCTAAATTATTAAATGTAAATGTAGTTCACAGCAAAAGCACATTGCCATTACTCGTCTATTTAAAGTATGCCATATCTCAAAGCTAACACATCCTCTGATCCCACACAATGGTTAAATACACAGTCAACCGACAGTAAATCAATAGGACAAAACTTGGAATCTGTAACTTGACTCCGTGTTAATGTTTGGTTATATTAAACTCTCTGATCCCTCTAAAGCAAACAAGAGTAAATCAGACCTGTAAAATTCATCACTTAAGAATCCTGAGATTTAAAACCTAGATTTAGTATGACACCTTGTAATATCATTTTTTTTAGGGCAGGGCTGACATTGCTAAAGCTCTGATGCTCCTTGTATGAAGAAAATGTTATGTTCACGTGGATATAGCAAACCAATACAATTTGAAAAAAAAAGATTTCTTTCATAGAAAAATCCTCTTTGTGACTGCAGTCAATATTTGTTCATTTTTAATCTCTAATGACTGCAAGACAAAAGTTGACTGGGGTGCATGGGCACACTGAATGTAAGGAGTCTGTGCCATCTGTATTAATTCTTATCTTTACTGTACATACTGTATATCTTAAAAACAAGCTTTAGAGATTAAACACAGACCTATAGAAACTGATAAGACTGTTTGTTTCTGCATCCACCTGTCAGACACATCCCTAGTAACAAACTCTGCGAGCAAGTCAGGGCAGGTTAAATATGTCAATACAATCTTCTTACTGGCCTATGTCATCCTAATCTTTTGTTCACTTGCCAAGATATAGATTCTGTAGTTTCAATATCAGCTATCTGGTGTGGAAACCATGCAAGAAATTGTCCGTCCAGTCTTTCTGTGGAAAAGAGAGGAAAAAGTCAAAGGACTGAAAATGTTGATTTCCACTTTTTTGTTGTGAGTTGCAGCATTGCAGAGCTGTCAACATCATTGTTTGCCATCTCCCATCTCTCCGTCAGGTATTTTCTTTGGAAGTTGATGACAGTGTTGTTGATGGAGGATGCGTGGTATAATGAGTACACATGGCCTCTGCTGGTCTTCTTGTTCTCCTGCTGTGTGTATCCACTGGCCTCCAGCTGTGCCCACACCTTCAGTACCATGTCTGCCCGCTCTCGACATATCTGTTACTTCTTTGACTATGGAGCACTCAGCCTGTACAGTCTCGGTAAGAGAGGAACACACAGACACATTCACTGTTACTGTTACACTATTAGTTCCTCGGCTTGTTACGGGAAATATTGCCATAAAGACGAAGTTCAAACTTCAAGGTTGTGCAGAATGTGCACCGCATATATTTAAAAGGCACAATGGATTTCTGACGCAATTAACGCAAATACAATTTACATTACACAACCATATACAAAGTACATCAATTCTGTACATTATTTCCAGGAATTACCTGATAATAAAAATCCATCCAACACAGATAAACTAATAATTATTTAAAAAATTGGCCGATAACTAATAAATGTCCGAAATATAATATGTTTTGTGTAAATAAATAAAAAATAAAATGCTAGAAACTTAAATCAACCATTTTAAATCACAATGTTATAATGTACAGTATGGAAAAATAGATAGTTATTATCTAAAGCTCACTTAAATAATTAGTTTTTAAAGTTAAAATGTAAGTGGACTTTAGATGATGGCAAAAATGATAAATGATCTAAATGATAAAATGAGAATACACAATTAAATAAAAAGATCAATTTAGAAATCTCTAATATCAGCCAATGACTGGGGTACTGATATACTGTATTTTTTGCATATCTAATCATTTTGAACAGACTAATCTTCATTTAATATGTCTATGAATAAACTCAATAGGTAAGTAAAGTACATATAGTAAGTACAATACAGACAAATTGTGACTGCACTATTTGGAAGTTATTAACTAATAAGTAGTATTTATGTGTATTAATAAACAAAACAAAAAATCGTACAGAATCACACTACAAATGAAGACATTTTCACACGTCATTACCAAATCCTCCCCACCACACTGAGATGTATTTATGTGACTGATTGTATGTTGATGCAGGTTCAGCCATCAGTTACTCTGCATATGTTTTTCCTGACTCATGGGTGAACAGCACATTTCATTCCTACTACATTCCTGTAGCTGTACTAAACACCATCCTCTCAACCAGCATGGCCTGCTACTCCAGGTAAGGCTCCTCCTCGCTGACAAACACGCCACAAGTTACACTGAATACAGAAATGTATAGGTGTGGAACAACCTCTAATAATCATTACATCAATTAGGGTGACTTTTAGGGTAAATTTATACTAAATACTACTAATTTGTATAACACAATTTACATATATAATTCAAAAACTTAGTATAGTGCAGGGACTAGGAAATATAATTGGTGAATCATTTTTGTCAATCTGTTTCATTTAATTTTTAAGTTGTTTGTACTGACTGATTCACTAGAAAGATTCACTTCCAAGCGCAATGACTGCGTCCGGAATAGTGTTCACTCTCTGAGCAGGTACTTTTCGTAAGTACAGTACGCTGTCATTATCATGTGACCAACCAGCATCAGTTGCATCGTTTCACTGCTTTTCACAACTCCTCTCCCGTGGCCTCATGGGATAGTAAAAAAGTCCACTGGATGCGCTCTTCAAAATCTCGACCCGAAGTATTAGGTCATTCGGGTACTGTTTGTTTACTGTTTAATGAATATGAATTTGGACATACTACACTTTCCATATATTTTTCACCTACTGCAGTATGCAGTACTGTATGCATATTCACATGCAGCCTATATATTAGAGTGGACCGTTTCCCTAAAATGAATCGACTTGAGACAGAGGACCGTTTAGATGAGTGTTTTCCTCAGATCGATATTAGAAATGTAACATTTGATCATACATTGGTACTCCTTGGATAAAGTTGTTAATGGAAAAAGTTAAACTACTATGAAAATAGCTTAATCATGCTACTGTAGTTAAGTTGGTGTACCCTACTTTTTAGTGTAACTCCCCAACACTGACGCAAATAGCACCATGAAAGAAAATCTTCTACATTTTAAATAACAACATATTATGTCTGTGCTACAGTTACTTGTTATAAACATGTTATTCATAGATTAATACTATTTTAATTTCCGCTTTTTTGCTAAGGCTTGGCCTACCATTCCTACACTATAACCATGACATCGATGAAAGGTAACATTATAATGTGTCAGAATTCTCTGATGCTCGCTAATGCATTTTCTAAATCTGGCTCTTTCTTTAAATGCCTTCTAACCCAATAAACAAATGTTCTATAATATTATCAATGGAAAACACTTCCACCACATGTGGTTATGTGTTATTCTGAACAATCACCCACTTCTGTCTGCTACTAACAATTACACAACACCTCTTCTCTGACACTGAAACTGATTTTAGCATTAGTGAACATAAAAATATGTCTTTCACTTCCAACCTTTCAGATTCTCGGAGAAACCGAGCCCAAGACTGAGTAAGGTGTTTCGAATTCTTGCCTTTGCCTACCCTTACCTGTTTGACAACATTCCTCTCTTCTACAGGGTAAGTTTCAGCATACTGCACAGTACATCATTCTGCCTACCTGTTTTTAAACATACTACAGTGCAAGTGATGTTTATGCATGTTACAGATTTATAGTGAATATGTATACACTTCATGATGTGACCTGTAATTATTTTTGTGTTGCCTCTTTCCAGTTGTTTCTGTGTGTAGGTGAGGGTTGCACTGATAATGAAGCAAACTCCATTCATGTTCCCCATATATTGTTTGCATTTCTAACCGCCTTCCTGTTTGCAACCCACTTACCTGAGAGACTGGCACCTGGATGCTTTGACTACATAGGTAAGTGATGAAAACATAAATATTTTGTACATCTGTGCTGTGTATTTGTGTATATTTCATACATTATCTCTTTTAAGAAGACCCGAGTGTGAACTAGTTGATTACCGAGGGTTTTTAGAATACAGACAGTCTGAATTATAGTGAATGTTAAATTATCAAGTTTAAGTTTAAGAAAATTCAGAAACCATACTTAAAGCTGCAGTATGGACTTTTTGCTTCTCTATCGCCATCTCTGTTTGAAACATCAAATTGCAAGTTGTCGGAATGATCAGCCCTGGTTGTCGAAATCCAGTCAAAAACCATGCCAATATTTACCCTCATTTTAGCACGGGCTCTGTCGCTTTCCCTTGGTTTTGTTTTGCAGTTTCTTGGTTTTGACAACAGAGGATTAACCAGATGTCAACAATGATTATCGTTTACACCTTTCTATTAAAAGCAGCCATCTAGATGACAAGTTTATATCTGAAACAACTGCATCCTCAGCACACGCCATTTAGTACTCAGGTCTTTTTTTCTTCTGTAAACGGATGTGACGTTTTACATTTTTTATTTGTTAAATTTTTGATGTCTGATTGTTTTGTTTTTTTGATTCACCGTTGTGAATCAGGGTAGGCTAGAGAGACGGTTTTGAACACTTATGTCGTATGTACTTGCTCAATAATAGACTTTTGTTATTTGTTAACCAAAAAAAGTTACACACTGCAGCTTTATTTCAAGAAAATTACTCTTTAACACAGGTCCACAGGTATTTCTTCAGCATATCTTCATTCAGTGTTTCTCATGTGAATGGCTCTCTTCTGACCCCTACAGGCCACAGCCATCAGCTGTTCCACATATGTGGAATAATTGGAACACACTTCCAGATGAAGGCCCTTGAAACTGACATGGTGCTTAGACAGTCACAGCTGCTGGTCACTGCTCCACCTATTACCTTTAACAACACATTTGGAGCAGCTCTGGTCTGTGTGTGCATCAGTCTGGGGATCATATGTCTTCATATTCTACCTCTACTGTACAGCCACCCAGATACACACCCAACAAAGAATGAAGGAAAGAAATGCAAGCACTAAAAATCTCCTTAAAACAAGGAGTCTCTGAAAGATTCATTGCAGTCTTGCACAAGTTACCAAAGTTATTATAAAAGATATCTGGGACACTCTTACTAGATATTACATTATTAAAATCCTCAAGAGGGGTTTGTTTGTTTACTGAAGCTATGCAACCTGAGATCGGAAGAGTAATGAATGTGTTAACTGCATGAACACTACTTCTCAGGGGTGCGCAAAAAAGGCACTGAATCTCGGGACAATATAGTGTATAGAAATACACTCACTGAATAAGTGAACAATCATGATTTGGATTACAGTATCGAACTTGAAAATGTAAATGTAGAGTAAATTCAACAGAAATATTCTAATGTATATAAATGATTCAATAACCTACTGTAATCCATGGACTAAAATTGGTGAATTTTAGTGAATCGGTTAATTTAAATGAATTGTCCGTCCGACTAAGCTGCATATGAAAGAGAGGATCAGTTGGGATGACCTGATTCACTAGAATGAAACAAACTCTCCTATGACACATATGAGAGAGGAACATTTGGAATGAACCGATTTCACTAGAATGAATCAGACTTGAGAGAGAAGGAACATTTAGGTGGGTGCGTTTTCTTTGTATTTTTTTAGACATTAAAAAACAGTGATGTAGTTTTAGGATGTAATCTCTGGACACACAGTTTATTAGGTCAATGGGAGGCTGTGTTCAACCTGGTCCCATTTCTTTTATGATGTACAGACAAACACACTCGTATACCCATCACAGACCTCAACAAATGAACTAACACTGTTGTAAGAAAAAAAAAAAAAAAGTAGCAATGTGCTGAATCTGCCAAAGTCCACCACAGGGACAACAATGATTTATCATACTTATTTCTTTTTTTGTAAAACTGCATAATACTTTACGTGGGATCAACAAAAAATAGTGTGGGGTGTATTACATATTTTCATAGCATCAGGTCACACCTTGTGTAGCCAAATCGAAACTATTTATTGTTTCCAGGATTCTTTATAATAAAATATTTATTTCTTATCAGCCTAGTCCTGTTTGTATTCCTAATTGAGACCTAGCTATTTTTATAAAGGCGATGCAAAGAGAAGTATATTTTATATACACTGCCCTCTATAGCCTGCAAGCAGCAATAAACACGTTCTGAGTTGATAAGGGAGATATATGACAGAAAGTGTGACAGGCTTGTCAGGTTAAGTTTCTGTATACATCTACTCAAAGCTCGAAATGCCCACATGTTCGACGGAGGAGTGGTGGCAGTAAAGTATTTGTATTGGAACTAACAAAGGCCTATTTGTTTATGATGTCATACGTTATTTGCTTATCAATGGGGACACCTTTGATAATGAACAGCTCTTCTCAGTATATATCCGAAATTTATTAGGCTAAAGTACACAATGTAGTCCATCATTTGCCTCTTTCTTTTTTCTTTTTTTTACGTTACACAATAGAACAGACAGATAAAAATACAAAGCATACATAACAAACTGGAATATAAAAAGGTTAAAACAATAAAGTAAAAGGTAACCTAAAAATATGTTTTTAGATAAGATTTAAAAATGCATAAATTCTGTGCATCTCTAATATTAGAAGGAAGTGTGTTCCAGAGTCTAGAAAGCTCACTGCAGAGTCAAATGACATCCAGCTCCTCCTCTCTGGACGTCTAATGGGGTGGAGGGATAGAGTTGTGGGTAGGATTAGGGTGTGGTTGGATATTCTAGCTTCACCCATCAGGCCCAAATTACATACGCTCCTCCTTACTGGACGTCTATCAAGGGGGAGCTAGACAAAAGCTACACCCATTTGCTCTGCAGGCCTGACTCTACAGATCGCAAGCGTATCTGTGGGACAAAAGACCAGCCGCAAATGACGCGGCTTGGGAGTATATGAAATGAAAAGGGCAGACAGAGACAGAGGGGCTAGATAATGCAGTGCCTTATATGCAAGCATAATCATTTTAAAATCAACATGGAACCTGACCAGGGGCCAGTGCAAGGACTTCAAAATTGGAGTGATATGCTCATTTGTCCTGACTCCAGCCAGGATCATAGCAGCTGAATTTTGCACACATAGCAATTTGTTAAGTGTTGTTTTAGGGACCCCTGCAAGAAGTAAGTTGTAGTAGTCAATGCTAGAAAAAACAAAAGTATTGATAAGCCTTTCAGCCACAGTAAATGATAGCATAGGGCGTAGTCTAGCAATGTTTCTGAGATTAGAAAAGGAAGTCTTAATTTTGCACATGTGGATCAAAAGTAAAATATAGTCAAGTATAATTCCTAAAAAAAAATTATTTAGTTTGATACTCCAAAACAGAGCCATCCATGTTTAATATTAGTGAACCAGCATTACAAAGCTGATGAGGAGAAGAGCCAATGAGCATAATCTCAGTCTTATGAGTCTTAAGATACAGAAAATGTTGGGTCTTAAATATTTTTTATCTCAGAAATGCAGTGTGAGAGAAAAGAAACATCCACATTTTGACCAGGCTTTGAGTGGACATAAATCTGAGTATAGTCTGTGTAAAAGTGATAATTAAACCTGGGTGATCTTACGAGCAACCAAAGAGGAAATATATAAATGTTAAAAAGTAAGGGGCCTAAAATTGAACCCTGGGCGACACCAGTATGGACAGCGCTAATTCAGACTCATTAAAACAAACTGGCGGCAAACAGAGATGTTGTGATTGACAGTATTGAAAGCGACACTAAGATCAGGAAGGTTAAAGATGGATAAAGAACCAAAATCTTAAGCTTTTTTTGTTATTCTTTCACATTATGCTTTTTTGGAACTGGGTTTACAGCAGTAGTTTTCAGCGCTACTGGCACAACACAAGCATTTACAATGCTGAGAACAGCTAAAGAGGTAAAACAAGATTTAAATAAGCTGTTAGGGAGGGGATCAAGTGTTTAAGTGATGGCTTTCATATGTAATACCTCCCTACTAAGCATAGCAGAGTCAATTTGAGATTAGAGAAGGATGTGCCAGAGTAACAAGGCAAGCAGAGTTTTGTTTGTTTCAATGCTTAAAAAGGTCTTGCTGAACTGGCACATTAATCAAACCCAAACAGCAAAAATCTGAGTAGGCCTAAACATCCTTGCATCTATCTAAAGAGGACACACAATATGTGATTCAATTGTTGTAATAATTGCCAGTAGTGGCATAAAAAGTATTCTTCATATCTTTGTTACATATTATACAGTTGAGCTGATTATTTAGTTTCATCTCAGTTACTCAAATTTTTTTATTCACTGATGATTTGTTCAGTAGCCGTTCTTTATTTGACCTTACCAGTAGGTGGCGACCAGTGCATATCTTTTTGCAGAATTTAGTAACTGAATATTTAATTCACGTCCTTCATAGTTTAAACAATTCTGTTTGTCTTTTTGTAGGCTATGTCCAACTTTATGTACAACTAAGATGCTTACAAAGTTTGCTAGGTGTTAGTACATTTATTATTTGGTTTAAGAGCTCAGTTTGGATTCAAGCTTTGAGTACTTGATTTGAGATGTGTGTATAATTTGACAGATTGCTTTTGAATATGTAGCATACGATTAAGGGGAATCTACCTGCCCTTTGTGTGTATGTGCCTCACGTCACCACCCCACCCCACCCCACACATACTCTTTTTGTCACATGGTTTACTGTGCACACACTCTGACTGATGCTGTTTGCTCAGCATTGAGCTTTGTTGGCAGAAGATAAAAAATTACTAAATAAATTGTGAATTGCAAACACACATGCTGACAAAAGCACACATAAACACATTTGACAGTATATTTTAGTGCCCCACTAAGAACGGCTTGTTGGTGGAGATTTAACTGCTGTTCTCACTCTCACGCATTCAAAGAGGCTTGATGAAATGACAGCTTGAGATATTTTCATTGCAGTATTTGTATGTGTTTGTTTTGTTCAAGTGCAAAATGGTGTGAATGGTTTGCTGGTGAGGAAATCCCTAAAAAAAATTATGATCAAAATTTAAATTTAAAAACTTTCCTTGACAGAGAATATTGATAGTTTATAAACGAACCTAGGCAATTTCCTCAAGGACTCAGGATTAATCGGACTTCAAAGGCTTTGTAATTAGAAATCCCATCAGCAGGGGGCAGCATAGGACAGTGTTTGTTCTCTTGTAGACACCAAAAATCTGTTTGGTAAATTAATAAGGTTGCATAATTAGTAATTATTTTAGCATTAATAATCTCGTACACTTTTGCAAATTCTCTAGAATTAAAAGTAAATAAAGTTAGACATGTTCAATGATATAAGATATCCTTTACTCCAGTTTTAATAGGTGCTAATTTATCTTCAAAGTCCTTATTCATGACATGTAGGAACTGACATCCTGTCATGTTTGATCAGGGAACAGGGAAACAGCTGTCAGTTCTTCCTCTGCTCCACAGTCCCACTGTTCCAAGACCTCCTTGTAATAATATTGACCTTCCCTGTACTGTTTGCTCAGGCTGCCTTTAAACACAGCACCAGCAAATATCACACAGGGCTGCCGCTGTCTGCAGCACCATTTCACTCTCACACTCGCTAATTACTGCCTAAATAGCCTCTTATCTCCCTGTGCTGCCTGTTTGTGTTAGCACACAGCACACACATTTGGCCACTTAAATATCTACTGAAGCATTGTGATAAATATGACTGATTGACTCTTCAGTGTCTGCCAGCTGGGTGTTTTAATTTCTCATGTATTTGAGGGGTTTTTAGGAACTGAATTCAGAGACAACAGATAAATAATGTGGTGGATGACATTTCAAAACAACAACGGTTATAATTAAGCTGATTATAATAGGCCTTCATCATGCCCTGCCTCACCAATTGTAAAATGCTAAAGAGATGAGTTAGCATATTTTATTGCTTACTCTATGGATTCATTTGAGCTGAATTATTTCGAGTGACCCATTTGATCAGTATCACTCAGGTAATTTGCATTCCAGTAGACTATATGCTGGATTTGCTCCAGAAAGCCACACTGCTGGTCCTGCCGCTCTGTGTTTGTACACGTTGATAGATTCAGTTTGGCTGTGTTTGTTTAGCCCTTAGCTCACTACTCATATAAAAGCCTAGGACTCAGCGGTGATAGAAAATATATCCCCATCGCTTTCCTGCCCTCTTTCTGTTTTTCCTAATTACACAGTGTGTGTTTGTACAGCCAGCGTGATGTTTTGAAAGTACACAAGCAGGTTTTGAAGCTTTTGTTGGACTTGTTTCCTGTCTTCTCATTCAGAGGCTGCTTTCACCTGTTAAATGGAACAAATCCCATGAGTGATTGGTGCAATGTTTCATTCTCAGGCTCCGTCATGATAACTGTCACAGCTGTGGGCCAGCGCGACAAAGAGAACAGGTGTGCGTAAGTGTGAAACAACAGTTATGAAAATTACTGCAGAGTAGCTTCAGTGTAGATCAGTGTTTTTTTTATTTTACTCCCATTGTCCACAACAATATTAAAAAGCCCCATGACTTTTCCAGTCATTTGTGATTTACTGAATAATAAGGACTTTTTTTTTTAAATAGAATATTTTTTTTTTTTAGTACTATTATTTTTTTACTCATTCATACATTAGTTCTTTCAGCCTATTTAATGCTTGCTTTGTCATCTTGAGGCCCCGGTAGTGTAGTTCCTTGAGCTTAAACAGTAGGTGTTTGCACCAGAAAGGGTTTGATTCCCATGGAATTGAAGGTGCATTTAAAGATGCTTGGATAAAAAGTGTCTGGCAAATGCATACACATAATGTAAATGTAAATGCAAAATAAACAGGGTTTGAGAAATGCACTCTAAATGCAATACACAAGTTGAAATGCACAATATATTTGTACCATGCTGATTACAGACTGGTATTAGAGATTTTTTATTAATCAGTTTTATATATATAATTGTGCATGCTCATTTTCCCAGTTTTTACATTTATCTCTGCCATCATCTAGTGCTCACTTAAAGTTAATCTTTAAAAAAAAATGCAAAAATAGCAAATAAGTGTGTATGAATTATGTGTTTGTTAGTGCCAGACAGAGGCTCTGCATGTGTGTCTATGTATTGAGCATATTACCTTGGCAGTATTATCACACATCATAATGAATTTTTGAGCAAACCCCATAACTCGTTCTAATCTCTGGGCTACAGATATCTGACTGGCTGCCTGTTCTGAACTCCACAGTGTATCTTTACCCAAATCACAGGCAGCTGTGACTATTTAGTGGGCAGGAAACCACCAAAAGCAGATAATTCTCCATTTATAACTTCTGGTTCGCTCTGTTTATTTTCTTGTTGAGTGAGTCAATGCTGGCTGTTCCGTTAGCTGGCATGTGTTGACCAAGAGCCGTTGTGTGCTGTCCTCTGTGTTGATTGCTGGATATTGAATATCATTGAGCTAATATATCAGGCAGGCCTTGCTTTCCATAGTCATTTGTCTAGTGAGGCAAACCACAAGTCTTATTTTAACCACCTCTGAAAGGGTTTGCTTTAAGTGGCTTGTTAAAAAAGGGAAAAGGAAAAGCATGAAAACTTTGGGGTTTTCGAGGCAAACCATAATAGGGCAAACCACCAAGTATACCAATTAGCCAGCAACGCTAACTGTCAGAGTGACATGGGGACAGAGCTGTGAGAGAGAACGACACAGAAACCAGACACAGACCACACAGAGCAGCAAAGCACTGTGGGACATTCACAGGAAAGCCCAAATTAGATGAAAAACATCAATCTAAATTATGTTTGAAACATAAAGCACATATCCAAGCTGCCTAGCATGACAATTCAAAAGAAAAATGAACATGAGAGGTAAATATAGCAGGAAACAATACTGCGAGACTGCGCACAGTCAATCAAGACGACACTTTAGAAATGTTTAAGCGTCACCTCAGTGACAGAAGAATAATTGTTTGCCAAAATTGGATCCACCGAACAGAACACACATGAGGTGATTGGCACTTTTAATGTGCAGTCCCTGTAGCAGAACCTGATTTCACCAAGTACAACATGTTCCTGGATCAACATCTTTGTTGATCCTGGAACAACATTACAATCAACCAATCAGATTTAAGGGACAAGTTTACAATGTATGTCAAGTTTAGGCTTACAATCAGGGTTTGATGCTTCTACATCAGTGTTATTCACCTATCATTTGCCCCTGATTTTAGGGATAAATTATGGGTAGGGTTATGTTTAGGAGTAGGGATGGGGTTAGGCTAATGTTGTTTCTGGATAAAAAAGAATAATATGTTGACCCAGGAACGCGTCTAACTCTGCAAAATCAGGTCACTGTAGTATTCTCTTATGAAGTGAAAGGACCCTATGCAGTGGACTCAGAGGTTCCCTTCTCTGTGGAGAATATTAAAGAGTTATTAAATTAATCTTTGATTAGTGGCGCATGTTATTGTGGAGGACAGATTTGCGGTGAATGAAGCTGTTAGGCTGTCGCTAAGCCGATTTATTAAGGTCACCAAATAAACCTTACAAGCTGTTTTTATTTTACATAATTAAAGTGAAATGTACTTTCCATGAAATCTGTTTCTATATGACTCCTTTTTTGTTTTCATATTTTGAACAAAGTCCATGTCAGTGTAAACTATTAATGAAGTATTTATCCAACTGACAGTGAAAGCTAAACTAACCTTGAGTAAAGTAATTAACATACTTATTTTTAATCTCAAAGTAATTCAATATTTTGTCAGAATAGAAAAATGTGCACATTGCAAATTACATTGTTGCGTGGATGAACGAGTGATTCGAAAAAGTAGATTAATACCACAGAGTATGAAGTTCATTTCAATTAACTGTAAAAGTGAAGACTGCATATTTTTGCAGTTTTCAAAAACTGCAATAACTTTACAATAACGTTCAATTTCTTAACATTTGTCTAAACATATAAACTGTAAACTACTAATGAACAATATTTTACAGCATTTATTAATCTATAGGTTAATGTTAATTTTTAGGCTACATGTACTACCATTGTTCATATTTCAAATCACAGTATATCTTAACTAATTAATGACAAGCTGTGGTTTAATATAAAATAAACATTTAAATAATGCTGACACAAGTAAGATGGTTAGATGACCCTCAGAACTCCACTTTCTAATTTTAGTTTATGTGGCTGTTTAAGATCATTATCGCAATTAGGTGATTTCAACTTGTAAAAAGCTTTCATGTCCTTGTAGCGCTCGAAATTAAAATTTCTTAATGAAAAAAGAACCTTAGTTTTTGGTTTGTACAATGTTATTGCAACGTTCCCCTAATGCTATCCTCTAATGTTCCCCTAATGTTATATTCTAACGTTTCCCTAAAGTTATCTTGTAATGTTCCCCTAATGTTATAATCTAACATTCTCCTAACATTCTCCTCTAACGTTCCCCTAATGTTATCTTCTAACGTTTCCCTAACATTATAATCTAATGTTCCCCTAACATTATCTTCTAACGTTCTCCTAACCGTTAAGTAATGTAGTTTGTTTGACCAATATTATCACTTAAACATGTTTTCTATATAAATATTTTGAAACAAATTTCCATGACTTTTCCAAAACTTTCTGGGTTTATTTATTTCTCCAAAACTTCTCCAGGCCTGGAAATTTCTATTTTAAAATTATATGACTTTTCAAGGTTTTTCATGACCGTACGAACTCTCTGTTTCATAAGCTATTAACATATGAACATATAGATTGTGCATGCAGATACATTTGCACATACATACAACCGAACCACATGCTCTCACACAGTAAGATGCGTACACTTACGTTTTCAGAGTGTAAGGAAAATGTGTTTTTATGAATTATAGATTATATCCTAAATTTGATGGAACCTGGCAAATTGATGACTGTAATATATATACTAGGCATGCAGAGTGAGAAAGGGGGTCTCCAAACTGAGCGGGTGGACTCAAATGATCCTGCACTGGGCCCGCAGCCCGAGTCAGGACGGATGGTGCTGCTGGAAAGAGGGCATCTGTCTTGTGGGAGTCCACAGTGACACAATCACTGGGGACAGAACTCACTGATCCAGGGCTGGAATTCAGCCTCATTTAGCCAACAGTATAAACACTTAATCCAGCGTGAGATTTCCAGGCCCTGATGGGTCAACAGTTTAGCTCTTTATTTCTCCCTCACCATCTTGTTATAAACAAAGTTGGCTTTCAGTTACTGCTGTGAAATTGTTTTATAGGGTACATGCATGAATGAATATTCATTATGTTAAACTAGGCACTTTCTTTGTATATAAATCCATATTAGATTTCGCTGGCAGGCTGCCTAAACCACATGAGATGGATTCTTTTCGTAAAAAGGCCCAAACTCCTTAGCAGCTCTTTTCTTCACGGTTTATTTGTTTTTGTACTGATGTAAATGACGACTTGTTGATATTTTCCTGCCCAACCTCTCGGCCTCCCCCTGTTTTCTTCCTCCTCTCTCTCTATTTCTTGGCCTAGGAACACATGGATCCTTTCAGAGAGGGGAAATGTCAGAATTTGTGGTAGGCATGGGAAAAATAAACAATCTTGTCGGTCTGTTCGGCAGCAGAGGACCGGTGCTTCATGTCTGGCGGCGGTGGTGTGGGGGAAAGGAGAGCCAACAATTATTTTTCAACCAGGGGCCAGCTTCCTTGAAAATATTTATACATTATTTTTCCTTGTCGGAAAGCAAAATTTACCTCGGGATTGAGGAGCTCACCTCTAATACCGCAGTTAAAATAAACCCCCTCCTCATGAGGTGCACTTTATTTGACGAGAAACAGCCGCGTATTCAGGCCTGTTTTACCTCAATAGACGATTTTAAAAAGCGTGTTAAAAAATCGTACAGATGTGTTTCCTAAAGCAGGTGGATATCACATCTTACAGTCAAAACCACAACAACCTTGTTGTACTGCCAGGTTTGAATATTCTACATCTGTTTTTCATTTTAAAAAGGCTGCAAACAGGTTCGTCAGTCTGGCGTTCCAGCACAGCATCCTAACATCTGTGACTTGGCAGAACTGCAAGGCCAGACTGATTTCAAACCTGCACACCGGATTCCTCTCTGGACAAAACGTATCACAGAAGTAACACTCTGCAGAACTCATTTTAAAGAAGCACTGCTGTTGTATGGTCTCTTTGTTTTATGCCCCCAATCTTTTACAGATACTGAAAAATTAATTCTTCATAAAGATGAGAGATAATATTTTACAAGCTCTGAGTAAAGTTGAAGTTCTCAAGCAGGTCCTTGTCCTTCTCAGAATCTTCTCAGAATTTTGAGCTGCATGGCATTTAAGGAGACCACACACTACGTCTGAGAGAGAGAGAGAGAGATCACATGACCCAGGGACCAACCACAGTTACAGACAACCACAAACATGTGGAAGAAGGAAAGGCAGGGAGAGAAAGAAAAAAAGAAAGAAAGAAAAAAAAACGGTTTCTCATTTCATATGTAAAATATTTAATTCATCACCGTTCATGAATGTTATGCAGAATCAATACTTTGAGCCATTTGGTCACATAAAGTAAAACAAAGTAATGGTGTCACCTATGTTTTCTTGTTTCAGTATTTTAAAACGCTCGTTCCTGGTGAATGTGGAGAAAAGAAAATCAAAATAGCAGTTGCTTTACCTTTATTTGTCCTTGACCACAGTCCACAGAAAACAGGACAGAATAAGACCAATTTGACAGAAAAAAAAATCATATATAAAATGAAATTTCAACCAATGAATGTGTTAAGTCGGCATGATCGGCATGTTTTCGAACAACTAATAACTTATAACTTTTAGTTTTACCCTTTGAAACCTTTTCATTGACCCAAATAATAACACCCATCATTCTATAATTGGATGTTTAAAAAAATGTTCTCAGGTTACCAAATGAAACACTATCAAGTCCTCTCTCTCTCAGTCTCTGTTTGCCTTTATGCTTTTATAGTTGCATTTAGTCCTCAATGATCTCCATTTAGATGTGTTAGTGTGTGGGTGCTTACGTGTGCATGTGACTGTAGGTAAAATTCATTTGGCTCATTAAGTTTCCTTTCTCAGTTCACTGAGCACAAATCTGTAGAACAAGGTCACAAGACTGTAGGTAGTTTATGACACTCATGTTCTTCACTGTAAAAAAAAAAAAAGTCTGTAAAAAAGGAAAGGGCACAATGTAGGCTACTGTATAAATATGAAGGAATTTTCCTGGATGTTTTTTGTTTTTGTTTTTACAGGTGTTTTACCTGTATTTGGAATTATGCACTGCATTGTGTTTTAGAGTTAACAGAAATATCCGTAAAAGTATTGGATACTTTTTTTTTTATACAATATAGTACAATGAAATCATCTGGTAATTAATCTCAATCAATGCTTTAAATTTGTTAGATGGCGTTTCGTTTCCATATGTGGTAGACATTGGGTACAGCAGACTATTGTGGTGTGATGTGAATAAGGACGTCTAGTAGAAAAGTATTATATGTTGCGATTTATCTTTGGCAAACATTTGGTTTTGTCAGAATAAACAGTGACTTGTGAAAAGTCCTCAATGGAAAAATACACGTTTTGCCTGGAAAATAGAATTATGGCACCCACCAGAAGGGGTTTAGTGCTCAAACTATATCCTGCGGTCTGACACAGTTTAGGTCCCTTGAATCGGACAAATGCAGACATTTTGACAATTTGAACAGTAAGCAATCATCACATGAGATAATCAGCATAATTAGCCTTGGGAGCAAAAGCTATTCAAGCTTATTAAGTGATTAAATGAACTCTAGTAAAGCTCAACTTGTTTTCTCAGAACTAAATACAAAAGCACATGTCTTTGAGAATAGCAGACAAATTCTGGCAATTATTAGAGTTAAACCACGTTTCATTTGAAGCCATTAAATTATAGTGAGCGCAACACAATTAAACTCGCTGGCGAAACATCACCTTTCTGCTTGATTTCACAATGTTAATTAGCTAGTGCTTGGATTTTTAAAAATGAATTATTGCTCTGCTTTATCTAAGATGTGGGTGAGTGAGGATTATGGGATGCTTCGCACAATAAGAGGGGACTGGATTTGGCTCAAGAAAAACTGACACTAGAATTTCTAATAAAATTGTGCACAATATCTGTTCTACATAAAAATGGATTGCAAGTGATATCAACATGTCAGCTATTGTGAACATTTAAAATCCTGTCTGTGTGCTAATGTTTAAACTGGCAACTTCTGGAAAAAATAGGGAAAAATATTATTTACTGATTTTTCTCAGATTGATTGAGCAAAGGATTGATTGACTGTTAGTGTTCACTGACTTGATATCTTATTTTAAACATTATTAAAATGATTTTCAAATCATTATTTTATAACAGACTATTCACAGGACAAGAGTATAGCATTTGGACAGACCTCTGTGCAGATGTGTGGGTGTACTTCTGAGGTTGCGTGAGAGCGTGTGGGTTCATGTGCATCAGGGAGGTTCACAGCAGGTCACCCGCTGTCAGGTCTGACCTTATGAGCGGCCAGCTATCATCTATCGGGATCTTAACTTTCACTGTGGACTCAAACACTCACAGGAGAGCAGTCGCTGACATTAAAACTCAATTAGGGTCCCACGCACTAAATAATGCAACAGGAAAGTGCATTACCCACACGCTCAATGCCCACAGCTCTACATCTCAATATGTCAAAAGCTCTCCCAAAGCCAGTGTATTTGCATATGTGTGAGTGAGTATATGAGCATGTGTGAAGAAAAAACAACGACGATTTAGGGACCAGTGAGCTCTCTCAATTACATGAATGTCATTTAGCAAAACTCATCTATTCACGGTAAATGTAACGAATCACCACACCCTCTTACTGTAGTCTGTAGGCTTTGTTTTTGGCCTTGTAATCTTAAACAGTATGACATGCATCACTACAGTAACATTAACAAGTTTTAATTGACATTGCCTATGTTAGCCTAAGCATGTATGGGGGTTGTATCAACTATTTGCACATTTTACACATGAATATATTTCTGAAGTTACACTGGTGTATACTGGTGCTCAAGAAACACTTATCAATGTTGAAAACAGTTGTGTCGCTTACAATTTCCACAAAAAATAGTGATACATTTTTTGTTCAGTATTGTTTGATGAATAGAAATCTCAAAAGAGCAGCATACACACACACACACACACACACACACACACACACACACACACACACACACACACACACACACACACACACACACACACACACACACACACACACACACACACACACACACACACACACACACACACACACACACACACACACACACACACACACACACATAATGACTTTCCCAGGTTTCAATGAGGCCTCATATAATTTTCAAGCTATTCTACAAATTTGAAACCCAGTAAACATCTCCCTGTTGTATTTAACAACAGTGAATAAAATGCTCTGCTGATTTTAATATAACGGATGCATTTTGCCTGTTGGCTTGTCAGAGCTCTGTCTCCACAATTACTTCTATAAATGTAACTTTCATTACAGATTAATGTAATATCACACAACCCAAGCATTTAACATCATTATGCGGAATGTTCTGTTAAAATAAACAGCATCCAATGAAACATCTAATAAAATAGTTAACTGCACTGGGTAACATTTTATGGTGACTACCAATTGCAAATTAAAAGTCTACTGAATTTTGACTCTAAAATACATTATTATTAGGGCTTTCAAAACGCATTAATTTTGCGATTATATTTAGAATATATTGTCTTTATGTTGTTTCTACATTATTTTTTAAATTCAGTGTGAAGGTATTACAATATAAAAATAATTTATAAAAATGTCAATGTCATAGGTGCAATTAATCGTGATTAAATTACAGAATTTTTTTTTGCGATTAGTTAATTTTTTCAATCAATTGACAGCACTAATATATATATATATATATATATATATATATATATATATATATATATATAACATACCAATACCAAGCTTTATTGTCTGTTAAGATGGACAGCATCAGCACTGTTCACACTGAACAGAACATTGTGAACAGCTCTAACATTTCCTTACTTAACATCCTCTCAAATTGCTCTATGGGAATTAACGTCATGTCTAATTAACTGATGTAATAAACAAACTACTGTTTAAATGTTAAACGCCCTGGCACCTTTTCCGTTTGGAAAAAGCACTAAGTGAATATAACAGCCAACCACATATCCTGATGAATATCACTGTGCTTTATGAAGTAAAACATTAATTTGAATACAATCTCACATGGTAATTTTATATCACCTTCTGCTGAATTTAAACACCCAATGAACTCTCTCTGCATGTGTTTGGAGAAATGGAAAACTTCCACTGAAATATCTCCTGGCATCTAACACAGATCACTACAGAACTTGATAGGAGGCCTGGATACTGGCTAATGTCTTGTGAAACAACACATAGCTTAAAGTTGTCTCTGCACATAATTAGGAGGACAAAGTCTTTTTTTAATCACAAAAATGACACATGAAGTGTTAAAATCTGAGTTTCTTTTTCATTTCCATGCAAAAGAGTCATTTCAGAAGAAAAGAAAACAAAGCATCTATAGGCAGTGTTTCGAAAAATGGTGCAAAGGCATAACCCAGCATGCATGATTAGCAGTCTGTGGTTCGTTTAGCCGACGTCCACGTCAGTGGTGGTACCTGTCTTTTGCCAGCATTAGATGTTTGGTGTGGTAGTCCTGGGAATCGCATTAACCTGTTTTCAGCAGCAGACAGAGCACAACAATTCACAGCAAATAGATTAGAGCTGCTATCCGTCTTTCGCACAAAGCTCTGGCCATGTACAGCTTCAAAATGTGTTAATCTGTCTTTGTTTGCTAAGCTGTCCCGTCGTGCACCCCGCTCCATGCCAAAGAGTGTTCGGCTTACTTTAATACCCGCACAGCCATGAAACAAACGATTGTGTTTTTTTCTGGCATCAGGACTTAGCTGATTTCAGTGGATAAACAATCCTACAGTCGAGGGCTTGTAGTAATGCCCTGCACTTCAGATGAATGACGTCAGACTTCCTGACACAAAGAGTGATGCAACTCCATTGTGGTAATGAATTGTGAAAGATAAATACATTTATGCCGTGTAAATTTGTGCGAGATCCCTTTTGTTGAGGATGGCAGAGCTGCCAAAAACAATACAAATGAAGGGTAGTTTTCACTACACATTGTTGGGAGGATAATCATTACAGCCCTCTCTCTCTGTCTCTTATTTTCTCTTTCACATTTGTCATATACTGTAACAGTGATTTCTCCCTCTTTTTCTTTCCCTGGTTCTCTTCATATCTCTCCACTGAATCACCAACACTGGAATCAAAGAAAGCCCAGAAAACACACAAACAAGTTTGACACTTTTTCCCCCCCAAATGTCTCATTTAATTTGTTGTGGATTCTAGTTTAGCATCTAATTCACTATATGCACGGAACGTTCTTATGAACTTCTGCAATAATATAAGTCAGCTGGAAAACTTCCGGGGAAAAGTCACTTGTTGGTGACCCTTTAATTTTCCAAGGTAGCTTTAACAGCAGCAATTGTGTAATACTTAGTTTATAATCAATCAGAATGTAGTCAGTTAAATAGTCAGGCCTAGCATTAATGTATACTGAAACTGTAGTTGTTCAAATGTAAAACGTGCGGAGCACTGTTGCGACCCTTTAGTGTTCCTCCTCAGCAAAAATCAATTCGACCATCAGTTTTAACCCCCTTTTCCCACTGATGACCAACAAAGAAAAAGATGGATCATAAATTAAATGGATCATCTGCTTCTAAACAAGATAAGTTGGTATTTCTGTTTAAAAGTTGTCCACTCATAAGTCTGTATTGTTATATGACGTTGGTTTATTATAAAATGTGATTGCCTATCTTCCCAGAATCTCTTGTTTCTTTATTGCTAGTTGGCCAACTTGACAGGCAGCTTACAGCTTTAATGAACATCAGATGCAGAAGTAAAGTTCAGCCTTTTTAACACTGATTGAGCGACTGCATGAGACACGATACTCAGTAAGTCGTTCTATATCTTCCAACATACCTTCTGATGTTCATTCATGCTTATTTCCTGCTGTAACTAATAGTAAAGGGGAAGAGATGATCAGTTCATGTACGCTCTGCGCTGCAGCTTCGCTTGAACGACAGCGATTTGTCACGCCTCAATCATCAAAATTCGAATCGATTAAAATGTTGACCTGAGGCAGATCTTGAAGGCGGCGAGTATAGAATGACATCTTGACAACTGACAGTTCACAGGAAATGCCCGAGCTGGCTTATCAAAAACCAGGAAATAACCGTGCATATAGCGAATTGACCTTTAAGATAGTTAAACCAAAAATGACAATTCTGCAAATCATTTGTTTTGAACACCACTGACTTTCACTGTACAGACAAAAACGTTCTTCAAAACTTCTTTTATGTTCCTACAAAGAAGGAAAAACAGGGTTGGAATGAGAGGGTGAATAAATGATGGCAGAATGATCATTTATGGTGAACTATCCCTTTGCAACTGTGCACTGCTAAACTTAATTTGTCAAATCCTGTTACTGGCTCTTCTAGCATTTCACAAGTAACTATTATAGCCTACCACAAAATTTGGGCAGTGAAACTCAAGTGGTCCTGAAGTATTTGGGGAATGTGTTTGGCTCAAGCACCTGCACTGGGAGCTCACAGTGGAGCCTGTGCAGTGGATTAGTGTTCCTAGAAATCCCCTGCTGATTGTGTTTGGAATTTAATAACTGAATAGGTGACTCATTTATCTGTGAAAAAGAGCAAATCATCATATTTCCTTAGTTGTTGTGGTATAAGAGGAAGATAAAAAAAGCTTTTGCACACAAAGAAACTTAAGGTAGCTTAAAAATGACTTCTTTTTTTTTTTTACAGCTATTTTACAGCTGCTGTACAACTGGACTGATTGAGTACGTAAGCGAGATAAGAATGTGTGCATGACTAGGAGGAAAAGAGATAATGAACATGCACACGACAACTAACAGTTCAATCCAAGTGAGCTTTAGTGTCTACATGGTAAACTTTCCTCTCAAATGATAAGTTTAATAGTTGATACAGAGCATGTACAAGAAATGTTTATTGCTTGTAAATGTTTATTGGCCTATTGTGCGATTAAAAAAAGCTGTTTAGTTAAAATGCATAGCTTGTATTCTCCTTACATTAGTTTGTCTTGTACATTTTGAACAAAGATGTTTGCAAATAACTTCAATATCAAGTATAGACTGAATCCAAACCAGATGAAACTATCTCAGCAGGTTTATATTACGAACATTAATGTTTAACTAACTGTATTTAAACCTCACCATCACAGACCTCATTTCATTCTTAATGGCAGGAAATGACAAGTTAACATATATGTGTGTGTGTGTGTGTGTGTGTGTGTGTGATGATATAGTTCGAATGAAAACATTGCTTAAAGGATTAGTTCACTTTAAAATGAAAATTAGCTCATGTTTACTCACCCTCAAGCCATCCTAGGTGTATATGACTTCTTTTTTTCAGACGAATACAATTGGAGTCATATTAAAAAATATCTTGGCTCTTCCAAGTTTTATAATGGCAGTGGATTGCAATCAACAGATTGAAGCCCCAAAACGTGCATCCATCCATCACGTGGCTCAGAGGGGTTAATAAAGGCATTCTGAAGCAAAACGATGAGTTTGTGTATGAAAAATATTCATATTTAAAACTTTATAAAGTAAAATAACTAGCTTCCGGCCAAACAAACATACGGATTCCACTTAAGTGTAAAGCGCAACTTATGCGAGTAATGCGACGTACTGCTGATATTTACGCTACGCCATGACGCACTACACTACTTCCGATGTCCGTAAGTTGTGCATTAGGCGCAAGTCGACTGCCATTATAAAGCTTGGAAGAGCCAGGATATTTTTTAATATAACTCCGATTGTATTCATCTGAAAGAAGAAAGTCATATACACCTAGGATGGCTTGAGGGTGAGTAAATAATGGGCTAATTTTCATTTGAAAGTGAACCACTCCTTTAATATTTTAACATGATTCAGTAGAGATTTGTTAAGATTACATCCTCAGGGTCCAGAAATGTGATACTACACACGTGCATACTTTCAGTATATAGTCGTTCTGAAATTTGCAGCAAACCTTTTGCAAAGGAAGAATATGTGGATGGAAAATGCATTGTTGGAATTACCGTAACTTCAAGACAACGACTCTAAGATTCTACAATGAGCCTTTCACACCCTCATTAAAATGAGTTGTTTCTATGGCAGCACCATAACAGAAAATAGATTATTTTTACAATATTAAAATTACCTCTATTTTTTTCATATACATTTCAAACTACAATATGTGGCTACAGAACTACTTTTAACAGTTGAAGCTTTAATAAAATTTAGTTTCCAACATGTAACTACGAATCCCAAAAAACATGTAATTATGGTAATTATGTAGCATTACTGTAATAAAATCCTGCCCCATACATAGTGCTAAACAGATGAGGTGTGTGTGTGTATGTTTGAGGAGGGGGTGCGTTTGGCAGAGGGAGCTCCGGGTCTGTTTGATCACCAGCAGTAGAGCCATCTGCTGTTTCCAGTAGAGAAGTGAAGACCCTCGCGCTGGCTCGCCGGTGCCCCTCAGAGTCTCTCTCTCTCTCGTTCTCCCATATTCTACTACCTGCCTCACCTCAATCGATACCTACATCAAAGGGCCAGGAGGAGGTGGCCACATTCTTTGAAGTTGTTTGCACAGAGCTGGGTTTGCAGAGCTAACACCGGGCTGAGAAGACTCCTCCAATAACCCTGTTTGCACAGAGCTCCTCATGTTTGCCAAAACACCTAGTGGATTCTAATGGAGAGCAGACTTCACTTTTAGCTCTCTGTTTTTCTCTCCGTCATTTTTTCCCCAAGAATCCATAAACCAATCAATGAGGCCTCTTATTGTGCCAACCTGATGTGTTCTGTGTATGCTGCATGCTGCCAACTCTAATATTTATTCAGCATTTTATTGGCAGAAGCTTGTTGGAAACACTGAAAATTCATGCTGACTTTTTCAATAAGGACACAATGAAGACTGTCCATTTGTTCCCTCCAACTGCAGCTGAATTTGATAATTACTGTAGTGGACTACATATTATTCTTTAATTTTTCATATAAGGATAGCAATGAGAAGACTTTGAACTTTGATGACTGCATGGTTGCAACTCACAAATGGTTCATTCAGATAAGAAAAAAATGGTGTGCAAATGATTCTGATTTGTGTAACACATTTGAAATATGTAAGGTGATATGAAGTGAATGAACTGTGATAGCAGATTTTTATTATACAATCAGTTAAGATAAAGGGCATTAAATTCACTCTCTCCAGGAGATGGCAGTACTGTCTATCAGAGTTACTGTCTCTGTCTCTCTCTGTCTCTCTCTGTCTCTCTCTGTCTCTCTCTCTCTCTCACACACACGTGCACACGCGCGCGCACATGCACACACGCACACACACACACACACACACACACACACACACACACACACACACACACACACACACACACACACACACACACACACACACACACACACACACACACACACACACACACACACACACACACACACACACACACACACACACACACACACACACACACACCATCTACTGGTCTCAATCCTAGTATTTATCCTGACCAGATAAAGCGGTTATAGCTTTATTAACATTAAGAAACATCTCAGCCAGAACACACTATCCTGGTCATTGCTCTGCAGTAGCTGATAAGAGACTGATTATAGTGTTTGTGCAAATTTATGGCAGTTTCAATAAAGAACGATACTGAACTGTACAGTTCCTCTCGTTAAGCATTAAAGGCCATAAACTGTTATCAAGTCTGTGGAAAATCATATCCAAACACTCACAAGGTTATTATTACCCATCCTTCTTCGAGAAATTCATCTCATTCATATCAGTTCCGTTAGCAGTCATAAAGACGGGTAACTGAACATTTCACAAAAAAGACAGTTTCAGAAACAGTTAACGTTCAAATGCTAGCATCATACAGCAACACCTGCCCACTGTGACATCACTTCCTGTTCTGATCAGCCCCAGGCAGGGCTGTTATTCCACTGTATCTCTAATGCTCTTCAAATAGTATTTTAAATGGCCAAACTCAATAGTGGCAGTGTTTGGCAGCAGAGTAAATATTGGCTGAGCACACAGACAGAGAGGAGTTGCTATGTGTGTTACTGTGTGTTAAGTGTACGCTCCTCGCAAACCTGGCAACAACAACAAAGACGGGTAAAAAAGGGAAGGAACTCAAACATTCTGCTTGCTTCTTCATGATGTGATTCTTTGTTTGACAAAGAACAAAGAAAGACATTCCCTCTTTTCTACAACTATCAGTTGTGTGCATTGGATATTGTTAGCTTACATTCCTGCCATCTTTGTTGTGTCAACACATCCCAGCTCATGTACAGACAAACTTCAATAGAGATTCCAGGATTTTTGGGTCTTTGGCTTTGTCCTGTGAATGTGTTCTATTTATACACAAACACATTTGGAAAAGTCAATGAACAACTGAGGGCATGTCATTGTGCGTCCTTTTCATACCTAAAATTCTGTATAGGCAAGGAGCGTCTTTTCATTGTAACTATTTGATAAGAAAGGCTCTTGAAAACACAAGAGCCATAAAGACACTGGAAAAAAATATCTGGACTAAACTGGACTTTGGTGTAAATAAAAGAACAAGCGTAAGAAAAGATAGCAGTTGTGAAATGTTTGTGGAGATCTTAATCACTTCTTGTCTAAGGCGCAAAAAAACAAACAAAGAGAAGACAGACAGTGTGTTTAACCCTTTGCTTAACTGACTCTACAGTGACAATGTTGATCTAAGCCTCAGCTGCAGCTGTTGTGAATTTGTTCAGCTTTTTAGGAAAAGGCGGAGACGGTGAGACAGAGAGATAAAGAGAGACAGAAAGAGGGAATCGATGTATTTCAATAATAATGTGAAGAATGTGTGTTTGGCAAGCAGAGAAACAGAGTTATGACTGAGAGTTTCTAACTTGCTGTGAACTGACAGCACATAAACAAACACACCACAATAGATGCATTGTGTTATAAATACTGTTTGGCATTTTGTAAACTCTGAAAGGATTCATCCAATCTTAATTCAATGATACGATGATATCCATCACTAAATACTAATTGAACAATTAGGGTAGGCGATTTCAGAGAGGCTAGCAATAGCAAGCTAGCTTTGAAAGCATAAGATCAAAGCCACCTGAAGGCAAGTCTGCGACCCGGAAAAAGCATAACGCATGCTAACGCGTCTTCATATCCATATCCTTCATATCCATATGTAAGCAGTAAAGGAGGCCATTTTTTTATGAATGTCAATGGAGCTTCACTACGCTGAATAAACCACTTTTGTGAGGAAATAGCTTATTTAATAAATTGACAGCCTGTCAGCTAATCTTCAACATGTTTGCTCTGATTTATCACTCATGGGATGGAGTAAAGTTTTCTTAGGTTTCATGAAAATGGTAGCCTGGGAAAACTTCCGGCAAATTTAGATTTGCTCTGCAAGTAGTCTGGCAAAGAGCCCATTCAAGCCCATTTCTAATCCGTCCAAATCGAGGCACCAATCAGAAACGTTGAGGCGGGCTTTACACGATGACGATCGCTCTGATTGGTTTTAGGTCTATCCAATTGCGGCCAGAGGCATTTGAGCGACGTCCGTTGGTGAAGCGCACCAACTTTTAAATGCATTATTATATTCAAATTGCAAACACATGAGGACAGTCTCCATGAAAGACCCACTGGCAGATGAACGTGCTACTACATTTCTCTCCGAAACGGTAGGAAATTAAATTAGATTTAATAGAGGATTTTAACTGTGACAAGTTGATTGACAGGGCAGTTTACGTGACAGGATGCACGCAACATATCCGTCCGATAAAGATGATGAAGTAGTATGTCCCAAAGCTTGCCTACTTTTTTGCTACACATTCAAAAGTAAATACCTTTTCTTCACAAAAAGAGTACATACTTTTATGGCGTAGTGTAACTTAGGGACGCAGCATATGGCTTTACACGATGACGATCGCTCTGATTGGTTTTAGGTCTATCCGATTGCGCCCAGAGGCATTTAAGCGACGTCCGTTGGTGACGCCCCTTTGGAAATGAGTTATTAATGAAGCTTTGCCAGACCATAACTCAGTTACTACTGAGAATGGTCTGCTTTTAACCAGGCTATGAAAATGGTTCCCTGTGAATAAGCAAATGCTGAAATCTAAAGTTACAATAAAATGACTGCACAACAACGTGAAATGCCAAGTGTAATTATTATTATTTAAAAGATCTTGAAGTCAACAACAACATAGCCTACAATAATAACAGAAAAAGAGAGCCGCTCAATAGTAAACCATTAATTTTTGTCTCATATTTACCACTGAGCTACTTTCAAATTTCACAAGCTTTTGGCTGGCTGGTAGCTGGTGCTAATTCCCATCTGTGCCTAGCTGTGACATTAGGTGCTTTAGCTTATTTCACCTGTAGTATCTTTGCTTGTTGATGCCCGGAACATGTCCGTTATTTTGGAGCATTTTGCTGCCTCCTCCTCCATATTTTTTTCCATTTGAGTCTGACCTTCTCAGCGCCACCTTTCCCTTTTCTTTTTTGTCTTTCCATCATTTGGGGCTGTTTACACCTGGCCACTTCATGCGTTTTCTCAGATTGGATAGCTATCTGATTTTTCAAAACAATTCCATTTACACCTGGTCACATAAATGTGTTTTTGCAAAACGGATATAAATCCGATCTCCAATTCCCGCGCTATATGCAGATTTAATGGAGTGCACGTCACCAAAAGCAACAGATGAACTGCATTTTATTGATCATTAGCTAAAATTTCAAAATCAAAGACCGCAATAAGAGAGGGCGGCTACAGTCGTGGTAAGATCATTTCAGTTCTTTACTTTTAATGAAGATGATTGTGTTAAGCGTCTGCGACTTACTTTCACTTTGATTCACTTAGTTTGCACGTTGGCTTGATGATTAGATGCTCAGCTGCGATCGGATTCGGATTCAAATCCATCTCGAATGCGTTTCGGAGGGCATTTACACCTGGTCTTTTCACAATCGGATAGCTATCCGATCACAGAAAACGCATTAAGTGGCCAGGTGTAAACAGACCACTCACTCACACACTGTCTGTTAACGTTAGACTTCCAAAACGTGGCGAGGAAAAAAAGAGCTGTTCGATGGGTTTACGTCATAGGCCGACAGGCTATGCCATTTGATCCTAGACATGGTTGGACCTGCACTTCGTTAGTGCTTTCTGATTAACCTGTGTTTCTATTGATATAAGAGGCTGATGAGGCCCGCCGTACGGGTTTAGCAGAGAGGCTGCACAGTTTGACCGGATGGTGTTGCTAAGAACTTGCAATGTATAACTATTATCAGACCCTCACGGCCTCAAAACACTACCGGCCCACCGGGAAAAGTCCCGACTCTACCGATTGCCACTCCGCCCCTGAGGGTGAGTAAATCATGGGCTAATTTTAATTTTTGGGTGAACAATCCCTTTAAAGAGCACCTGACTTGTACCACCTGACTGCTGCAGATTAAGAACATGAAGAACATCATGGGTTGCCATCTCTGACTGTAATTATGACATGGTGTGAACTCGGCATAAGCTTGTTGTTTTGGTTCAAGAGGAACTGTAAAAGGTGACTGCTGTTTCTTTCTGGCGCTCAGAGACTGTCTGTCTACAACTCTACATAGCCTTACAGAACACACTGATGATGTGTGATGTCTACGCAAGCAGGGAGTGCGGAGGAAATACATATGTTGACAGGCAGGTTGGACATCCTATTATTCCATTCGGACCGAATGCAATGATTGAACGAATATTTTTTGGTCCTGAGATTCCACAGAAGATATATGTACTTTTTAAAAAATATTTAAATAATTCTCAAGATTCTTCTTGTGAAGCCATGTGGTAGCTTTTTGTGAGATACAGGTGCTAAACAAAATTTAAGTCCTTATTCACTGAAATTCAACAGAATCATTCTTTTAAATCAGATCTGTTCAGTGAATCAATTAACAAAATTTGATTTGAGTTCAAGTCACTGACTCGATTTGTTCACAGTGTTCACAAAGTGGTCACAAAAATACATTTCTGTCTTTTCGTCACAGAAAGCTATTATATAACTTCAAAAGATCTGGAATAAGTACAGGAGCCGTATGGACCACTTATATGATAATTCATTTAACATTGTGTTTGCATCATTTTAAATGTTTGAAAGCTCCAGTCATCAGTTATCAGTGGAAACATAGGCTTCCCATGCACAGCGGAAAGATGTTTGTGTGTGTGAGTGGCACCTTTCAGAACAGCGAGCACAGTTAAAAGCCTCTGTTTTTGTTGGCCTCATTCAGGATCGCTCTGTTTAAACACCAGCTATCCACATTTCCTCTTCCAGTGAGCAGAAGTAGTCATGAAAATGTCAGTGGTTTTGCATGATTAATGAAGACCCAACCAGATTTTTGACATGGCGTTGCCGTTGACAGCATCAGCGGCCTAGCAAAGATCTCTTAATCAGACCATATGTGACCCTGGACCACAAAACCAGTCCCATGGGTACATTTTTTAAAATTGAGATTTATACATATCTGAAAGCTGCATAAATAAGCTTTCCATTGATGCTATGGTTTGTTAGGATAGGGCAATATTTGGCAGAGATACAACTATTTGAAAATCTGGAATCTGAGGAATCTGAAAAATCGCCTTTAAAGTTGTCCATTTATGTTCGCGATTGTGCTGCATCCACTCACAAAAATGTTTTATATCTTTACGGTAGGAAATTTACAAAATATATTCATGGAACATGATCTTTAATTAAATAATTAATTAATTAATTTAATTAATTCTTTGGCATAAAAGAAAAATCGATAATTTTGACCCATACAATGTATTTTTGGCTATTGCCACAAATATACTCGTGCTACTTATGACTGGTTTTATGATCCAGGGTCACATATAATAACACTCTAAACCTCTAGCTGCCATTGGTTTGCTTGTTTAATTCCCATTTTGAACGTTTCAACCCATTCTTGCATTTTTCATGCCACCAAGATCAACCTAATAGTAATGCTCAAAGTCAGGTGAGAGAGAAACATGCCTGTCAGCTTGGTAAGAGTTGGCTAGCACTGATCAGTTCTGATGATGAAGCATAGGGGAACTGATATAATTTGAGGGGGAAATTGAAGCTCTGAGCGTGAAATTACCCCTCATTAATCATGGATGGCTTTTTAAGGAAGAAAATTGTAAATTAACTCTCATTCACTCTAATAACTCTCAGTCCACAGACACAAACTGCCAAAAGAAACAGCTCTGTACATTTTCCATGTTCTCTTTGGTCATTTTAAAGGGATTGTTCTCCCAAAAATGTAAATTTAGTCATCTTTTACTGACCCTCATTTTTTTCCAAACCTGTATGACGTTCTTTCTTCAATGGAACACAAAATAAGATATTTTAAAGAATGCTGGTAACCAAACAGTTTTGACCATTTTCATTTTTGGCCGAACTGTTTTTAATACAGGTGTTGTCCAACCAGTCTGACTTTTAGGAAAAACTCCAGCATTTGCCTTAAGAGCTCATTTGGGCACAGGCCGAAATGTTTGTTAATGCACAATATATGCATGAATAGTCACACCTAGTTTATTATTGTTGAAAATAATTATGTAATAATAAAAACGTTACTCTGTTCATTTAATTATCTGGGAAAGAATAATAGGAACTTATATTTGTTGTAAGGGGAATTTGTTACTTCCTGATACATGCACTGTGGGCGATAAAAAGTTCTGTTTCAGGTTTCTGTTTTTTTGTGTGCATTTGACGACACATTGTTAAATACACACACGCCGTTCAAAGGTTTGGGGTCAGTATTTTTTTATTTAATTTTTTTGAAAATAAGTAATACTTTTATTCAGCAAGGATGCAATAAATTGATCAAAGTAAAGACTCAGTCAAGACTTCTACATTTTACAAAAGGAATCTATTTCAAATAAACGCTATTCTTTTCAAACTTACATCATCAATCTTGAAAAAAAGGCTCTACAAAAATGTGATAATACTAAAAAAAACAATATTAAATAAATATGTGACCCTGTACCACAAAATCAGTCACATGGGTACATTTTTTGAAATTATATATTATATATTTATTTCTGAATAAATAAGCTTTCCATTGATGTATGGTTTGTTAGGACAATATTTGGCCGAGATACAACTATTTGAAAATCTGGAATCTAAGGGTGCAAAAAAATCGAAAAATTGAGAAAATTGCCTTTAAAGGGACAATGTGTAGTTTTTTAGGTATTTTATTATCTAAAATCAATATTTTTATTCATAAATATGTCCTCAATGGTGTACAAATACCGCTGCCAATGATCTGACTTATCCTCATAAACGAAGAATTTATTATTTTTATATACATGGGACAGGTAGGTCCACGGAGGCTTCCATGTGGTTCCGCCATCTTGAAAAACTAAAATAGCAGAGAGGGACAAAAAGTACTAGGCCAAGGCGTTTCCACAACGCGTTTTCATTCAGAGCCAGCGTCACGTGACTGAAACCAGCAGAAGCGGAGGAGCAGAGCAGTGAGAGGCGCTTGTCACTGCCCCGGCAAGTTTAAAAGGCTGCACTGCACGGTTATTTATAATGGAGGACCATACATATGCTGAGTACAGGATAAGGAGTCCTCGTCGTCGAAAAAGTCCAAAATAGACAGTAAAAGGAAGACGTGACCGGAGATTACATAAAACAAGGGTTAATGTCGGGATAGCTAACGCAGGAGAAAACTTTCAAAAGAGACGATGAAGTGGCATAGACAGTATGTTAAGGTCTTAATTACAAGCTTTTTTTCATTGCTTGGTTGTGTACTTTATTATATAGACAGTAGAACATTTATAGTTAAAAGTTAAACAGGCTCTTTGATGAATAGCAGCTATTGAGTAAAGTAGAGAAGGCCCTAAAAACAAGGTTGTAAGTTTTGTTTGTTCAAAACTGTAACATTCGTTTGTTCGTTGTGTCAAGTTGCAGTTTGTTTGAAATAACAAACCAGTTCACCCGAAGGAAAACTCGATGAAGTGCTATTATAAGACATCCTGTCATAGCTTTTTGGTACATAACGGCTACCGTAGATGCAACACGCATTTGAAAAAGCGAGGCGCTGGAGAGCACTATTTGTTTGAATGCAAAATACAATTTCACCGCTAGATGGGAGAAAATCCTACACAATGTCCCTTTAAAATTGTCCATTTATGTTCTCGATTTTGCTGCATTCACTCACAAAAATAAATGTTTTATATATTTACGGTAGGAAATTTACAAAATATCTTCATGGAAAGTGATCTTTACTTAACATCCTAATGATTTTTGGCATAAAAGAAAAACCGATAATTTTGACACAATGTTTTGTTGGCTATTGCCACAAATATACCCGTGCGATTTGTGACTGGTTTTGTGATCCAGGGTCACATATGAGAAAATCAAATCAGCATATTAGAATGAATTCTGAAGTATCACGAGACACTGAAAACTGGAGTAATGATGCTGAAAAAACAGCTTTGTCATCACATGAATAAATTACATTTTAAAATAGTTATTTTAAATTGTAATGCAATTTCACAATCTTATCAATTTGACATATACATACATACATACATACATACATACATATATATCAATGTATGTATCAATGAAAGTAGTGTGCAAAGTAGTGCACTGGCAGCCTGACACCACACATAGGTTGAGAGTGTGTGTGTTTAGTTAAAGCATGCTGCTGGCCCAGACCATGCATTAGTGATGAGACTGTAGGCCTCACAGACCTCACATCCCCTCGGCCAAACTGTCAATCAAAGCCTCCTTACAGCCTGCAGGAATTACAAGAGCTACATATTCCAGCACTATCTACTGCATCTGCAAAGCTATTATGAATATATATTGACCCTATTTTGATAGCATACTAGCTTGTATGTGTGAGAGTAAGAGAGAGCCTCGGGCAGTGAAGCATACTTTCTACAAATTAAAGAGCAGCTCTTGTGGAATTTGTGGACTGTTGCACAAGCAAAAAGGACAAAAAGGTGTGAGGCTGAAGAGAGAGATAGGGAGAAAAGTAGTGTGATGAAACATTAATAACATTTGTGTGTTTTTCCAATGCAATGTGGGAGTGTGAATGATTGGCACATTGTATTCTATTCAAAAGTTTTAATTGAGTCTGTCACACTCATTTCATTCATATTTTTATCCACTCAATCATAGACAATTACCCCAACCTAAAGTAAAAACTTTTTTGCATTTTTAAAATGAAGAAAAACATTAGCTTTATTTATGAATTTAAACACAATTAAAAATATATGTATATAAATTCAATAAATTAATAAGTATAATGTGTCCCTTTGGGGACACCCGAGGACATCTTGACAAACTTTAAATTTTAAAGGTTTTTGGAGATTTAGCAAATTTCTGTAGAATATTTTGTGCAAGTAAACCCACATCTTGCTCTTCGCCCAGAGACCACGTCTTTCTCTACAAATCGACACCTCAGTGCTTGTATTCTATGTTAAGTTTCAAGGTGAACCTGAGACAGTGATGTGGTGATCGTGTTCCTGAGCAGACGATAGAATAAGTACACACAAACACACACACACCTCCACTTAAGTGTGTGTGTATGTCTGGGTATGTCTGTCAAGACAACTGAGCTGACACAACCTCAGGAGGTGGATGGTTTCACAGGGTAAGGGTGACAGTTTCTTGTTACAGGCAAGTTAGATTGGTGTCACACTAAATTAAGTCTGGCAAAGCCTCACATGCCACTAAATCAGTATGTAGAAATCCTGAGTTGCCAAATATCTTTCCAACAGCTCTTGAATGACATAATGTGATAGGTGGCCTACATATCTACTCTTATGAATTTAGCTGCTGGGAGAATAAAAAGCAAAACATACACACAATTTGATACTGTGTTAGTCGCCGTTTACAAGATTGACAAACAATAAAAAGCGTTATGCTTAAACCAACACTGTCACACTGCTGTTAAACTATAGCGTTATTAAATCAAGATGACTGTTCTCACTTTTCCAGCTTGTTCCTCTTCCTTTAGGACTTACAGCTTTGTTTGTTTTGTGTGCTGGTATGAGGTATTTTGACATACGATTACTGCCTCATCCCACACCTGTTCTTCTCTCTCGACCCGTAAATGACCTTTGCGCTTTCAACTGACTTCCCCACGGCCAGCAAGAGCCTCAAACGCTCTTTCTAGCTCTTTAGCAGGTCTGCAGCTGCTCCAAAAACAAACAGCAGGGGAGCAGGAGCAGGTGCTGAAGGTTATGAGGGCTAAAACTCCAAGATGAGTGAGAGGAAGCCCAGCGTCGACTGAAAACGCACCCACACGATGGGAATAAACGGCAGGTTAACAGTCATACAGTGATGTTCACGGGTCAATGAGTACACGGTTCACAGCCTGTGTGTGCGCGTTTTCTCAGAAGTCCTTGTGTAAACCACGCAGAAAAGCTGTTAGAATGCAGTTCTGTGGTGACTGACAGGAGTTTTGATTTGAAGTGAACCTTTTCAAGACTGTGTACATGGGGGTGTGAGACTTTCCAAAGCAAACTGACCTTTATCATGAAAGACGAGATAACTATCTCTAACCCTTTCCTTCCCTTCACGGTGTTTTGATTACGGTGGTTGAATTAGAGTGTCTTTCGTGTGGGTCGGACACGGCTGCTAAAACACCACAGCATTATCTGAGCACCAATCAGAAAGCAGTCCGGGCTGGCGAGGAGGATATGGGGGTACATGTCCCGTACAACAAACATACTGCGTTACAAAACACGCTCACCAGGAAGCGAATCATTTTCAGGAAATTGTGTTTTAAAATTCATTCCTGAGCAGATTTGGAGAATGTTAAGATTACACAGATGCAAAAATGCACTGGAGGAGTGCAAGCGTGATGTGGATGAAAGAGAAATGTGAACGTAGATTGCTCAGTTTGTTGGCAACGTTTGTGCTGCTTGCTTAGATCTAATCTTCTCTGATCAGAGAAATGCTCCATAAGCACAAAAAATGTCTTGACTGTCAGTCTCATTTACCTCCTATTGAGAAAGACTGTACGGGCAGCCCGTACTAACCATCACATTCCACAGACTGTGAGCGTGATAGTTTCTTTTCATCCGTGAGCTCTCTTTAACCTTGCTAAGATAGTGCACCTGCATTGATGTTGCAAAAACTTGAGTGGTTAGCTTCAGAGAAAACAAAGCTTCTCTTTGAATTCCAGACAAAAAGAGACAGAACAAGAAGCAGACTGATAAAATACACTGTCAAATTATCATTCTCTAAAAAAAAAAACTGCTGAAGTTCCAACCTTTGATATGATTTTTTAGAGTCATATCAGAGTAATTAAAAAAATCTGGAGGGAAACTCATTTTTGTTTTATAATGACAGAGTTCACAATTAAAAAGAGATTCACATTGTGAGTGAAAACTATGGGGACTATCTAAAATCAAATTTCAGAATAAATAACATTCTCATGAATAATATATGGAGAGTAATACTAATAACACTAAATTAATATAAACAATAATCAATAGTAACAAAATAAAAACAATATAAATACATTGATATAATTAAATATGAATTAAATTGAATATTATAAATGTAAAAAATATATATTTTAATATAATCCGAATTTTTTATATAAAAAATAAAAGAGTAAATAAGGAGTTTTAACATTACAACAATATATGTAGAGTCCTCTGCAGTAATAATAATAAAAAAATAATTTAAATATATTATAAATTCATTTATAAGAAAATAATTAGAAAGTATAAAGTGAAACAAGCAGTCCTGTTTTCTGACTTTAAAGAATGAATGTTTCAAGCTATAATAAGCATATTTTAGTCATTTATCATAACAGTTATTAAAATTTTAAAGTGCCCCAATATATTACGCTATTTTAAAGGTTCCTAGTTTTGTTTTGGAAGTCTCTTATAACAGGTAGGAGATTTCTCATAATATACATTACACATTAATTAATATACATTCTCATTAATTTTCTCATAATGTACATTACACATCACCACATTTTTCAATGATTCTCAAATGACTCGATGGATGAATCTATCTCTCTAAATCCCACCTTTCTGAGAGCCTGCTCTGCTCTGATTGGCCAGATAGCCCTGTCTGTTGTGATTGGTCTACCGCTTACAGTGCATGTCGGAAACAAAAATCCCATTACCATAACTGAACATCAGCTCCGGAGGCTTCCTAAACCTCAACGACTGTACACACTGTAAAGACAGTAATGATGGCGACGATTTTACCATATCAATCCGAGCGCGAGTCCGATGATGAAAAATTGAAAGCAACCCGAACCTCCATCGCAAGGACGACATGAACAGGACGATTCTCAGTGATCCGCTACTCAGTTTGCCGTACATTATGAGGTGTTGAAACCGTAATTCCTCACCATCAGCATTAGCAAGAGTATGTCCATCAACAAACTGATGTGTATATTTCTAATTTATTGCGGTGCACATGTAGGAACTGTATCATTAACTGTATCAATAACAGTTTGGCCGAGCACTAACGTGAATGACTGATGTAATAAAGTTTGTAAATCAAATCTGGCTCCCTCCTTTTATCTTTACTCAAAGTAGTAGGAACTACAGACAGTCTGCATTAATGGACAATTTTAAGTATAGTGGCCCACAGCTGATTAGCAGAAGTATTTCAGTAAGCCAGTAGTAACTTGAGTTAACCGGTTAGCTGGAGACTTACACAATATAAAACACAAAACGACGTATTTTGAACACTCCGTAGAAAATGCATAATTAATTATATTTACTGTTCGCGGTCAGCCAATGAAGACCATAGGTGGGCATTATTTAAAACGTGTTACTGCGTTACGTATGCAGGTCATGGAAGTGAGACTGGATTTCCTGACTAATCGTGTAGGCGGTTCAGAGTTGATTATTTCTTTTGGGATACAATAAATGTATTTATTGTGCATTTTTGACTTTACAACTTTGCAGACTGTTTACATTCACAGACATCTATATTACACACTGCATAAAAAGGTAATATTCTAAAAAGCATAATAGGGGCACTTTAAAGCATTTGCAAAATGTTTAATTTCCTGTTGTTCAACTAAAACTCAAAAGTTCATAAACACATTTCCTCCAGCCTTGGAGCAGTATGTGTGCACGAGTAAAATCTGCCGCATGTCTCTGCAGTGCAAGTGTGAATGTTTTTGAGCGTGTGAGTCTGAAGCTGCCTATGTGTTTCTCATTAATAACTGTGTGGCTAGTGCTGACACTTGCTGATTGGAAAGGAGAGTCTGTTATTTACAGTACAGTAAGCTGCCAAACTACCGTAATAAGAGTAGTAGATGTACAGACACCCAGAGACTCTTACACATGTTCAGTATTTCATTAACTATATTACAATTTATAATCCTATTCAGATCCTAAAATCATGTTGCTGTAAAATGATACATAAAAACTACTTTCTGCCCCTTAGCTTTAACCACTACGTCATAGTACAAACACACACACACGCACGCACGCACACACACACACACACACACACACACACACACACACACAATCATAGTTTAAGTTTCCTCTGCTCTTTGCAGCTTTGTACACTTTGATGAAACTGTCATTGTTGTTTATCACAAACATTTGCTCTGTGATCACATATCTAATGTTCTCCATCTTTTGAATCTTGAATAGTGAAAAGGGCAGACTGTGTTATTTAGTTGCTAATGCATGAAAGAAAGAACTGAAAGGACGATGAAATGTCTGTCAGTGCGAATGACTTAACAACACACAGCTGTATAAAGCAGTGACCATTGGCTGTCAAATCCCCAGCAAAAACAATGTAAGCACTTTCATCCTGCAGTCTTTTAGCTCTCCAGACACCTCTTCTGTGTTTGAATTGCTAATGTGCTCTCACTCTTTTGAGCCAAGTCTCCCTCAGTATTACCTATTCTGTTGGAAGGGCTGCCAAGCCACATGCAAGCTAGCTTCCATCAAGACACACAGGCGAGTTCTTTAATACAGCCTGGAAAACATGCATGATGCACAAGATAGTGCAAAATTCCCAGAGAAAAGATGAGGACTGTGAAAAGAATGGGATTCAACAAAAAGATTGAAAAAAAAATAGTCTAGTAAAAGCTCTTTAAAACTGCCCTATCAGAATGCGTCACTGCTTTCTGTGAGCTTTCACAGAGAAATGATTAGTGCACAACCTATCAAATGAACTGGAAAATAAATAACTCTATCTGTCACAAACAGTATACATTTTCACCAGAATTGTATGTTTTTTGAGGTATGAGAAGAATAAATCGAAGCTAAGACAAACAAACATGCAGCAGAGAACTCCAACCCACGTTTCTCTATCATTGCTGCTTGCTTGTCCTGACTTCAAATCACTTCCACGGTCTGCTTGTCATCCATCGCAACAATGCTCACTAATGACACACCAGGCCGCTGACATGTCTTATCAGTTTTACCGGCATATGTAACAGACATCTGTGCGTAATAAGGGATAAGGGACATTTCTCTCTCTCCTTCATCAGAGAGAGCGAGAGGCATCGCTGTCAACAAGACTGGGGAGCAAGAAAAGATACGGACCCTCATCACTTCTAAAATAGCATGAAACTGCCTTCCGTCACGGATTAGCCAGCCAACACTTTTCATTACCTGCCATTCAAAGAATGGTATTTATGGCGGCAGGGGGTGCAATTGTGTAGGCAGTGTATAAGATGAATACATGTCTTGCAAGACTTTTAGCTTGCTTCTTTCAGAAACCAAGCACAAGTGTTTAATTCTGCAGCCAGAATTACGACAAAGACAATGACTATATACATTTAAGCATTATTAAGGATATTTAACAGGGAGATCGTATAAGAAATATTTTATGTATTTTAAATATTTTATATTTTAACATATAACATGTTCCTAATACTTATTTGATTATACACTATATTACATATTTTATTATCCATTATTCTATTGACAACACTACAAATATATTGATGTTGTGTTTTGCCTGGTAATTTGTATTTATAGGTCATGTCACAAGAATTTATTAAGAATAAAAAAAATTAAAATAATTATAATTATATATACAATGACTTGAACACATCTCTTCTATGAGAAACAAATTTATTTTGATGTTTTTTTAAGTAAAAATTCTCAGGGTGATACAACAGTCCTGATATCATAAACTTTACATTTAAAAAAAAATTGTCACGCACGCACACGCACACACACACTTACACGCACACATGCACACACACACGCACACACACACAACATGAAAAATTAGCAATGAAAGTTATTTTTACGTTTGTGTCCTCAACAGACAAAGTGATGTGCACGATGTAGAAACCAGACCTGGAGAAGAGGGCAGGAAATGTTTGGGCATGAGGGGGAAATAGAGTGATGTCCACAGCAGTTGTCCTTCACCTCCCACAGCAGCAGCTGCCTGGATTTCTTAATGGTCTTTTCATGCTCTTGGACACTGAGTGTCTCTTTGTAGGCCGCTAGCTGTGGCCAGGGTATAATATTACTCCACTGTCTACTGCATACTCGGCACCAGGCGCACTAGCTGAGTCGGTGGCACTCAGTAAAGCATTACAGAAGCCCAATGGTGCATGGTTGAATTTAGAGCTACTTCATTTACTGGTGACCACAGAGAGTGCAGCATTTACTCTTCTGGGGTAAACAAACATTATTTTAGTATTTATTGATATTTTAAATTAGCTTTTATTTTTATATTTTAAGTGTTCATTTTAATTTTAGTTTACGTTTTTATGTTCTATGTAATTTTATGTAAATGTTTATTTTTAACTTCAAATAATTTGTTTTAATTTCAGTTTTAGTAATTTTTGTACTCAAAAATAATTTGAAATGCAACATTTCACTTTTTTTAAGTTTAAGTTTATTTATATTCTATTTAATATTAAATTTGATTAATGATTTTTGATATTCTTAGGTCTAGTTAACAATAACAGTTAGTTTTCACTTTCTTTGACTCTAGTAATTGGCTTTTTATTAAACTGTATAAATATTTTCTGTCAAGGAGAAATACGACGCTGTGTTTTTTAATGCTCTGAAGAGCAGAGAGCAACTATAACACACACACACACACACACACACACACAGTTGGCCCATCTGCCAGGTGACGCTTGGTCTCCTCAGCAATCATACCTCACCATGGCTTGCCCAATCTGTCCCACCACAAGCAAAGTGGCAGTAAGCCACATACCACAAGCTTATTAACAAACTCAGCTAGAAGTAACTCTCCACAGCTCTCAACCAAATGCTAACATCTAATACTTCCAGCTAGTTTATATAAAAACTGTGCACAAAGATCACTATTAACATACAAACAAAAGATTCATACTCTTCGCATGATACTAAAATAATGTGTGGGAATTAGTCACTGCTGTTAATTTGCTTTATTATCTATTTTCTCATTCTCCTTGACTGTTTATCTGTACCTGTATGAGCAGGTGTGGCCCTCTCAATGGATGTTGGGCTAAATATGGTGACGCGGCAGGCATTAAAGAGTGCCAAGATATGCAAAAGGGAGACGTTGGCAGTAGCAATGACACCTATTGTTAAATAGTCAGGGGAGTGGTCTGAACTTTTTTTTAGCCAATCAGATAACGGGCCAATCTGAAACATCATTTTGCACAATGATTGCTTTTTATATAGTTCAAGTTAGGAAAATGCAGACACCAGTGCTTTTGCATTATAGCATGTTGAGGTACATATAGCAACAGTCAAAAATGCACACTGGAATTGAGGAGTTTGGACATTAGAAGAATGATAAAATGCAATATAATCTATCATCCAAAAGTCTGGGGGCAGTAAGATTGTATTGTATTTTTTTTATTTTAAAGGGGTGGTATAATGCCCCTTTTTACAAGATGTAAAATAAGTCTCTGATGTCCCCAGAGTGTGTACGTGAAGTTTTAGCTCAAAATACCCCATAGATAGGTCGTTTTGTGTGTGTCCCTTTAAATGCAAATGAGCTGCTGCTCCCGGCACAGTGGGTGGAGCTTACAACAGTTCGTTCTTAGCAGCTTGCAGACACGCTCTAAAATGTCAAAAACTGTTCCGCCTTTTATGTTCATACCGGAGTCATGGATTTTGAATCTATAGTTCACACTTACTACTTACTAATGCCCGCCTACGTTCTGCGTGGACAGGACATCTTGCTGTAGCTTGTTTGTGTGGATATCATGTCGTCAAGACACTGTGCTCTCCGCTGTGAAAGTAAATTCCGTTTATTTTCACTTCCAAAAGGCTGTGAAGAATCAGTGGTTAAAATTCATCTTTACCACGATACCACAGCAGTATAATCCCAAGCTTTAGCTGTGTTCCCTTCATTTTACTGACGACTGCCTCTCAAATCTCAGTTCAGTGCGGGATTCGCAAAAGCTTGCTCTAGAAAGATGGGTCAGTACGGTTTATTTGGACCAGTTTGCTCTTCAGAATCACAACCTGTAAGTATGACTAATTATTGATTTATATATTTTCGACCAGGTGTTCAAAATACATAGTTTTGTTTTTTATATTGTGTAAGTCTCCTGTCTTACTGAAATACTTCTGCTAATCAGCTGTGAGCCACGATTACCTAAAACTTTGTATTAATGCAGATTTTCTGTTGTTCTTTCTACTTTGAGTAAAGATAAAGGATGGAGCAAGATTTGTTTTACCAACATTTATGTTACATCAGTCATTCACGTTAGAGCTCGGCTAACGTAGGCTATGCCTATGCACCGTTATTGACACAGTTCCCGCATGTTCAGTTTGTTGATGGACATACACTGTTAATACTAATGGTGAGGAATTACAGTTGCAGTATCTCATAATGTAAGACAAACTGAGTAGCGTATCACTGAGAAACGTCCTGCTCAAGTCGTCCTTGCGATGGAGGTTCGGGTTGCATAAGTTCTTCCAATGTTTCATCTTTGGACTAGCGCTCAGATTGATATGGTAAAATCGACGTCATCGTTCGTTACTGTCTTTAGTTTACGGCGTATAATTGCTGAGCTTTAGGAAGCCTCCGGATAGAGCTGATGTTCAGTTATGGCAATGGGCGTTTTGGTTTCCAACCTGCGGTGTACATGGTAGACCAATCACAACAGACTGAGCTGTCTGGCCAATCAGAGCAGAGAAGCTCTCGGAAAAGAGGGATTTAGAGACTTTGGCTGTGTCCGAAATTGCCCCCTATACCCTTAAATAGGGCACTATTTGAGGGGACAGCCATTTGTAGTGGTGTCCGAAACCATAGTGGACGTTATCGAGTGAGCTCATTCAATCCCATAATGCACTGCAATAACGATTGTACAACTGATGTACGCTCAACTGCTAGAGAATACCCATAATGCACTGTGAGAGTCGCGCACTGAATGAATTCCCACGTCTCGCCAGGAGATGGCGCCTCAGCTGAATCAATCATCCATCCATTTTCCAAACCGCGCTGGTCCAGCGTATAATTATACAGGTATAAATTCCTTTTTAATTGATTATTAAAATGAATAACGGTTTATACATGCTAGTTTCCATAGCAGAGTTCAGGATAAATCTTTTAATTACTACTGGAGCTGCCAGTTTGCTACGTTTCAATTAATTATTAAACAACAAAGCACAAATTATGCAAGCGGGAGCCCTTCCGGCGCACTTAGTGTCCGAATTCACAGTGTTTTCATTCACTCCTTCAAGTGGACTATAGTCTATATTAGTGGAGTAATGTAGGGAATAGGGATGGAGGGTATAGGGGGCGATTTTGAACACAGCATTTGATTCATCCAACGAGTGGTTTGAGAATCATTGAAAAATGTGGTGATGTGCAATGTATATTATGAAAATGAAACCTTTGATGCATGTAAACCTGTTGTAGGAGACCTCCAAAACAAAATTAGGAGACTTTAAAATACCACAATAGGGGCAATTTAACTTGTTTACAAAGAAACTGTTTTATCATAAGTTTTCAAGAATGACTTGCTCATTCGTGAAAAAAAAGAAGAAAAAAAAGAAGAGGAAATAAAACACTTCATATGTGGGGATATTTCTATTTCCAAGAATCTCTCCACACTACATGCCTGTGGACACTATTTGCATTTTCATGACAACACCATAAAAAAGCAAAACAGTCATCAGCTCAGAGATGAGCAGTGTACTGAAACCACAATGTTTAGAGTATTTCTGTGAATGCTGCTAGGGGGCTTCCCGAGGCTTCAGAAATGCCCTCACTAAGCAAAGTTTGGATACATTATCTGAAACCAAACAACAACACACCTTAGGATATAGCCAGGAGAACATTAAATATAGAGCTTTCTTTTTTCCTGATGTTAAGACATGCATTTTTTTTCCCTATTCTGCTGGATGTTTTTTTTTCCCCCTCTGACAGCTCCTGGCAGGAATCCCCAAACCTCAGCGTCTATCCACATTTTAACATTCTCAGTCACTCTCACATCTCTTTCTCTTTTACTCCCTCACTTTCACTGAATTGTTATGCATACTCTGAGCCAACTCATGGTCTGAGCCAAAAGAGCTTTATTCTGCAGAGTAAAACTGACTCATAATAGTGTGTATATTATAATTATTGCTATTACCACTCAAACTATTACAACGACCATCTATGGAAGATGCATATGGTTCTGAATATTTGCTCAGAACTTTCTCTTTTACCTCTGAAAATAACAAAAGACAGGGACAAAAAGATACACTAAAGCACCTGTTACTTGCTTGCAATGAGAACCAGAAAACAACCACACTTAGATGACATCTCATGACTCCCTAAGTGGGGAAAAACTGGTTTGTAATTACCATAATTGTGCTTTGAGAATGGTGTAAACATTTCACCACATCTGATTATGGCTGAAAACATAAGACTGTGGTAGAAAGCTGCTTGTCCGGAATCAGGTAGAAGGTGAGTGCGCTTTGAATCCCTCCTCCAGCCTGCTTCAGTTGATCACTTCACATGGAATAATGAGCAAAGATAGCAACTTAGACAAACGCTCATGAAACCACACACCAAAACACTTTCACAAAGAGGGAATCATAAGAGGCTAGTGTCCATTGTCAAGAGAGCATACTGTACCAGAAAACTGAGTTAATTACAGGATCAGCCCACCTGGAGCATTTTGAGGTTAAGAACACTTAACATTCCTGAATTAGCATCCTTTTTTTGTTCCTGGAATAACATTCCTCTCATCCAATCGTTTTAAGGTTAGGGTTAGGACTATGTTTGGAAGCTTCCAGGAACAACAAAGGTTGTTTACCCATAAACATATTCTATTAAACACCTTCTTAAAGGGATAGTTCACCCAAAAGTGAAATAATCCTTTCATAATTCTTTGATACTTTATAATAATTAATTCATATTATTAATAAATAATAATACATACGTAGAATAAGAATTATTACAATAATAATTCATATGAAAAATAATTATATATTTTTTCATTATTTACAATATTTAAGCATTACCCAAGCGGATATTCATTAAATCTTCTTTTGTGTTCCGCAAAAGAAAGAAAGAAAGAAAGAAAGAAAGAAAGAAAGAAAGAAAGAAAGAGTAAAGACAATATTTGCACGATAACTAAAACGATTAAAGCTTTATTAATTGTTCCACTGTAATTCTATAAGAAGAGTCCACCACACAACTACAGTGATAACAACATTAGAGGAATGATATCATTGGAATCACTTTTAGAATTTTTGTTCAGCTAACTCTAAAGAGCCAGGGATCACATTTAACCATTACACTAACCAGCATCTGTTTATAAATGCCACATACAACTTATGGGAAATTAATGTTATGGAATTACATCAGCTGAGATGACTCACAGCAGAGTTCATCTCCTCAATGAGAGAAGCGCATTAATGCGTAAGTACCTAAGAGAGCAGCCAAAAGCACCTCATTCAGCTCTTCCCCTCCCTTCATTATACAGACAGGTGCTCGGGGCGACCGTAACACTAGCCCTGCAACCCAATCAGCTGCTAAGCTATTACCATGCCAGTGACTGTGACAAAGACACATCTGTTAATACCCTCTGAGTGTCATCAGAATGTCAGCTGACGTCACAGCTCAGCAGGCCCATCGTGTCAGAATGCCCTTCTCTCCCAGAAAGCATTAAAGAAGGGTTGGGTCAAATGTGCTGCTCACACCTTGCAGTGAGATCAGGCACTGCGGGTTTCCAATAACCATTTACTACATGCTAACGGGCCTCACTCTAGTTTAAGAGTCACAAGCTTAAAAGTGCATGGGATGCCAGAGAATGGACGCCAGTCACAGAATAACATTGCATTTTAAGTATTCGTGACTATTTTGTGATTAAAATAGAGATGGTATTGAAATATCTATTGGCCCCAAAGGATTTGTACGTATACTATTTTCCTCTATAAAAACTGTGTTTTAAGATAGGGATGAGAATGAGAAATTCATCAATTCCAGTTCCTTATCGGTTCCATAAAAATAAATGCAGGTCTTGGACTTGTTTCTATCCATGGGTTTTTGATTGGATAGAGGCAGATCGGCTGAACGAGAGCTTGAAGTCAATTGTAAAAAAGGGACGGGGTTTAAGCGGACTGATGATTGGAGAAGTCCAGCATACATCACAAGTCAGAAGTTGTATCTTTTGAGTAAGTATTACATGGTCCAAGAAAAGTAAACATAAATGGATGAATCAATCCCAAAAAGAAGATTAATAACATATATAGAAAATAGGCTGAATTTCTATTTCACAAAAATATGATAACCTATTTAATTCATTAATATTTTCAGAACACAACTGCATAAAGCTCAAAATGTGTATCTAACTATTATGTACTAATAATAATAATAATATTATATATATATATATATATATATATATATATATAAAATTTCAAAAATGTTTTGCAGGAAGTACTGGTAACACTTAACAATAATTATTAAATTTGTTACTTTAGTTGCAAAAAGAATATAAAATATTAAAGTTAATTTTATGAATCTATCATTGTTTATTAATTATAGTTCATTATACATGAAATGTAAGTTGAAATGTTCACTATTTCACGAACCATGACACCTTATGCATTAACTAATGTAAAAAAATTATAATCTTATTGCAAAAAGTTACCAAAGTATTTTACGTTGCACATTCACTGTAAGATTGCATGTGTGCGGCCCTGCAGTAGCACTGTATCATAGCGGGAGGCTGCCGATTCTGGCAGTCTGTGTTCCTTTCCTCACAGCTGTAGCGGTGTAATTAAGACCTCTCTGGAAGTGACAGCATGAACTGGAGACATAAAACTCTCTCTTGCTCGCTCCCTCTCTCCCACACCCTCCCTCCGAGCTCAGCTGTTTCCTCCCTTTGCTGTCACAAGCTGTGCGAGCATGAGAGAGAGTAAAGGAGGGTGGAGTGCAGGGAGGGCTGACAGGTGTATTTATAGCATGCCAACACATTAAATTGATAGATGTCACCTTGCTGCTGTAGTCCTGAGGGCACTGCACCAACCCTCCTGCGCACTAACAAGCTGCAAAGTGCTTTCAGGGAACACCAAGCGAGAGAAAGAGAAAAACTGAGAGATGGTAAGATAGATAAAGAGACAGAGGGGGTGAAAAACAAGCGCTGCCGGCAGTTAAATGAACAAACAGAGAGAAGAGGAGAAAACAAGCGCAGTTCTCAGTTTCACCTGCCTGACTGCATGGGCTGCTCACTAATTAAAACAAAACCGCAACTCCCAGAGCTCCTCTGTTTCCAGGAATAGCGTCACTCTAACGACCAGGCAATTAGCAGCGAGCCACTGAATGATGTGTCCTGTCTGGACCACTACTGTGTATGTCTGACAGTATGTTCAGCATCAAAAGCATTTTGAACTTAAAGGTACACTACGTAACTTTCGCCGCTCTATGGCGGATAATAGACAAAACTGCCTGCATCTTGCGGAAGAACATTGTAGCCACTTCTCTCTGTTTATGGATATGACGAGTCGTCCCGCCAGTCTAGAATTGTCTGAATATAAACACTTATTATAAGTGTACTGTAGTGATTCAGGATAAGACAAAAAAACGGTTTGGAAGATGGATTCATGATGTAATCGCTTATTATATAGGCTACATTTTTTATATTAAAAAAATTAATAATAATACATAGTGTAACAAACTCTGCAGGGCTGAGTTTAGCTCCACCCTAATTAAACACATCTGATCCTGCTAAGGTCTTTAAGATTACTAGAAACTTCCAGGCAGATGAGTTGGAGCTTAACTCTGCAGGACAGTGGCCCTCCATGCAGGAGTGGAGTTTGATACTACTGCTTTGAAAACAAAAAAAAACAAAAAAATTTATACGGTTTCCACAAAAATATTAAGTATCACAACTGTTTTCAACATTGATAATAATAAGACATGTTTCTTGAGCACCAAATCAGCATAATTTCTGAAGAATCATGTGACACTGAAATCGGATCAAATCGAGAGCTTGTGTTCCTAGTATTCACCATGAAGGTTTATATAACATTTTAATTTGTATTATTTAAAGTGCATGTGAGCATACTGAGTGTTATGTAGCGAGCGAGATGTTTTAATAGTGAAGGTCATGAGTGTTCTCTTGTGTTACATCTCTCCACAGCATTACAGAACACATTATCCCGTAAACACATTAGACAGTTTCAGATAAAGAGTGTCTGCGTTGAGCCGGTGGTGTTGAAGCTGCTGAAATAAAAGGCTGTCAGAATGATTGTGTTGACATTGCTTAAAGTCAGCATGTCACCTGACCCCAGTCTCCTGAGGCCGGCTCTGTCCAGTCGAGGTATTGGGTGTCAGCGCCAACGAGCTCTCTCAAAATACACTTAGGCTAAATTAAAGGGTTGGGGAGGCCCGGCTGTATATGTCAAGACCCTGAACTGTCATTTCCACACTTCTAAAGCCCACTTGGCTCACACTTATAACTATATCTATAGCAGCCAGGAATACACGGCCTAAATGAAACCCAGTAAGATCAGCACATATTTAGTCGCTGGTAAGCTATTAGCTTCAATAACACTCATAATGTCCCATTACAGTTGCTTCAACTGTTGCTGTGTCTAAACCTACGCTGTTAAAGGCAATCTGAATGTGTCAGTGCGTGTGTGTTTGTGAGTATTGACCTAGTTTGTCCCTAGATGGCATAGCAACATGGTACTTATTATCCACTGGGAAGGAAGTGGAGGTAGAAGAGAGAAAGAGAGAGGGGGGTGGCAGACAGAGAGGATACACTATCTCTGTGCTGACATGTGTCACCGGCCTCAGCTGCTTCTGGTACTCTACTGTCAGAGACTGAGGGAAAGAGCGATAGAAAGAGAAAGAAACAGTGAGTGCAGTGAGATATGAGGATATACCACAGCAATACAAATACCACCACCAAACACTGATCCATCTGTTAGTCCATCTGTCTGTTTGTCCATACACTTTACCAACCCCACTTTTTTTTTTTGGTCCGTCCTCCATTGCCATTTTCTCTACTCCATGCTAAGCAAAATGCCATGCTATTCCTGCTGGCTCCACCAGCTCACACAGACATGAGCCGTCCAATATGTGGCACATTAACTACTGCTACACTCACATCCAAGTAACATTTATAGAAGGGCAAGTGCCACAGACTGAATATGCACTGAATGACTTTTCTCTTTAAGAGCACTGTATAAATAATATACTGCTTATCTGAGAATTGCTGAAGTTTGACTTTGAAGAATTGCTCAAAAGTTTAAATTATATTAATTGATCAAATTAGGCTGGAAATGACCATTGTATAAAATGCATCTATATTGATAAAATGCACTATTCAGGTTGGCATATGTAAAAGAAAACCTGCACTGTGATAAACGTTTATATACAAAAGACAACTAGCTAAAAGGGAAGATTGAGTTGTGTCATCCCAGTATCCTGAAAATGTGCTTAACATAGTAAACAACAGGAGTATGATGAGCATATAACCCTAGAAGCATTATTGTAAAACTAAAACTGCCAAAAATTGTTTTAGTAATGGAAATAAAGCTGAAATAAAATAAAATATAAAAGCTAAAAAGCAAACTGTTTTCTAGAAGAAAATAAAAGGTAATTAAAAATATGAATAAATAAACTACAATAGTATAAAATAATACTAAAACAACACTGAACACAGGAGTACAATATACATGTATATAATTATTAAGTAAAATAATATTTATATGCATAAATATATAAATCACACATTTAGATTTACATATTTGTTGCCATCATTTCAAGAGTTTGCATAAAATGATTTTTAAAGCAACTTTTGGATTTACTTTACGTTCAGAGTCAAGGATTCAGACGGGAATTAAATTACAGAACAACCTTGGTGTTTGCCCAAAAAAATCAGCCAGGAATATTCTCACTGGTGGTAAATAAAACCCCCTGACTTTTCAGATTCTGCCAGCAATTCTCAACATAAAACAATTACTGTCCAAATAGCGCTCCATTGTGTGTATCGAGACATGATTAAAGATGAAAATACTCAAATGAAGTGGTGAATGCAATGACTTTCCATTAGATATAAAAGTAAAATCAACTCATGAGGTTGGGGCATCTCTGTAATAAAGTGTCACGTCGTTCATGTGAGCTCGGGATAGTGTTACTCTTTCGGGACACTGACCACATTACCATGAGAGCGGAAGAATGCTAATGTACTGTTAATTATGACCCTTGTAAATACCCTGCTCAAATGTTCTCTGTGTACCCCTACCTCACACAAACACAACCATAAGCAAACATAGTGCAAATCACAGTCCTGGCCAGTATCCTGGGCGCAGTGTGTAGCTGGTGTTGGAGAGCGTGTCCTTCCCTTCTCCATCAGAGCGGCCAGTAGCATGCTGGGACTCCGCCAGCGGCAATCATAGTTCCCAGAAATATGCTTACGTTGTAGTCCCTCACGAAAAAGCATCTGGCACGCACGCACACACACACACACACTCTCTCACACTGAGGGTCATGTTTGTCTCGGGTGTGAAAATAAGATCCCTTGCCTTGGTAAATACCTTTTAGCAGCAGGGCAGTTTAAAGCTTTCCAGCTATGCCAGGACCTCTCAGCCTAAACCCCCTCATTAGCAACAGGGGACCTCATATTTGCAGCCCAGTTTAACACCAGCTAGATTTACACTTAGTAGGCTGCCACCTCGCCAATTCCTAGCTGGGTCACCTCTTCAGACCACTTTGTATGCTCCTTGTGTGTATTAAATGTAGACTAAACTGTCTGCACATTACTTTTTCTACAGTGTGTGTATTTCTAGAGTAAGTGGACATTCTAGAGTTGAGCTACACACTGTCAGAAACCATAAATCAGATCAAAATCAGTTACTGTAATCACATTCTTTGTTATTGTTATTTGTAATTGATAATTAATGTCAATTTTATTTTATTGCATTTTATTATTAATATCATTATTACAATCATTGTTTTATAATTTCTTCATTTCTTTTCTTTTTGTTCATGCTTTTATTCTGTATCTATAACAATATTGTATCACAATATATCATGGCAATAAAGCATTTTGAAACTGAAATTCAGAAATACAATCTGTAAGAGTTTGTGAGATAAATGTAGGGTTGTGTCGCATGTATGCGTTTAAGTGTGTGTGGATTAATGTGTGTGTGTGTGTGTGTGTGTTTAAGAGGAATAGAGATCTCAGTCTGAAGTCACACTACTGATGAGAGTGTCAGACATGCTGTAGTCTGATCCGCTTAAAGCCACTCATTCGGTTTCATTCACTCAACCACTCATCAGCTCAGAAAACTAAACCTACACACATGCATTTCAGTCATATAACACCTTTCTATCTAATGCATGTCCTCACTAACATCTCATACATCACTGTATGAGGATCATATTTTTACTTTAATATATATGACATGTTAATTATATACATTTCCATAATTAGGGTTAATATAACTTTATTAGTTATTTTATGCTATTTATTAAAAACAAATTCAAATTTTTGTTTGTAAGACATCAGACCAATTTAGAAGTTTTGAGTAAGGACAAGAAGACTTGTGAAGCAATTCTGCGAAAAAAACAAACAAACAGGAAACATATAAACACTTATAAGCTGAATCAAGAGGGTGTTTCTTCCACACAGGATCTTTTTAGAGATGCAAAAAAGGTGTAAAGAAAGAGAAGAGGAAGCTATTCACGCACAAATACACTAGAGTTTGGCAAGAGAGTCCGCCTTTTGAGACTGTCCTTCCTCCTGCATCCCTATCCGTATGACAGGATACTTTCAGACACAACAGGGGTGTGTTAGGGTTAAGGAGGAGGTCTGTTGACAGCACAGTTACACACTGATGTACAAATGCATGCACACACATACACACAATAATCTTCTGGCAGAACAAAACAATGCCCTAGTGAGTGGCTTGGCCCGGGCACCCTGGCATCCACTCTCCCGCATCCTCAGTTCCTGGCCTGATTGGTGCCAGCTCTCCTGACTCTTTCTGCCAAACGCATAAAGAAAGACTGTGAAGAGGGGCCCTGTGGAAGAGATTGAGGACGTCTTCAGATATTCCGGTAAATAGAGAAAAAAAATTCTTCCAGAGCAGAAAACCAGGGGAGGCCACTCTGCCAGTCAGACCTGCTGCATAATAATTCAACAGCCGACGATAAAAACCCGAAGACATAAAAGTATCATCATTACATGCAGAGGGCTCTGAAATATTTAAAAAGGGTCTGATTGGCTGACAAATTATAAAACACTCAAACGAGTCTTAGCAAAGTTCAAATGCTAACACCAGCTCGTGAATTGAGATAAAAATCAGAATACTATAAAGCCTAGGAGGTTTAATACTTCTACCCTTTATCTCTCTCTCACTCCCTCTTCTCTTCTTGCTTCGCTACTCCAGGCCCAAAGTGCTCATTTGTGATTAAATAAGTCATCGTCTAGCAATCATTTATTCTTAATGAATTCCAGTCTCTCTCCAGATCACTCCGTCCTCCAAAACTGTTCTTTCTCCTCATCAATGTAATATAAGAGAGAGAGATATAAAACAATGAAAGGGAGATGAACAGTCTACATGCAGTGGATCCACAGTAGAAACACAACAATAACATTTCTTTTCTTTTCTTTTGACCTTTCAAATGAGCAAAGGTGGTACTGGGAAAATGTATGAATCAGAAAAAGAAAAAAAAGCATAAATATAGTGAGAGCGAGCCATCAGATTACAGCTGTTGTTTGTTGCAAAATGCCTGTATCATGTGCATTGTCTGTTTTCAATGACTGCCTGATGACCTACCATCACCACAAAGCCAGTACAAATCCCTTTGATTCTTCATTGCTTTTCCTTCTTAAACTTCCTTGGCTGCATTTCTGTTTCACTTCTGCCAGCAAATCATTGAAAAGACACTGATTGCAAAGGAATCAAGTCTGCATCTATTTTATTTTTCTAAACATTTGCTCAAGGCTACAATAAATAATATTTTTCAAGGAATCATTGCAGGATAGTATAATCAGGAATCTGTAAATTGGTAATCATCGTCATAACATCCATCTATGGCCGGTAGGGATACTCTCACCCAGTGCTGTGGATTGATTTAATGCGGCACAAATTTCTGTGATCAAATTTTAAATCAAAAAGTTTGAAAACCCTTGAGTTAAGATAGGAATTCATAACAAGGGCATTACTTTGGTTATTAGCATTATGGGCAATTCCACGCAAAACTGTCACATCCATAACGCCAACACAATGCCATGGTATTTAGTTGGCGTTATGGATGTGACAGTTTTGCGTGGAATTGCCCTTATACTTGTTGCATTAAGTGCAAGAGGTCGCACTATGAGACCGCTGGCCCTGGGCTTTGTTGGGGTTTGTTTTGCTTCTCAATGACGGTATGGATTTTCATTATACTTCATTGCAACTGTATAACCTAAATCGTCCCTCCCGACTGGAAACCTCTACATTTGATTGGTGTACTACCCTCGGAATTGCACGTCATGCACGTTTTATCCATCGGTCTGCTAAACGTCAATGGTATTATGATTGCAACTCCTCTCTATCAATACCTGTGATCTGGTTGCAGGGATCGAAACTCTTCATCGCACCAAGACTCTCTTGCCACTAACCAGAGATGCGGTCTATTCGTCAACGCATGTTCCCCATCGACACAATTGCGCTCTAGAACACTCGTTCCTTGACTGGCAAGGGTACATTGCTGAATGAAATTACAACTAAGAGAAACCTGGAATTACTATTTCTGACTGAAACCTGGCAAACGCCTGATGATTTCATTGAACTGAACCTTTTAACCCCTCCTGGATATAGTTATCTGACAAAACCTCGACTTAGTGGCAGAGATGGTGGTCTGGCTGTGCTCTTTAAGAACAACTATAAAGTGACTAAATACGACGTTCTTGATGTTCCTAGTTTTGAATGTCTATCACTTAAATTTGCTGGCCCGCTCCGCTTCTGATTTTGTTGATTTATAAACCCCCTAGATATAATACAAACTTTTTCTCTGAACAGACTGAACTTCTCACTCTCGCCTGTGCCCGGCATGATATAATCATGATCCTAGGTGACTTTAACATGCATGTTGATTCTGATTGTACTGCTGCAAAAGACTTTATGTCTGTTTTAAGTCTGAAGTATCTCAGCATATTGATTTTCCCACACATTCTCACTTCACTCTCTTACTCTCGATTTGCTTTGTACTGTTGGTATTGACAATGTGCATGCTCAGGGTCATGATTTTGGCATCTCTGATCATAAACTAATTGTCTTCGACTTCTCACTTCCTCTTGTAAAACCAAAAACTAAAACTAATATATCTTACCATAACTTGAGATCTATAACTGTTGACAATTTTTCTGCTACTATAATTGCTGTTTCTGCTCTTCCTTCCTCACTCAATCTCCTGAGTCCTGATGAGATAGTTTCAACTTATGATGAATCTATTTGTAATGTTTTGGATGATCTTGCTCCATTAATAACTAGAACTGTCCCGTCTACCCATTCCTCTCCTTGGTTCACCCCTGAGCTTAGAGTTATGAAAACAAAATGTAGGCGTCTTGAAAGACTTTACAAAAAATATTCCCTTCTTGTCCATGCCATGGCTTTTTCAGATTCAGTAGTGAAATATAAAGAAGCACTTAACATTGCACGTTCTGACTATCTTTCTACTGTTATCAACAAAGCCAAGTGCAAACATAAAGCTCTTTTCTCTGAGATAAACAAACTGGTCAAACCATCCTCTGTAGCTATTACTGGCTCTGTTGATCTCTGTGAAAGTTTTCAGTCATTTTTACTACAAAAAATGTATAACATTTATCAAGCTTTTTCTCCAACTGCCACTTACTATTCAACTCCATATCTGATAGGTCGTCCGCTAGACACTTTTTTACTCACAAATACATCTGTGGTATAAAAACTGATTATCAAATCTAATTCTACCTCCTGGACACTTGATCCTATTCCAACATACCTTCTAAAAACCCTTTTGCCTTCACTTATTCAACCTATTACTCATATTATAAACCGATCTCTTGCCACTGCCTACGTTCCGCATGATCTGAAAGTAGCAACCATCACTCCAATTCTAAAGAAGTCTGGCCTCGACAACACCATTCAGAACAATTATAGACCAATATCGAACCTCCCTTTCATTGGCAAGTTACTTGAGAAGGTAGTTGTGGCACAACTGCAGTCACATTTAGAGAAACATAATCTTTTTGAAACGCTTCAATCTGATTTTCTTCCCGATCACAGCACAGAAACAGCACTTTTAAAAGTGCTAAATGATCTCCTTCTGGTTTCTGATTCTGGTGCCCATAGTATCCTGGTTCTTCTTGATCTCCGTGCAGCATTTGACACTGTGTGCCACTCTACACTTCTTTCTCGACTGTCTGCAATAGTTATCACTGGTGCTGCTCTTCAGTGGTTAGCTTCATATCTATTGGATAGACAGCAATTTGTTAGGATAGGTGAGAATCGATCCTGTACCGTCACTATTTCTAATGGTGTACCTCAAGGTTCTGTACTTAGTCCTCTTTTATTCTCATTTATGTGCTGCCACTAGGACAGATCAATCAGACGGCATGGTCTCAACTTTTATAGTTACGCTGATGATGTTCAAATTTATTTCACGGTTAAACCCAACTCAGTTTGTCCACCCGCTTCTGTTATCTCTTGCCTTCAGGAACTTAAAACATGGATGTCTGATAACTTCTTACAGCTTAATGCTAGGAAAACTGAAATCCTGTTGATTGGCCCTAAATCACAGAGTTTACCCCGGCATGACATTTTTATGGATATTGATGGTGTTCAGATTAGGCCTTCAAAAACTGTGCAGAATCTAGGAGTTTTGTTCGACGACTCGTTATGTTTTTACTCACACATCTGTCAGATTGTTAAATCATGCTTCTTCCACTTGCGGAATATTGTTCTTATAGGCCCCTCTCTTAAAGGAACACTATGTAGCTTTTCAACCTTCATAATATATTTCCAAGACTCTTGTGATGGTACATCGACTTACAATAGGTTGAATGACACGTCTGCCATAGCCTGACGGGGTCTGTATCGCTTTTACTGGCACTACGTAACTTCGGGGTTCGGGTAGTAACCCTAACACAAAAAGAACTACAAAATTCGACTGCTTTACGGCATACGTCACTTCCCCCACCACTTCCTCAAATTTGGACGTGAGCGTTTATATACTGTCAATGGACGTGAGAGGCCAACCAGCGTTTGTTTTCGGCTTTCGTGCATATGTTTTTGTCATGGGGGCTGTTTACACCTGGCCACTTCATGCGTTTTCTCAGATCGGATAGCTATCTGATCGTGAAAAGAACAGGTGTAAATGTCCTCCGAAACGCATTCAAGACGGATTTGAATCCGATCGCTCAAACCACTTCAGGAGGAGGTCTGAGACGCATTCCAGACGAAACTGGACAAGTGTGCATCTGGTTGTTGAAACCACATATGTAAAAATAAATAAATAAATAAACGTGTGAGAGCGTGTTATAGTCTATATGTTATTGCCAGATATGACGACCATACTGGAACACGCACTACCGCAGCTGAGCATCGATTCATCAAGACAACGTGCAAACTATCGCAAATCAAAGTGAAAGTAAGTCGCAGACGCTTATCACACAACCATCATCATTAAAAGTAAAGAAACGAAATGATCTTACCAGGGCTGTTACTGCTCTCTCTTATTGCTGTCTTTGATTTTGAAATTTTAGCTGTGATCAATAAAATGCAGCTCATATCTGTTGCTTTCGGTGACGTGCACTCCATTAAATCTGCATATAGCGCGAGAATTGAAGATCGGATTTAAATCCGTTTCGCAAAAACACATTTATGTGACCAGGTGTAAATGGAATCGTTTTGATAAATCAGAAATCCGATCTGAGAAAACGCATTTAGTGGCCAGTAAATAAATCTCTTATTTGTAAACTTGTTTGCATTCTATGTTGTATGTTGTTGCGCTTGCTTGTAGTAGGCTATGTCATTTTTTTACGATGCTGTTCATTCATCCATTGCTGATAATTAGACCAGTCCAATAATTTCCACATATGTCTAGCTAGCTTTCGATTATCAGAGCTGTTAACAGACTTGCTAACAAACACTCGTTTCTCTTACGTGTTTTTTTGCGTTATGTTTTATTGCCTAGCTTGCCTCACGAACTAGTTTGCCAGCTGAACTCAGGTGTTGTGAGGTGTATTTATCACGTAGTCCTGAGGGATATCAGACGACGCTGTTGACGTTGATTCTTGCGATTATCATGAGAACAGTTTTCAATATCTCACATAAATATCAAGACATAAATAAGTCTAAAGTAGAGGTTGGGGGGGGGGGGGGGGGGGGGTAATTTACGTCAGTGCAAGTATTCCACAGCGACTCTAGGGGTCGCTGTTTGACAAAAACACAATTTCTCCACAGTGTGCCTTTAACTTTGGAGATGCTAAAACTGTTATTCACGCTTTTATAACCTCCAGATTGGACTACTGTAACTCCTTATATAGCGGCTTACCCACCAAAGCTATACATCACCTTCAAATGGTGCATATAATAAATCTGCACACATCACTCCTATCCTTTACCAACTTCACTGGCTTTTCTGTTTGATTGTTATAAAAAGCAGATTGCTTGTCTCTTTGTCTATCAACTGTTTGTATTATTTTGTGAAGCGACCTTGGGTTCTTGAAAGGCGCTATAAAAAATGTACATATTATTATTATTATTATTATTATTACTAATCGAGTCTTCTCAAATTCTTAAAATGAACATAAATTCCATCTGTTTGTCCGCAGGTGTATATTAGTAACGATGTGGTTGTATTTTACTTTGTGATGTGGAATGAAATGAAGAGTGTTCCAATAAGAGATAGAGAAATGACGCTCATATCTAAGAGTAATATTTAATGTATAGACTGGTAATGACTGATAAGGGGATGATTTAGAAGGAAATAACCTCTGTAGATGCTTCAGCAAATGTAAAGAGAGATCACAATCACAGACTTCTAAGGGTGCAGATTACAGATTATTTGGGTGGTTAAGATGAAAGACCAGGCCAAAGCCCCTCTAAATATGGTCCAGCAACATCTACAGTATGGTGTGACAGCTGCTGCTGTAGTGAAGCATGTAGCATACTGACTGTTCAATAGAAACACTTGTCATTTCTTCAAACTGTAAGCACACTCCACTTAAAACAACAACAACAAATGTCTGGCTAGATATGTGATACATTCTTTGCATGTCACAGACACATCATTGCTCAAACATGTTCTCACACACACAAACACACGTGCCAAGCAGAACCTGATTTCACCAAGTACAACATGTTCCTGGATCAACATCTTTGTTGATCCTGGAACAACATTCCATTCAGCCAATCAGATTTGAGATGACAAGTTTACAGTTTATGTCAGGTTTAGGCTTACAATCAGGGTTTGATGCTTCTACATCAGTATTATTCACCTATCATTTCCCACTAAATGTAGGGATCACTTATAGGTAAGGTTAGGTTTAAATTTTTAGGACTAGCTACATTTTCAGACAGGAATGTTATTCCGAGATTGACAAAATATTTTGACCCAGGAACGCTTCTAACTCTGCAAAATCAGTACGTGCGTACATGTATATGCATGCTCACATGGACACCTGAGCAAGTCAAGCAAAAAATAATCACACTTCTGACCTGCTGCCCACTCTTCACCCCAGAACATGCCCTTAGCAAGCAGATCTTCTTCAGGAAGCATGAATGACCCTGCCGCCCTGCATTAGTCCCCATTAGTTATGCTAACTGCATCATTAGGACTCAACAACCATTCAATACGCAGGTGTGACACATCAATTATTGCTGATGACAGGGAGAGAGAGAGAGAGAGAGAGAGAGAGAGAGAGAGAGAGAGAGAGAGAGAGAGAGAGAGATTTTCCTAGGAAAGAGAAAGAGGAGATCCCACATAACTCCACTCGAGGCTGCAGTAAATGTCAGCCAGTGTCAGGGTGTGTTTGTCTCCCCCACTGCTGGTCAAGATGCCCTAGAGTAGCTATCTGTCACGACTGCCCTTTCTTTGCGTGTGTGTCTAGGCATTTATTTGCTCACTCACACTTTCTGACTCCACACACATATTGGGAACATTAAGAGTAGTGGAGACCGTCAGACGGGGGTTGTGTCTCTTCAGGAAAGGTGACAGAAAGTTGTATATTGTATGACTAAGTCTGACACTGTGGCCAAATGTCCCTGAGACACATGCTCATATATACACACTGAAAAATGAATGAGGGAACATAGCTGTCAGATGGTTATAGAGACTATGGGCCAGGATTTATGTAAACTCAAAGGGAGTAAAGAAAGTCACTAACATTCATATTATATCATAATACTCAACCTTTTTCACCCCAAGGCCCGCTATTGTCCTCAACAATAATCAAAGGCCCATAGCCTTAGTTTTGTCTTTAATACTTATTTTAATTTTACAGAAACTAGGAGTGCATATAGATTAAAATAAGTCATTAAATTATAAGTATATAATTACAATTACAATTAAAACAATTACATTTCAGGATTCCAGAAGTTTTAAGAGCTGTATGTTCTTCAGGGTTCTATAATCCAATTCCACTGAAGTCACACAATAATTGTGTGATTTTGTGTGCACAACAGACCAAAATGTAAGCTTTTATTTACTAATCTTTTTTATGGGGGGAGGGGGGGTAACTATTCTTGCAATCCTTAATCTACCCACTTTATTGGAAAAGCAGACTGTGGTATCCAGCAGAGGGCACTCACTCTTATACGCACAAGCAGTGTTTCTTTATTTCCAGAACAGTCTCTTGGGGACAGCAGACTGATTTGACCTCTTCTGCCCTTACGTCTGTTATTTCGGCAGTGACCTCACAGATGTCACTCAGTCTTCTGCTCGTGGGCCAGCCTGCTGACAGGAGGTCACAACCAGTGCTGACCCCGTCACTATCACTTTGCGAACAAAGAGGACATGCACACAGACTCTCACACGCAGGTCTCAAGTCTTTTGTCACAGTGTGGTGTGTATAGTTGCGGTGTGTGTGATAGTGTGTACCCAATGATTTCTGTTGTTGGTGTGTGAGAGTGTGTTTATGTGTGCAAGCATCAGTGAACAGCCTATTTTTTACATTTCCACATGCAGAGCTGCTTTGATTGCCATCTCGCTGCCAATGTGTGAAAACTGCTAATGAGAGAGAGAGGAAGGAGGGAGAAAGAAAAGGTGGCAAAACATAAACTGTTTACTTGCAAACCACCCACACATCTCCCGTCTCCTCTCTCTTTACCTTCCTCACTATCTTTGTTTGTCTCTGACTTTGTCTTACACAGGCATTTAGCAATTATTTGTTAGTGAGGAGAGACGCAAGATAGTTTTGCAATTTCCAAAAGCAATGAATTTAAAAATCTCCAAACAAAAAGTTTGTCTCAGCTTGTCTCTATAATTACATACTGTTGAACTCATTCATTAATTAGGGGATAGATGAAATTGCTCTGGGTACATTCAATAACGTATTATGCAGATAAATAGAGCAATTATAATAAGTCATTCTAATTATAGACAAACATTAGGAAACAGCAGTAACACACCATGCGTCTGTGTCCAATTATGTTTGGCTGCTACTGTCCTCCATTTTCAATGCTTGGGTAGCCATGCTAGCCAGACCATAATCACAGCTAAACATACATTAAAAAGAGGAAATACGTGTGAGCACGCACACACACAGACACACACACACACAGACACACACACACACACACACACACACACACACACACACACACACACACACACACACACACACACACACACACACACACACACACACACACACACACACACACACAAATTAAATGACTGGATGATTTATGAATTCGCAAATAAGTTAACACAGTGAGCGAATGAATAACCGAATAAACAAATGATTGAAGGAATAAGTAAATAAGTTAATACCCCAACAATGAACGAATGACTGAATTAACAAATGAATAAACAAACAAATTACCAGTGATAGTGTATTTTTGTATTTTTTGTATTTGTCTGTGTTATTGTTTGTATTTTGTAATAATGTGCTTAATAATAAAACTTTGATTGATTGATTGATTGATTACACTTACATGAATGAGAAAAGATAAAAAATTGTCAATAAATGAAGTGAACAATTGAATGACTGTGTAAAATAAGTAAATAACTGATGGATGAATGAATGAATGAATGAATGAAAGACTGACCATTTGAATTTATAAGTAAATAAGTTAATAACATATCACAATGAATGTACAAAATGAATGATACATTAGTTAATAAGTTCATTAAAAATAAATTAATGAATGAACAAACAAATTCATGTTTAAATGAACGAGTAAATAAGTTAAATACTAATTATTGAATTAATACATGAACAAAACTGTTTGAATGATTGAGTTAATAATCAATGAATGAAAGAACGGAACAAATGAATTAATGAACAATTATGATTGAATAAGTAAATAAGTTGAATGAACAAATGAGTGTGCAAGCAAACAATATATTTGCACGCGATATATTTTGCAGGTCCATGTTGCTCAGTGAAGCTTGTTCTAAGTGCCTTTGTCATCACAGCTGAACCTGAATGATCCTGAAACAACTATATTCTCCACTGTTCTCTGTACTCTCTCTCTCTCTGCTTTAACCCTATGGGTCACATCTTTACAGAGCAGCCTGTAATGGTGTTTAATATTAGGCTATTTGCTCCCTCCCATCAGCCCTCTATGATTTCTCTGATCCATTAGCCTTGGTTTTCAGGGCTCCTGCAGCTAAACACATTTTCTCCTCTCTCGCCCTGGATCCCACATGAGGATTCATCCCTTTGCCCTGGAGCTAATGTATTTAATTCAATCACGGCAATCCATACCAGGACCTTGTTCCTTTCAGCCTCTCTGGAGGGGGAAGAAAGAGATGAAGGGAAAAACGGAAAGAGAGAGAGAGAGAGATAGGTGAACGGGCAAATAAACAACCTGACCCCCCTACACACACACACTCCACTGATCTTCAGGGACAGGCCTGTCGAATCTCGATAAGAATAACCATGCAACCACCCACTCGCCAGAGCAACACACACACACACGCTCGATCACAGACTCTCAGACAGCCAGTAGTGACAAGTGTACGAAGACTAATCTCTGAACCAATGAAATGTCAGACAGACAGCGAGAGAAAGCAAAAGGAAAAAGGAGCGAGTATAACTAGAGAGAGAGAAAACAAGAGCAGCAGCAGTCGTGTTGGCTGTCCTTCCTCTGTCAGCCGGAGGGTAACTGCAGTAGCAGCTATAAAAGTTTCACAACACATCTGTGTCTGTGCCCTCTTTTTTTTTTCATGCCTCCTTTTTTCAAGGCCAGTTTGCCAGCGATGTCGAGAGGGGGAGGTGGGAACGATACGCCGTACGCCGCGCTCCCCCCATAACCCTCCACTCCTGTTTTTGCTGCTCTAGTGCTCATCAGACTCAGTCACTTGTGCAATGTGTTTTTATGAATTAATAAACGGCACTTTAGAGGCCCGGGGCGGGGGGAGCACGAGGAGGCGGCGTGGAGGGGAGCAGGCAGTCGTTGGCAGCTTAATGAGCACCATGGGGACGTCTCTCTCTCCCCCTCCCTCTCGCTCGCCCGCTCACTAACACACGCACACACAATGCTCTACATCACTGTCACCGGCATGCAGAGCTTGGCCGCAGAGCGCCAGATGACTATCATTACCCAGATAAATACATCTGCCCTCAGCTATACCCCCTCTCACTAACACAGCCCTCTCCATCCATCTCTCTTTCCTGTTCTCCCCCTACATTCCTATCTATCCCCCTCTCAATCACTCCCGTCCCACCATAGCTCTCTCTTGGTGTCGACCACACCTCTCAGCTCCATCCGTCTCTCTGTGGCTTTGGCTCGGGCGTCCCCGAGGGCCGTCTTTCTCAAACAGGTTCATTGATTAACAACCTGCCATGATCATTGATTGAGGCGGTTCAGGTCTCAGCTGCACGCAGAGTCATTTCGGCTCTCTGTGTAGCTAATGATGCTTGTGATGTATGAAACATTGTCATCCGCCGCGACGACACCTCCGTGACAGAAAAAGTCGTCGAAATAATTTTCATACATATTCGCTTGCGTTACGTGCTACTGTTGCAGGTATCGGACTGCCGCTGCTAATAAGGTTCACTCCGGCTCATCATTGCAGTAGCAGTTTACACCGCATTGTGACAGGCCGGCTGAAAAAAAAATACATTTCATTTGCCAAATTAGGCCTGAAACAGCCCTCCGTCTCAACTGAGAGGGGATGGTAAATGGTCTCATTAGAGTAGTATGGGCTTTCTCCAGACCATAATCACTGCCATGACAACCGTTTCCTTAGAAACTGGACCGGTCGCCAGGCAGCAGCACAAATTCCTTCTGTGGTGTCGACCTGGGTAAAAAAAGGCCTGGAGCCAGAGGGAGTGAGAGAGAAATGACACTGTGACACCGTGCAACAGGCATGAAATCATTAGAAACATTTGTGCAGCAAATAGTAAAGCACAAATCACTGTTTATTATTCATTTGTTTTAGTTAGATATTTTTAAATTACGTGTGTGTATGCACCAACATTAAAGATCTGGTCAATAATATTCATGCTATGTATGATCACCAATAAATGGTTGATATTAAAATTGTAAATGCATCTGAAGTGAGTTTAGGCATTATAACATCAATGTACAATACAAAAAATGGATATTCATCTTAATATTTATTAAAGAATACATTTAACAGTGTTATAAAATTATTAGTGTTTCTAAAAAATCTACTTTAAGTGAACGTTAGATGACAGCAAATGTAACCTAAAGGTAAAAAAAAAAAATAGAAATGCACAAATAACCAAATTCAGCCAAAATATATCCAATATTGATAAATAATTTCCAAAATCAATCAATAATATTAATAAAATAAATCCTCTATTTTATCTGAATCTGAATCAAATAGGGGTGACATCATGATATCAGGTTTCTAAGCTGAGGGTCTTACAATGGCATCATGGACAAATGAGAGAGAAACTAATTTAAACAAACACTTGGAAATAAAGTGACCTGTTCATTCGGTCTCATATTCATTGTATGCTCTTTTTCCCTTCCACTCTGCTCCTGCACCTCAGTCCTCTCAGACAATATGCAATTTCCAATTCTATATCTCTCTCACTTGCAGTGCTTTTGAAAGACTACATTTCACTAGTCCTCTCAAACTGAAGGATTACAATTTAGTGGTGTAATAAAGGATTGCCTTGATAGATGCTGGTACTCTAGACCCAATAAAGAAAGAGCGAGAGATAGACAGAGCGAGAAAAAAAAAAGCATGAAATCAAAAATACAATCCTTCTGAATGATACATGTCTGAAAACCAAACAATGTTCTACTAGATAATGCAATTCACTTTCATTACACACCACCTAATATAGCAACCACAATAGAAAAACACATTACCCACCATTTCATAAAGTAGCGCAGGGAGAGATGGAGGGAGTGTGTGAATGAGGAATTTATTTCGACTAGTGCGTGTTGAGAGTTGACCTAGCTGGCTCTGTAATGAGGGATGTGGGATTAAAATGTGCTAGCGTCTGCCTGAAGAGCTCCTGTGCTTATTCTAATGGAAGCTGTTGGCTGACAGCAGCACCACTTGACTGCTGCAATAGTCATTCTGTCATAATAAAACACTTAACATCAGACCCTGCATACTCGCTCCCTCGAGTGCCACCACTCCGTATCTCTCCGTCTCTCTCAGTGTCACTCTCATTCACTACTCCATTCTGATTCTCTCTCTCCTGCTCATTAGTGTCCTCTTCCACAAAAATATTAAGCAGCACAGCTGTAACATCGATAATACTAATAAATGTTCTTGAGCATCAAATCAGCAAATTAGAATGATTTCTGAAGGACACTGGAGTAATGATGCTGGAAATTCAGCTTTGCCATCACAGGAATAAATTACATTTTAAAATACATTACAATAGAAAACTACTGTACAATAATGTTTCACAAAATTGCTTTTTTGCGGTATTTTTGATCAAATAAATGCAGCCTTGGTGAGCATAAGAGATTTATTCATAAACATTAAAAAAGGATTACTGACCCATAACATTTCAATGGCTGCAAAACTCAAGTCAAACATTTACGTAAGTCTAGATGTCAATTGTGAGACAGAAATGTATGTTATGCACCCTTTCTCCATTCAAAAAATTCAGCATCACCTTTTTTTAATACAAATCCAAAAGAATGAATGCAAACCGCTTGTTCCTCACTTCCTCACCGAATTTCTTAGCGATTCACCCACTCAGAGTAAACAAACTTAGACAGTGGTCTGTTATCCTGTCTTGTCAAAAAAGACCTGTGGTCCCAAAATTAGCCTGTTTTGCAATCTTACATCATAATGCCATTCGTCATTCTGTATCCAATAGAAAGGCACAGAAGACAGATCCTCTGCGGGCTGATGGTTGTGGCATCTGGCCCAGCGGGGTCAGGCCAGTGGCACTTGGCCCATGTCATAAGCTGTTTATAGGATTGGTCTGCTGTTAATATTATACCATTCATCTACAGATTAACAACAGATAATGGTGATTACAGGTTAAAATAAGGTTAAACTACTCTGGCAGTGACAAAAACATACATAAAATGTAGGCTAATGACCTCTATAGCAATAATGGGTATGTCTGAAAGAAGAAAAAAAAATCGATTTCTGAACAACATAATCTCCTCCTTATTTAAAATAGATTATACTGCTGCTAAATACATCTAATCCATATGATAAAGCTCTAATGTCAGAGGGAGAAGAATTAATATTGATTCTAGATATGTTTGTTTAACATTCTGAGGTGTTCTGTCTTGATTCAAAGGCATTTCTTTAAGTGCACTACTATTCACAAGTTCAGTTCTGGGTTCATAATGATTTTTATTTGAAAGGGATATATATTTTTATACAGCAAGGAGACATTAAATTGATCAAAAGTGATAGTATAAAAGTACACTGTTACAAAAAAAGTATTAATTATACACTTATACAGACAAGTACACTTGTCACTATTGGCTGTACACTGTAAAAAAATATATATTGTTGGCTTAACTTAAAAGTAAGTTACCTGGTTGCCTTAATTTTGAGTTCATTAATATAAAATAAAAATCGAGTTAATACAATAAAGGAGATTGGTTTAATAAAAAGAAACCCCAAATATTATGTTATCTGAACCACATTAATATTCTAAGTTGATTTGACAAAAGTTGTGATAACAAATCATGAAAATAATTTTTACAGTGTAGTTTTTTTTTTTTTTTTACAGTCAAAATTAATAAAGAAATGTTACGCACCAAGTCAGTACATTAAAATGATTTCTGAAGACTGAAATAATGGTTACTGAAAATTCAGTTTTGACATCCCAGGATATATTACATTTCAAAATTTATTATAATAAAAATAGTAGTTTTAAATTGTAATAATATTTCATAATATTACCGTTTTGTGTTTTTAATCAAATAAATGCAGCCTTTATGAGGGTAAGAGATTTCTTTCAAAAACATTTTTAAAAAGTTAGCGACCCAAAACTTCTAAACAGTAGTGTACATGTATAACTTTATGTTTTATCCTAATCTCCTTGCTGATATATATCTGATGAACTCACTCAGTGATTGTGGACCTTTATTCTTTTTTTCTGTCTGAGATCATATTAAATGTGATAACTGCTCACCATTCAGTACTCTCTGCCCGTTTCTGCTCTATGCTTACTCCTCACTGGAGTAAATGTTTGGCCATCCCAGCAGTGCATTTAAAAATCCCCATGTCTGGTGTATGTGTGTGTTTAGAGCAGTGGCTTTAAATATGTCTGTCTGACAGCAGCTGCTCCTGATTTAATAGTCTTGGCTGAGGTGGCAGGCCTGGGATTCAGAGACCCATAGTAATCAGTGTCTCTGAAACTCGAACGGTTATTTAAAAATCAATGGCTCGTCATTAGACCTCAGCCCCCTCATTCCCCGCCTGCACATATTTCGATCTGCTCGTACGCTTACTGGTTATCGATCAGACCGGTAATTTGCAGATAAGTGTACATGATGCATGGAGGGAGGGCCAGCCGGGTAATAGCGCAGCACTATTAATACTGGAGCGCTTAGCCACTATGGTCAAAAGGGGGACAAAGAGGACTGAAGGAAGGATGGTTTCAGGATGCGTACTATAATGATTTTGTGATTTAGAAAACAAACATGAATTGGGAGTCACTAAAGCAACAGATTTCAGATAATTAGTCACCAACTGCTAGTAGATGAAATCAGAAATATTAGGACTAGGAATATGACTAGGCTTTGTAGTGTCATCTAATTTCTAAAATAGCAAATGACAATAATATAATTTAACAGAATACAATTTCAGGAAATTTGAATGCTTTTATGCGAGAATAAGTAATATAGATATGTGAGTTTACAAAAATCACACAAAAAAGAAAATGTACATAATGGCTAAATATGGATTACTCAAAAAACAAAAATAAATAAAGGTAGTCTTATTATTATTGTTGTTGTTATGAAAAAGAAGATGATCATGATGATGAAGACAAAGAAGGGAGGAGGATTACAACAGTAATGATAATGGCTTATTTTGAATAACTGATTGCATTAATTGGTCAATCAAGGTCAGGCGTGATCCATCACTCTCCTGATGATCAATAGAAAATTCTGTGTGGAAAAAAAAGGGAGCAGGTGGTAAACAGAATGAACATCGGCCTATAATGTATCCATTTCACACAGGAGTGTGACTGGAATCTGAGTGTCAGACGCAACACACTCACAACTCTCAACCACACACTCTACATTCACAGAAATTTCCATTGTTAGCATTAGAACAATTAAAGCTTAAACTGCCTCTCCCTCCCCTGTTCCGCTGGAGGGTTTGTGTTTGAAGAGTGTCTCCTTTGTCCTCCGCTGAAGCGGAGAAGGTTAAGTGCAGTATGCCACATCACTAAAAAAACAAGGGAAGAGGGCTTTCACTACCACAGCCATTCACTCTGAACTACTGCCCCAGTTATGGAGAATAAATTCAGTGGAGGGATGGATGGTAAGAAGTGAGCAGAGAGACCATTGGAGAGCTCTACACAAAGAGCTTTTAGATATAATTGTTCCGTTTTAGGTGTCTGTAAAAGCTTAGCAACATAAGAACACTTGTTATGCTAATAAACTATTTTAAATATAAGGCTGGGGGTAAAAAGGGAGACAAAAACAGACAAAAGAGGAAAGCCACACGCTGTTATAGCCAAAACCACTCACAGAATAAACCTGTCCCAAGATCATCTCTCTCTTTCTCTCTCTCTATCCGACACAACCAACACGGGTTCACATCAAAGTCTCAGTCAGAAACACTACAGGCAACATTTGCATAATTTAAGTTTGTGTACAGTTGCTCTATGGCATTGATGTATCAGCCGCATCTAATGTCCGAGTTTGGACGCACCCCTTGAAACAACCACACCAAAATAGTGCTTCCTGGTGTTTTAAATATGCTGTGTGCACAGGGACAGCAAGCTCAATTTATAATGTAAATAAAGTATCTCACATCTGACTATTACTTGGAGGAAAATCCACAGAAATAATCAATATGCAGCTCTGGTGAAGTTAAAATACTCCTGGTGAATACAAAGATCCTACCCAGGTTTTTCCAGTAACACTTCAGGCCACCCCTCCTCCCCCCGCCTCCTCTTCTGCTTTGCACTGATTCAGTACCCATCCCATCACACCCCCATTAATGACAGGGACCCTGCTGGGCTTTTGTGGCTCCATCCACAGACTTTGCTCCAAACTGCCACCCCAGCTACTCAGACCCCCACAGTCAGCCCACCTAAACCCTCCGCCCTGACGCCAAGCCTCCCAGGACCCATTCAGCTGAGGGAGGAGTCCCACAGTGACCCTTTCTTAGGGGCCATTATCAGGACTCGTAATGGCTGCTGGGCACGGCTACACACTGCCTCAGAAATGCTATAGCTCTTTCACACCACTGCTGGCTGGATGTGGCATTTTGAATGTGGTGGGTAATGACGGGGAGAGAATGAGAGAGGAGGGAGGGATGCGTGTGCGGTGAGAGTCTGTTTACATGCCTAGTTATAGACATGAGTGCACGTCTACATGCAAGACCGAGAGGAAGAGAGACTAATGCTCTTCTGAGAGGACACGTGCTTTTATTAACAAATGAGGGTGGGTTCGCAGGCCTAACTGCCTAACCGATGGTCAGATTAGCCATCGTGAAAACTAGCTCTTCTATTGGTCCGCTTTCAACCGACGGAATGGAGTTCCGCTTTTCCACAATGACCATGAATCATCACTCATTGCTATTACGGCAAACCCACATGCATTACTACTCAAACACAGGTAAATGTGGGCAGGCAAATCAGTGCGCCAGCCTGGGATTTGCATTAGTGTGTAGTGCGGCGAAAGAGAGTTACACTCGAACACGCTGCACATGGCCATAATGTGCAAATGAGGCGGTCCTGGCACCTGCTGCAAATTTGCATGGATTCAGGGAAAGCACAGGCTGTAAATAGGGAACCAGATAAGAGAATGGTGTTGACTTTATTATTTCAATATGTTCCGACAATAAGGTTTTATTAGACGTAAGGGTGGGGCTGTTATGAGGAACTATGGGAATTTCTATTCCCACGGAAATGTACGCATTACAATTTAACACCTTGCACTACATGCTTTATCTGTTTTATCCAGCTAGTGCTCTGATGTAATCTAGCCTCATGCAAAATACTGCTAAGCACAATCAAACTAAAGTATTTTGCATATGTAAAATCAAATGCAAATACAGAAGCATTGCAGAAGCAGGAACAAAAATCAGCGATGTTAGATGAGAACGCCTTTGAAAATAATATCAAACGCATCAGCCACATTTAAGATAAGAAGCTGTCACTGGAAAAATAATGCTGCCGATATGTAAAGGTCGTCTGGATGGCTCATTTTTATGCACTGCGTGAAACGCTCAAAGGATTTAAAAAAAAGAGAAGTTATGAAGGTATTTCTCTGAGATCAATGAGCTAACACCTCTTCATAATTCAGCTGCTTTGATCATCTTGTCAGTTGTTCTCATCAGAAAGTTTCAGAAATGCATATCTGTTACAAGGCCATGTCTACAGCATTTCCCTTAGTGGAAACTCTTCTGTTTTTTGTATAGTATTTTATTTTTCAGTGTTTAGATGTCTTCAGAGAGAGTTTATAGAAAAATGTAAGCCTGTTTCCACGTCAGAATGAAAAAAAAAAAATGATTGTGAGAAAGTTTAAAATAAGAAATAAAATCACATTGTGAGATTTAAAGACATTTTGTGAGACATTTACAGCTGACATATATAAGGTTGCAATTAATATTTTATCCTTTTTACTCAAAAACAGGCTTCCATACTAAAGTGAATTGTGTATTGTGAAACACTGGAATTTGTTGTGCTGAATGCAAGACTAGTTCATATGATGCTTACATCGCATACACAAAACGCACAGAGCGAGAAAGAGAGAAAAAGAAAAGCACACACACGCACACACGTTCTCACACATATTACACACACCACTGAAATTTGCAAAAACACAACCCGGCAAAGCTAATACACAGAATGGGCTTGGGGGATAAGCAATTTCTGTTTTGCCCCGCAATGAGTTTGCATAATAAGTCATTAGTTAGAATAATACAGTGCTTTCACAGAATAACACATTCTTTGTGTTGGGAGCTCTAAGAGAGTGCTAAAATATTTAAATAAGGGGAAAATGAATCTGTGAATATCCAGCCTCCAAAGCTGTGGGTGTTGAATGTTAATCTCTCGCTCGCTCTCCTGCAAGCAACGAGTTTAACCCATACCGATGTTTATTCCTCATAAAACTAGGCCACATTTTCCATGCATGGGAATTTACATATTATTTACATTTGCTGTAACCTGTCTCTTCTCTCATGTTGTCTAACAGACTGTGAGAGGTCGTTTTCATGCATTGTGCAGTATAATATAACTTGGCACTGCATGTTGATAGTGCAATGGATTTATTCTGTATAATGTGTAGGAGTATACGAGAGTAGACATGGTTAAAAAAGACAGTTATGTATTATTCTCCATTATTTATGATTTCACTTGTTGGTGTAAATATAACACTGTTCTCTGATACAGTGGGGCTAGTCAGCATGCTGCAGATGTACGGTTTGGACTGAGCTGTGAGTCATACATACAAATACCCAACATACACAAATCTCTCTCTCTATCAGTGTACGTGTGTTCCTCTTGTTCTGTACACCATCAGTCTTGGTTGGCTCATTTATGGATTAGGGCAACATATCATGGAGAAGGAATTTGATTGTTTGTTTGTGCTGGAGGCTGGAAGACGGTTTGAGATAAATAACTCAACAGGACTGCCATGTGCTGTTATGAGCCCAACAGAGCAGAGGCACTGCTGTAAAACCGAACACTGCGCTAACCAATGAACATTACCATTCAGAAAACTCTAGAAACTTCAAAAGATCCACATCTCCATGCAGTAAATAACAACACAGAACTAGAAGAGCAAATAGGAAATTGGATTAGAGTATCCAAATAATGGCATTACCAGTCCTACTAGTCCAGTGGTTTCTCAATCTATAAACCCTTCCAGAAAAACTGAAAACCGATAAAATCCGAATAATAAAAGTCTTAGTAGTAATAGTATACTATATTGTCAAAACACACACACACACACACACACACACACACACACACACACACACACACACACACACACACACACACACACACACACACACACAATAGAAATAAATTAGTTGTTGTAAATGCTAGTGAATTTAGGCATCCAATCATGTACAGTAAGAAAAAATGGCTATTTAGAAATATTTAGCTATTATTTAGAATTTTAATGATTAAAAGTGTTATTAAATTAAAGATTAACTTTAAAATCAAAGGCTATCTAAATGTGCACACTCATTAAATCTTTTTTTTTTTACAATTAAATATATTGTACTGGCCAAAATGAGAAAAAAATTATGATAACACTTTAGAATAATGGTCCGTCATTAATTAGGAATTAATGCGGAACAAATTAATAGTTCTACATTAACACTTCAGTTACTATTATTAAATTATTACTGTTATTATATTACAAGATTAACTAATAAGTAAGTAATATCAAATTTCGGACTGAGATAGTTCCTTATTAGGTTATCAGTAATTACTGAATAAGATTGGCCTCATTAAGAACTAATAACTATGAAAAATTATAAAGAATTAGCATTTATTTACCAATCACAACATTAACGTGTCTGAGATGTAAGCAATTGTCTTTTTTACTCTAAACATGGTCATAAAATAAATTACATATTACTCAAGTGTTACCTAGTCACTCTTCAAGAACTACTAGTGATCTGGAACATTATATTAAAGTGAAAAACTTCACTTTATAATATTGATCCAGATCATTAGAAGTAGTAATAGTAGTTGAAGATTGGCTTTTTTAGAACATGGTTATAAAATGCATCATAATTACTCAAGAATTATCTGGTCACTTTGCAGGAACTACTGATCTGGACTATTATTTCATACTTTTTTCTTTGCACTTTAAAATAATAGTCAAGACCACTAGTAGTTTTTGAAGAGTGACCAGGTAACACTTGAGTAAATTGTAATGCATGTTATGACCATGTTTTGAGTAAATAAAGACAATTGCTCACACTCATTTAGTAATAATTATTGACCTAATAAGGAACTATCTCAGTCCTAAATATTACTTACTGATTAGTTAAACTTGCGTTTCCATTTTAGTTAATAGTAGTAGCAGAAGTGTTATTCTTCCTGCATTACTTCCTGCATATAACATATTAATGACGGACCATTATTCTATTACAAAAATATATTGGTCGGTAACCATTAGAGGGCTGATCCCTTGCGTATCTCTATAAATATTTATAATGATGCTATATATGATGATTCCACTTATCTGATGGATCTAAAGACAAACTATTACAGCACCCAAGAACTAAGCCAACCGGATACTGCCAAAAGGAGTTGCCCACCCCAGAACTCAAATTCAGCATCACTCTTCTGCCATTTCCCACATAATCACATTCCAGAGTAAATGACAAGCAAAACAATTAAGCTAAAGCCTCACTCCTATTCTGATAGGCTTGATGCAGTAAAACCTAGATGCACCTGCCATTTAGCCATGCCATAAACAGGGCAACAGACACAGAGAATACTGCCAGTGCAGGAAGTGCCAGTCCTGGGCCCTGCACTGAGCCAGCGCTGGCTCCAGCATTTGGCTGAAGCTCTGATGCATGTGTCCTGCAGTCAGAGCTGTTCTGGCCCACAGATTCATGCTCACATGCACAAATGTGATATTATCAACATGGATATAATTAATCCCAAAGACATACACATGTCTCGTGGTAGTGGCTGGATCAGGGGTTATTAACTACAACTAAATCCAAAAATTCAAAAACATTTCCGTTTCCTGAAATAAAATAAATGTTAACTGAAAAAAGTCTGTAAAATGTTTACATTTTTTTCAGCATTTCTCTTTTTTTATTTAATTTAACTTGATGTACTAAAATATCTAAAACTCTGAAATAAAAATGCATAAAAACTATATAAACATTTTTATTTATTTTTTACAAAAAATAACAAAATTACCGGTACTAAAATTGTATATAAATAAATAAATGAAAGAATAACTTTTATATTAATAAATAATAAATGAAAGCTTCTTTTTTTTTTTTTTTTTTTACAAGAAATCTACCGATTCAGAGGACAGATAAAGTTGTAAAAATTTGCATATATATATACACACACACGCCCAAAATGCTAATTGCGAGGAGTCTTGCATTAAAACTTGGTATTCTTTTTTCTTCCTTTCACTCTTTCTTTCTCACTCTCTGGCAAGTGATTTATTTCTGCCCATCCATAAGCATTTAAACCCAGCATTTAACAGAGAATGATTTAATACTAGGTATCAAACATGTCATCGTAAACACTGCTCTAATTAAGCTTAATTAAAGCAATCTAATGGATGCATAATCAAACAGTGCATACGAGCCCGAAGAAAGATGAAGCTTTCAACTCGCACCCACACGCACAAACAGTCACTTGCTCTACGAGTACACCCACTTCCATCAATCACAGTGCTTTCCAAACCCATGCCAATCCTTCATTAAGCTGAGGAAGAGCCTCATAATTACGATAATGCAATAATCTAATAGAGTCGTTGCCTCTGTCTGTCTCAGTTTAGCGCACCTGGGAGGCACCGCTCAATCTCCATAAAATGTAGACGATGGACAAATCAGTTTCTCCTAGCTGGTGTTATGCTTTTTGAATATTCATAGTGTTTTCAGAATTTTAATCAAAGTCAGTGATGGGCTCGAATATGAGCTGGGCTGAGCAGACACACACACACGCATGCAAGCGAATGCATAATTCATATTGCTTAGCACACGGTAGTTTGGCCACAGCTGGCTAAAGGAAATGTGTGAGTGTGAAATGTGAAATGTGTGTGTCCTGGCTTGAGGGTTTTGGCTCTGCCTGCTGGACACATGGCAGGTCCAGATGTTCTGGTTTCGTTTGTGCATAGCTCATCAAAAACTCCACGCCTGTGCCACCCTTGGGCCCCTGCCAACCTAGACACCAAGCGGGACTCGCTCTGCCATGCACGTGTCCCATTGCATTATGGGCTTGCTGTGTGTGTTTTGTGATGTCATAATAAGCTGATACACAGGACGACGGAGCTGGTTACCATCCAACTTAGTACAGACCTTTTGGCCAACACCAAGCAACAATCCAAGATTTTTCATACAGGTGTGTTTTGTTGTTGGTATTGCTCTTATTTTTATTCAAAATATTTAGCAGGTGTGTGCTGCTGCTCCCCTGATTTTGTTTTAGTCCAATCCAGTTTTCGATGCAGGCCAGATCTAGGCAGCTTACACACTAGTTCTGAATCATTAAACTGAGTGCCTGTCAATACCATATTTACCAAAATGCACATATGCACACACACAAGCACACACCCATGAGAGGCGCTAGGTGTCCAAACTGAAGCAGGTCTGGCACAGAGTGATGATGTGTCCCTAGTGACTGTCCGCCATTTTGTTTTGCTTCACTAAGCATGTCCCAAGTCAGTCAGTCTCACTAGCCAGCACTGGTCTATGGCAGCCTGTCAGAGATGCTAATACTCTCAGACTCTCTCTCTCTCTCTCTCTCTCTCTCTCACTCACTCACTCACTCTTTTTAAGTTTTTAATTCAGTTCCGTCCCTTTGAAGTTGATATAAAACTAAATATGATAAATCAAAGGCACGTTCCATGATTATAGTACACTTTGTTGACATTTTGAGCAGCATTAGAGGCTAAATGTCTCTAACAATTAAAATCATACAATGTCATCATTTTGACAATCTATTGAATTGATATATAAATAATTATAGTAATTCTAAATATTAATCAATATTATGATAATATATAAATACAAAAAACATAAAACACTTTGCTCATTACGCGGAAACATGCATCTCTCAGTGTCTCTCTCAGTCTTTGTAATGCTCCTGTCAGCCTTTAGCTGCCTGCTGGATGCTGACAGTTAGACTGAGCGTCATCAGACAGAGAGGGAGAGAGAGAGAGAGAGAGAGGGGGGGGGGGGGGGGAGAGGGGGGGGGAGAGAGAGAGAGAGAGAGAGAGAGAGAGAGAGAGAGAGAGAGAGAGAGAGAGAGAGAGAGAGAGAGAGAGAGAGAGAGAGAGAGAGAGAGAGAGAGAGAGAGAGAGAGAGAGAGAGAGAGAGGGAGGTGAGAAAGGACAGAAAATACAGGGAGACAAAGGGAAGAAACACTATTCCTACTGCCAAGTTTTTTAGTCTTTTTTTTTTGTGTGTGTGCCTGAAGCATTGAGGTGTGTGTGAGTGGAATACAGGTATACCTGACTGACTGGCCAAAGACTGTCTGCTGTCTGCCTCCTCCTGAAGAGATCTGAACATCTGGACTGCAGAGGAGTTGTTCTCAAGCTCGACATTTCTATCACCAGAAACAAATACCTAATGAAATTAGCCATTAGTGAAAGTGAAATGCAGAACTCATCAGGTCTCATCAGGTGCTATTTCCACATGTGCGCACACACACACACACACACTTGTATCACAGCCACCCACAGCAAATAGATTATTTACCTCTGTTGTACGCAAGCAAAGTTCCAGTTCCACATATGAATGATTAATATGCCTATAAAATATAATCCCTCTGTAATCAGAACTCTCTTACTCTCTCTCACACACTTAATACATCTGGGTGATAGACACACACACACACACACACACACACACACACGCACGCACGCACGCACACACGCACACACACACACACACAACATCTGAGTAACAGAGAGACAGACAAACACTATTAATTATTTATGTACTCCTGAGTAGCATTAAAATTCTACCAGTCTAATATAAAAGAAACCATTTTTTTTTTCAACCTCAGTCAGCTGCACTATGAACCCAGGCAAGCTGAATCTCACCTGCACAAGTGATGGCCTCATAGTGGGGTGTTATTTTTGTGCCGCAATACTTTTTTTTTTGAGGGGGGGTGGGGGGGGGGGGTGTCACCAGATTTTCAGCCAATCAGAGATGAGGAGGAACATTCTGATTGGCTGGCTTGATCACCAGTGCTGTTGCTCAGAACGAGATGAAAAGACAGTCATGCATAAATAGCTAGCAGGAAGTTATAGCTACCTAAAGCCCAAAGTATACTTTGGTTTTTACTCATTATGCTAGAGTGTGTGTACAGTGCTTGTGACATAGATTTCATCATTAGCATAGTACAGCCAACTGTATGCATGCTGGCAGATTTTTTTAAACGTGTGTACTTTGTACGCTCAGCTCATGCACCTTTTTTGCACTACTTATTTTAACACTGGCCCGGGCCATTGTTTCACAGTCGAAAAAGAAACGGAGGAGACAGAACAACAACAAACTACTGAAGATGGCAACAGCAATAGATGCTTGCATTGAGGAGCACTTAGGGGGTTAAGAGATGCATGCTAATGAACTAGATGAACTCTAGTTTAAACAAGTACACAAACAATTTATCATTATAACTTATGGAGAGAAATGGTACAGGCACTGAATAAAGACTTTTCATAGTAATATAAGATTGCACAGTCTTAAAAGATCTATGGGAGACAAATCCCACAATATGGCAGAATAAGTCCCGCCTCCTAAATTAAAAAGGCAGTTTTATAACCAAAGCAGTTTTTGAAATTTCTGAATTTCGCCATTCATATAGATATGACTTGGTATTGGACACCCGAAAAAGCTGCCCATTGCAAATATGGTCACCAAGTTAACTGACTTTCCTTGAAAGGGACATTGACAAAGATTAAACTTTCTAATGCACATGTGTTGAGTGCCTGTGTTTGTGTACACTATCAAAAGTCGCATACTTATTTGATTGCTATATATGCATTTGGCTGTACTCATAAGCTAGCATTCACATCAAAACTGAATTTAAATGTGGGCTTAACTATCAACAAACTAACTAGTGTGCAGAATAAGTATGTAAGATAACTAACTAGTGGGCAGAATACCTATACCTAAAAACCAATTGGTGCACAAAAATAATGCCATATATTATACACACTGACAGCACTCCATGTACACAGGAACACAATGCAAACAGACTCCTGGACCAAAACACAACAGTAGACAGGACATTATCTGGATTATATGAAACATAATCTGCACAATTGTGGTGTTAAATTAGACATAACACATTCCCCTTAACAACCTGCCCCAAACAAACCATAACACAGTGAATGCCAAAACCAGTGCTTTTCCATCTCATTTAACAATGCCTTGTCAAACACACAGATAGTACAATGCTAAAACGCAAGGAAAAGCATCCCGGATAGAAAAAGAGCAGCATTCTAGTGCAGTGGAGAGTGAAGAACATGTTGTTTTTAATGTGCTGTAAAATATTGATGAGGAAAGTATGTTTTTTTTTTTATGTTTTTTTATTTTATAAAATTTTTTGGCATGCAGGGAAACACCAGCCAAACCAACATGAGATGTGCTACTATTTTATGCTGAGTAGAAACCAGCGACTCCATCTAAATTTGAGTGTTAATTGCAACGTAGGAGACCACAGAGATGATCTCAGCACAGGGTGAAAGGGATTGTGGGTAAACAGAAGGGCCAAAGGGCAGCTAATTTCTTCATGAAAAAACCTGATAGTGGATGTGTCTTGTTACAGTGATGTAGGCTAACAGTATCAGTTAGATATTTTATTCATGCGCCTTATGAATATACACTTTAACATGGCTGCTGCTCCCAACTGAAACGGAGTTAGTGTGTTTGATTGGACGGAGTGGACACCTGATAGGGGCTCTGAACCATTATCAGCAGCACTATCACAAGCTCTTACCACTTTATCTTACTCATCCAAGAGCGGTTCTCAAACTGCAACTGATAAGAGGTCAAAGTTGATGCGGATCACAGAGGAGACATTAGAATGAAACTGGAGACGGCCTGAGCTTTTTGTGATCACAATCGTGCAACAAGAGATGCTTTGCTGCACTTAAAAGCATTGAATATGATTTATGCTTCATGGGCAGGGAAATACAATTTATCTTCATTATCAAAGTGCATAGACTACAAGCTATCATTGTGCACAAAGGTTTTCAGAGGGCACACAATTTTATCTTTCTCTGCAGCCTGAGGCAGGGGCACATGATCCACACTCACATACACACACATAGATAAGCCCTGCCATTGACTACTATTAATCCTGGCTGATTTGCATTGTCAGAGTGCCTGTGTTTGAACAATGCTGTTGTTTCCTTGTTTGCTAATTTAGGAACAAACATTTGCCTGTGCAGCAAACAAGCTCTCCCAGGATGTGTTATTAATAGGCTAATTAAGCCAGCGGTAATGAGCAGGATTACAGCTAATTATGACAAGATTTGTTTTGGCGTTCCGTCTGGGAAGAAGCAGTGGAGTGTGTGCATCTACCTGGGAGTTCATTACTGCCATCACCATGCACCTGAGTGCACAGAGTACACCGCTGGGGGAGCGCTGTGTGTATTTATGTAAAGGAGGACGAGGGGAAAGGAAGCATGAAGGTGTGTGAACGTCAGTTAAGGTGGCGGTATCCTGGGCTATGATATTGATAGCACATACACAGTGCACTACACACCTTCAGTTACTCACCTATTAAGCATTTCAGCCATCTTTTTGTTGAGAGAAGCGACTCTTCTGTTACTGTCGCTAACGAGCTTTGCCGAACATTCTATAGGAATAAAGTAGGCTTATATTACAGCAAACAGCGCAATTTTTCAAGTAGACAAGTTGAGGGCGACATTCAAAGGGGGCGGAGCATTCAGTAGGCGATTACAGGGGATTTGTTAGGTCACGCCCTTTGGTTTCTTTGACCTTCGATTTTCAGTAAAATGTGTAAATAAAGGGGTGACATTTGATTGGATTGTACTGAGATTATTTGTGACAATCTGGGTAAGATTGTCACAATCTGGGTAAGTCTGACATCACATATCACAGTTTCCAGTATCAAGGTTAAACAGGGTTAAACAGCAGTTGCTAAGGTAGGATTGGTCAGTTGAATAATATGTATTAGGGCGGAGCTTAGCAAATGGTCGATCAATACATTCAAACTTTTGCAATTGCACACACCAATACAATTTCTGATCAGTTGCTTTTTGGCAACCGTGCAATAATCTGAGACATCAGATACATATTTTATGTTGCAAATGTTTTTAAAAGCTTTAAATCTTAATTTTTGTAATACCCCATGAAAATATGCCAGCTGATGTTACGGGACTTTAAACGAACATGTGAAAAGACAGAGAGATGACTCAGGGTTTGAATTAAATGCTCACAAAAAAGGAAAACAACTACATCCTAACATAGCCTACACATTTCTGTAGCTCAGGATAAGAAAGCTGAGATTGGGATTTACAGCTAAGCTTCATATTTTCACCCTCGTCTCTCTAAGAACAGCCAACACCAACACAAATCCCTGCACCTCATATGCACAGAGAGGGAGAGAGAGAGAAGGGGAAAAGAGAAATGAATATACTTGTGAAATCTCCATTTGAACAGGTGGATTTATTTGCCTGGATCAAAGATTAGGTCACATATATAACCTCAGAAATGATTGCTCAATTTTCCCAGCATTGAGAAAACATAAATCAGACACACATTTAACAAGCCTTCTGGACTTTCCATTAACCTCTATTGTTCTTAAATCAAGTGAATTATAATTACTATAATCCAAACCAAAACTCTAACAATAAAAACGTTCTAAAATTGAAGAAGAAAAAAAAGGATTCCCTTTATGAGGTCTTTTTATGAACCTAATATCTTCTTTAAAGGATGTCCAGAGGGTTTGTTTTTTTTTTCTTGTGGGGAAATTTTACAGAAATTATGTTTTTAAAAATAGAGCTATAGGCCAGAAATATATCCACAAATGTACATTTTCCATTTTATTTGAAAGAGAGAGAGAGAGAGAGAGAGAGAGAGAGCCCTGTGTGTGTGTGTGTGTGTGTGTGTGTGTGTGTGTGTGTGTGTGTGTGTGTGTGTGTGTGTGTGTGTGTGTGTGTGTGTGTGTGTGTGTGTGTGTGTGTGTGTGTGTGTGTGTGTGTGTTTTAAGAGAGAGAGAGAGAGGGGTGGTATTTACATGCTAAACTTGGACAACAGTTTCCCCAAATAAAACTACTTTTATTCTTCTCAACATGTGTTCATGAAGATTAGGCCATTCTAATCTTAAAGGGTTTAATAATAGAGAGAGAGAGAGAGAGAGAGAGAGAGAGAGAGAGAGAGAGCAGAAGTTGAAACAGAAAAATGAAACAAGGCTACACTGCTTCAACAGATGACTTTAATCCTGTTTATTAAATTATAAAGAATCCGTGAGGATCAGGAATAGAGAGTCAAGGATTTAAGCGATTTGTGGAATTTTTTTTTTTTTTTTTTTTTGCGGAGTTATTTGATGAAATGGGATTGTAGTGAAGTAGGGGAGCTTTGTGAGTGTGTGACAGCAGACGTGAACTGGGATAAATCGCTTGAGAAACGGAGCACAACCGACAGGATCAGACTCAGGCGTTTATTTGTTCCAAATTCATGAAGTATTAAAGGGAATAATTCACTCACTCTTACACAGAGAGAGGCAGATCCTAGAACAGCATGATTGATGGAGTACTGACGGCCTATAAAACAAACAGAACGAAAAATAGTAATAATCAAATCAGAATTCTGCAGGCTATTTATAATCGAACGTAACACAGGAATCTAAGATTTATTAATGAAAGTCTATGTTTATGAAATAAACTCAGATTTCAAAGTGAAAGCACAGGGATGTGCTGAATTACAGAGACTCATTTAAATGGCTAATTTTCTTGCCACTGATTAGGCTATAGGATCACTCAGTTATTCTTTGAGACTTTATATCTCATTGACACGCATTTAGGAACAATAGCGGAGGCAATTTGTGACCCCAGAATAATCTTCAGAGCACTCTTTGTGATGTCTTTTAAGAGATACTCAGAGGTTGCGATTTGGGAAGATAGAGCGAATGAGAATTAGCTTGGTGGATTCGCCCGTGGCTCTTGGGGACCTCTATGTCACTGATAACTTCCACTGAGCTGTTTGCTAAGAGGATAGAACGTGCTAATCCAAGTCAGAAGACACCATGTGAATTACATCTCCAAACAGATTACTCCACACAGATTAGGATGAAAGCAATAAATCTTGTCATATCATTCTTCATTCTGGTATGTATACGCAGGAATTAAAACATGCAGATGAAGTTGAAATAAGTTAACATATTCAATTCAACACTAAGCAAAGAGCCATGAGAAAATCATCACATGCAGGTGTGAAAATTTGATTATTAATCTGAAGTGCAGTAATGCTGGAGCAGCCGTCTCTATGCATTCTTTGGTTTCTCTCGAACACTCTTAAAGGGGTCATCGGATGCAAAATTCACTTTTACATGGTGTTTGCATATAAGTGTGTCTTTGCAGTGTGTGGACACAACCACCATACAAAGAAAAAAATCCATTCACTCTTTTTTTTTTTTTATCCTCTAAAAGCCTAAATACTCTCAATAATCAATCCATTTGGATTTTCTGAGCAATATGATGTCATATTGCTTATGCTCCGGCCACGACCACTGACGGACTGTCCCGTATTAGCATATTTCCGCCCTCAGCCATTTGTATACTGTCCACCAAGGCAGGATGCCAAGGCAGCACTTTATGTCTTGTGTGACACCCCCCATGGAAGAGAGGGGTGGGGTGAGCAGTTGCTCATTATCATTTAAAGCTGCAGTCCGTAGCTTTTTTGGGTTAAAAATGATCCAAAATAAACTTTTGAGCAAGTACATAACCAGCCAGTGTTCAAAACTATCTGCTTGCCTTAGCTTGATTCAAAATGGTAAGCGTGTAATAATGTTTTTAATTCCAGTGGTACTGGTGGATTTCCACGGGAAATTCGAGCATGTCTTTGTGTCATTACGTCACATCTGTACACATAAAGAAGGAGTCTCGGCTAGTAGGCTATATTGTGTGTGAGGATGTTGGAGGTGGAGATTTATAGCCTTTTCTATAAATTAAACTTTTATATATATAATATAATTAAACTTATCAACTTTAAGGTCGGATCCAGAAAGGTTCAAACGACAATCACTAGTGACAATCGGTCATTGTCAGGTGACGTCACACTCGTGAAACACGAAATGCATTATGGGCGTAGTCGCCATTTGTAAGGTATCAATGCTAGTGTGTTCTATTGGGAGAATTGTGTTGTTCGTAAATGCGATAAAATGGTACATTCTTGTTGTGTGATAGGCTGCAATAGTAAGTCTCACGACAGAAAGGGTCACAAACTAAACAACGGGGAAAGGTTTTTTAGTTTTCCCACTTTGAAGACAGGACATGGACAGCATGTAGTAACAAAGAGGCGTCGGATGGCCTGGGTTGGAGCTGTGCGACGCAAAAACATAACTTTTGCAAACATATCTCCGTTTATGTATGTCTTCTCTCGACATTTTGTGTAATTAATACAATAAAGAAAAAAATGCATGAAAAGAGGGTAGCATAACAATTAATTTGACACATTCAATCAAACAAACCATCCTTAATCAGGCACTGATGATATACAGTTAACATGACATTATCACCATCATCATCATTACAGCAAACATACCTTTGCTGTTACTACTGTGTTGTCGCAGTCCTTCGGTCGGAATGTAAATAAATCCTGTACCCAGCCATTGGTGAAATGTCCGTGGGGCTTCCAGAGATTTACAGTTTTTAAATTGTTCACTGGTATATGCGCTTATACCATAAACAAGATAATTTACAATGTCTAAATATGAGGATGGAGGTAGCAATGCGGGGTCAGCACTCCAACTTACTGCAGTCAGCTCATATGGATCTAACGTTAGGCCTATGTTCTGAATGGATGACAATTTCTCCAAATAACGGTCCCTGGCATCTTTATCAAGTTTATCTCGGTACGGCCTTTTCTCAATTTTATTTTGCTTCTCCAGGTTTGCGAGTTATATTTACTTCTTATCTAGATAGTTATCTTATTAGTTATCTTAGTTATTTTATTTACTTCTACTCCTGTAATCTCGTTAATTCTTAGTCAGTAGCGATCTCTATGGTAGCGATACCTCAAAAATGGCGCCGCGGTGACGTCACACACAACAAACCCACGTGTCTGACAAAGACTGATTGGAGATTCACCCGTTGTAAAACGCGAAAGACTTCGGACTTCGGAGAAAAAAAGAGAGACTGCAACCGGCCCATGCAAAAACAAGGATAAATATCGGGAGGGCATATAGTCATGCTGATGTTGTTAACATTAACAATTTGAGAACAAAGTATAATTTGCACGGCTTGACATGATATGATAAGCGAGCGTTAGATTTAATCGCCGCAATTTACTGCAATGCTTTTTTCCCCTTAACATTAGTTGGTCAGAACAAAAGTGGATGTTAATTGTTCAGACGACATTTTCCGGTGAAAATTCTTATGTTGGTCATACTTCCAAAAAGTAGAATCTGTGATTGCGAATGACAGTATCCACAGCACCAGTGCGGTGATTGACAGACGCACATTCTCCTCAAAACATTGGATTCATCCGCGCTGTGCCAAAGTTGATCATTCCGCGAATAACTGCAATTGCAGATTTCGAACAGAGATGGCGACAAAGAGGAAAAGCTTTAAAGAGACATGCACCAAAATGGGTTGCTGTGAAAAGAGCTGTTTTTGAGGAGGTAAAAAGGGTGTTGTTTTACAGAACCATTGAGGAATTTAACCAAAGTATGTTACAAACTTTACATGAAGAATCAATACCAACTTGTGAAAAATGTGCATCCGATGACCCCTTTAAATATTTTTAAGCAAGTATCAGCATTTATTTGGCTAGATTTGCTAGAAATTGGGACAAGTTTTGTCTAGTCCACAATGTTTTGTATTTATATTGTATTTAGAGTGTGTTTGTGCTCCAGAAGCCTAAAGGAAGGCTTTATTTTGTAATTTTTTGTTAAGATGTCGAAGCAAGTTATTGTCTTCAGGTGAAAGAGGAAGAACATTAGGCCTACCCTTGAGGCCCGAATATACTTCAAGCCAAATTGAACACACTGGTGTGATGTAATTTCAAACAAAATCAAGCCAAAACAAAGTTAGTTTTGTGTTCGTTTCGGGAGGTTGAAACAGCTTGACAAAGCCAACTTTCCGGAAAAGTTTGCTCTGGCTGGTAGACACAATCAAACTACCATTGGTCTATGGCGATGATGTAATAGGTAGGTGTGGCTCTGAGACTCCACCTTCTTTGACTTGGAAATCTTGGGTTAATTTCTTGTGTTCAGTTCAGTAGAAACTGAAGTTGTAATTTTAATTGAAAGAGACACTGACACTGTTTGTTCATGTTTAATACTGTAAAGCTTCTTGCTTTGAAGTGATCTATAACGTGCTATTTTTTTAATGCAAAGCAGTAGCATCCTCAACAGAAATTTAGAGTCGCCTATAAATGGGGGACGAAATGTAATTATCTTTAGTCTCTTGTCGTCTCACACCTCCGCTCCCCTTGCACTTTGAATCAAGTGAGAAAGAAGAAAAAGGTGTAAGGTGTGTAGTATTGTCTGTCTTGAGCATTTGAAACAGTGGCACCCAGGGAGTGGTGCACACATTGGCATAGATGAACACAACACATACCCACAATGCATGTGGTCACCTAACACCCCACCCAAAAAATAGCTTCACTATTAGATAAACACTCTTTCTTTTCCACCTGTGAATGCGAGGAAGACAAAAGGGGAAGGACACAGAGAGGAGTAAGAGGAGGTGTCAGATAGGCATGCTATAGGTCATCAAGATTCTCAAAGGCATTTCATCTCAGTCACACCTGGGTCACACGCGCTGGCATTCTGGGACTGCGGGGAGCAGGTGTGTGCGTATGACTGCTTTTATGCGTGTTTGTGCAACCACATTGAGCAGATGGCGAGAGCAATAACTGACAAACCCGGAGAGGGAACTGAAAGCACCTAATAATTATCCTCATGTTTTCTGCCACAAACACGGCAATTAGAATCCCAGCAACACCTTGCCAACACATATGTTTGTATGTCTGACACTGAAACCATGTGTACAAGGATATACTAGACACGCTATTTTGAACAAAGGGCTCTTGTTTACACTCAAAGTGACTGTTCTTTCTTTCCTTTCTTCTCGCTGTGTTTTGGTCTCTCACTCTCTCTGGTCTCTAGGGGGTAAAAGCAGAGATGTAGCTGTAGATCCCAACAGATGGAACACTTGTTAGAACAAGAAGTGCACTTACAGGACCCACTGGGCTCCCTAGAGGTCCTGCTTCTCAAACTCAACATTCAGATTCAGCTAACAGCAAAGTTCACACTGCTTTGTTGAATTTAAAGCTGTCAGTATTTTAACATGCATAATTGAAATCAGGTTTTTGTGTGGTCAAGCTACAGTCATGACACAATGCATAATAAAATATTTGATGTATTACTACACTACTACTGTTTTAGTCAAGCTAAGATCAAACTTTTGAGGATCCAGTTCAGCTTTTGAAAAGCATTTTAGACCAATGGGCCACTGAAGATAGTACAGTATGTTTAGTTTTTTTGTTGTTGTAATAAATCACATATTTAGGCAAATTTAAAAACGGTGAGATTATGTAGTACTTGAGGTCATTTTAGAACAGACATTTTTAATTATGTAGCAAGCAACTGATCAATACTTAGTCAATTGAGGCATATGGCAGGAAAACGGCTTGGATAACAAGACTGGAAACATTATGGAAAGGAAAACTAAATTATTTACAGACCAATATTGTGGGCAGAGTGCTTAAAGATCTGGACTGGTAACATGGACAGTGAAAGGCCAGAATGTGTGATATGAGTTAATCCTTAAAAAGGCAAAAAGCAATTCCACTTGTTGTTGGCTTAGCAAATAAAATAAAATAATAAAATAAAATGATTGATAATAGATTGCTAAGAAAGTCTAAAGGCACCACTTTATTTCTGGACACACACACACACACACACACACACACACACACACACACACACACCACTGATTTTTAACCACAACCGCCTAAATCCCTCTAAATAATTACAACTGCTCTCAGATATTCAGACACCCACTTAAACAGACACAATCAGATTAAATGACCTTTCAATATTTATTTGGTTTACTCCTCATCAAACTGAGGCAGTTCAATTGTATAAAGACAAACGACACACCTGGCATCTACAGAATACAGAAATTGTGGGGGAAAAGATGACCACTTAAAAAATATTTTAAAAACTTTTCTTTGCCCTAAAAACCTCCATTCTCAGTAGATTTTACATGTACATGTCTTCTGAGAGGGATTGTTCGAGATTTAAGCTCGTATTAGACAAAATACTACTTGAGTCTGATCTGTAAGAATAGCTTCCCACCACCTAATCAACCCGAGGCCTGTGCTGTCTGTCCGCCTGGGTGCCTTGCCTTTGTTGCTCCCTGAATAGACGCTAAATATCCTCCCAATCTCCTTCCTGGCTCTGGCTGAGCTCTCAGGACCCGGGCTATTCACATGCTAATGCAGACAGGCTTGATTCCTTAATCACAATCCTGCTGAAATCCAGGAACAAGGAGATGTAATAGGGAACCATTTCCTCATTGTTATTTCATTTTTTTCCTCTCCGTAATTCTCTTACCTTCTCAGTTTTGCCATGAATTGCAAAGCAGGGCGATGAGAATGGAAAAAGTTGGAGTCTAAGATGAGCCGTTCTTTATTGTAGCATTGGATGCTTAGTGGCAGCGACTCTCCGCATCAATTCAGTGGAGGATTTGATTTGTTTCTGTTGACGAGCTCTGTTAATTTCCTCTCCCGCCTCATTAAGCTCTAACTGCCAATTAATGTCTTTTGTTCTCGGTAATGGCTGCCTCCCAAACAGAGCTACACACACACACACACGGACACAGGCTTACACAACAATAGGGGAAAAGTATCAGTAGTACACCCCTACAGACGGGAAAAGAGAGCGAGAGAGGGAGTTGTTGATTAATTGGGAGCTCAGTGGAACAGCAGGCAGACAGGATCTCTCATTAGCTCCTCTCCAAACTCCACCAACACTCAGACACCACTCGTAGCCCCTCAGGACATGAGGTCACGATCTCCCATGGCAACAGTTGGACAGACTAACAACGCCCTAATTGCGAAGACCTAAACAATAACCCCATAACTTTTTACCTTTGCACACATAGACACATAGATACACACAACATTATACGTAGACATGGTTTAAGAGAAAAAACAGATGGTTTGTGTAGTTTGTTTGTCTATGAGAATTGTTGTGCACCGCAGCACTCATCTCTGCGTTGAGAAACTCTCAACTACGGTCCCATTATTAGCAAAGAGTGGCTTTTTTGAAACACAAGGCTCTTAGATTGAGTGTGGGGGAGAACCACGCTTCACCCTTTGGTCCATTAAGAAAGAATGGCTGTTTTTGTTCCGGCCAGGGAATAGAGAGAGATACTTTCTGCGAGCGCTCCTATCGGGGCTTTTACGGGAAAATATGATTATGTTGTGATTCAGTTTTCAAAGAGATCCATCTGAAAGGTTTTTGAACCTTGCATTTTCAAGATGACCTTAATGAACTTTGGTCAGCCCAACTTCTGAAGTACTGAGAACAGTCATCAACTTTTCATTTGAGTCTGAGGAGAGAGAGAGAGAGAGAGAGAGAGAGAGAGAGAGAGAGAGAGAGAGAGAGAGAGAGAGGTAAAGAAAGAGACAGAGAGAGATCAAAAGAGAGAGAGAGAGAGTTCATACATTTTTAGAGCATTTCTTGGACCAGAATGAAGGCAGTGGTGAATGCGCGCGCGTGTGTGTGTGTGTGTGTGTGTGTGTGTGTGTGTGTGTGTGTGTGTGTGTGTGTGTGTGTGTGTGTGTGCACGCACGCAAGTACACTGCAGAATTTTAACTCATTCGTATGAAATCTCATTCGTAATCTGCTCTCATCTAACACAACATTCCTAAACCATGTTCTTGACATCAACGCTGTAAAATATTCCATAGCCTTGCATGGCATTTTATAGCTATATACATAATACTGCATATAGAAAGCACCAGCCAAAATGTCTGTATCAATCTTTCCAGTATATTGACCACTTTGACACACACAGTCACACACAGTACAGGAGAAGAAGACGGGCTACTTATAAAAGAAAACATTATGGGAGAAACCATAACGTTCAAAATGGCGGCTGTTTTTACACATTAACTGGACCAGCTCACAAAAATACAGCTTTATATCGCACCTATTAACACCCCATTAAGGGGGTAGTTGAGGAGAGACCCCTGATATGATTGTAGAGCGCTTTGGGTGTACATAGTAAATCCATTCATTCATTGAATTTATTCTTACCAATATATGCCAACAAAAAATGTCACCTAAAAACATATGGAGTAAATCTGCTTTGATACCACGTGTCAAGTATGGTGTCAATGCATCTCCTCACTGGCCTCATTTGATACTATTGGAGACATTAATGAGGCAGAAGTGAGTGAGGCTTCGTGTCACTAAGCAGCTGTTGCTGTTTACATATCAAACTGCTGTATCATTAAACCCCTCCAAAGCACTCCACAGAGAGAGACTTACTGTGAGAGAGGAAGCTTTAAAACAGAAACAGAACAAGCTTATGCCAGTACAGAAGCTTGCATTGAAAATAAAGGAAAAAATAAATAGAAAAAAACATGCAGCTGTAAGCGAGATGATGTGTGTAAGTGTGTGAGAGATCAATGCAATGTTAATGAATGCTTTGGCAATTCGAAAATTTCGTTATAATTTACTCACCCTTATGTCATTCCAAACCTGTATGACTGATTTTCTTCTGTGGAACCAAAAGGAGATCGTTTAAAAAAACGTCTCAGTGTTTTTTGTTTGTACAATATTGGGATCCAATTGTTTTTCACAAATATTTCATGGTATGGACGAAAAATATATTTAAAAAAAAGTCAGATTTGGAACACATGAGGGTGAGCAAATGACAGAATTTTCTGCTTATGAGAGAAATAAAAATGTAAGAAAATAATACAAGGAAAATAGAGACAAATTATTAATGTATAAGCTAACACATACTTTACCACATTTAAACTACACTGATCAAAATTATAAACGCAACACTTTTGTTTTTGCCCCCATTTTTCAAGAGCTTAACTCAAAGATCTAAGACTTTTTCTATGTACACAAAAGGCCTATTTCTCTCTGTGTGTGTATGTATATATATATATAATTTTTTTTTTTTTTTTTGTAGCAATTTCTTGGAGTTTTATGGAAGACTATCTGAAAATAAATGGAAGCTAGCTGCTGAAAGCAAAACAAAGCCCACAACTAAATAATCTCCAGCACACGCATTCTCACATCCAGACACCCTTCTCTCCCATTCTCTATCTCCACCACTGATCAGTGGATTACACTGATCAAATGAGACGGACAATATGCCCAACATGGTGGCAAAGCAGACATCCTGCTGTGCCATGGACTGACAGAACCCAGTCACTCGCCTCTGCCAACCCATAGAGGACATGCAGTCTGGGGCTGGCACAGGTTCTGTGCCCTGACCACTGCAGCTTCACGCTCATTATCTCTTCCTGGGATATCCTGTTAACACACATGCATGAAGCAAAAAGCACACACTTACACACTGCTAGCATTAGCAAGAAACTACTTCGGCCTGCTAACAGAGTGTCAACAGAGCAGAAACAGAAATATCCCTCACTTTCTGGAACACACATTCTCACTTGTTCTACCTGGCTTTATTTACATACACTCTGTATCTGCACACTCCTTACGATCCAATAAAGCCAGCGAATATTTTGAAACTTTAACAATAAAAGTAAAAAATTGGTAATTATTAATGTTATACCATAAAATCAATAATGAATTACAGTATAATAACATTAAACATTTAAAACTACCCATATTTAAATTGACATTTGGCTTGCATTTAACTCTGCCAAAGTTATGGCAACAGTTATTTTATTCTCCACATAATTACGTTTGGTGGGCTTAACTGCTGTCATCAGAACTAAAGAACGGTCTCCCATCTGTTTTCCATTATTGAAATTAAGCAATTAAACTATGCAGTTAAACATTTATAGTGGTTCATTTTGTGGTCCATTACAAATCGCTGCCCTGTTTCAACACTTAAATTAGATAGGTAAAACTTTGGCTAAAACGCATCTGAGAGCATAGAATTTTTTTTCTGAATATTTGGACATTATTTATTTGTTTGTGTGCAGATATTTGCTGAATATTCATTTTTATTTTAATAAGCATTTTTTAAAATAATAACGAAAAGGATTTTTCTTCTTTTTTAAAAAAAAAAAGGAAAACATTTTATTTGTATTGACATTTGGCTTGGCCTGTACAGTATACTATCATCATACATACTATTCATGTTTGCATAAAGCTAAAGTGCTGGATACACAAAAACAAGTCTCTGCCCTTGCAGCCAAATTTCAGATGTAAAGCAGTAGTACTGAAAATAAGCAATTATCCAAGTATCAAATCTTCATTTGCATCCTCACCTGACAGAGCAAAAGTTCAACCAGAACACAATCAACAATCTCCTTTTCTCTACTCACTCAGAAAAGAGGAGCACTTATCCCAGCGGGTTGCCAATGATCAGTTTATTCTCTTTCTGCCTCGTTCACTCTTTCAATCTCTCTATTACATTCCTCTCTCTGCCGTCTCCTCCCTCTCCTGTTGTCATACTGTGCAATAGGCACATCAAGTCAAGCAATGGGATATTAAAGCTAAACATATTGCATGATTTCTTACTATGTTTTAGGTGCCGAAGGTGGGAATCTCCAAGGTGATAGATTTCACTGAACACACAGGCTTGGTTAAACAGGGAAAAAAGGCAAGCTGACTGTACAGTGGCATGTTGTATTCGACACGTATGGTTTCATAAAGGGGAGGGTCTATGTGTTAGCAATAGGTATAATTTATGTATGTACCAGGCCATCAATATGCTATTCAAATCAGCAGAAGAGGGATGCACTCTTCTTTCATGGATAAGGTGAATAAATCAAGGTTTTTGACAGAAGGCAAATTATATATTTGAGAATTATCTTGTAAAGACTGTACCCCCAGATATGATATTCCCATTGGGAGGGGCTATCTTACAAAAATATAATGGCATATGTATGTATAAAGACCTGTTCATACTATGTGAGAAAAATATTAAATTATTGGCTTTTATATTGTTGCTGTAACAGAGAAGGCAAATTATTAAAATAATGTTATATCTAAGCCTGAACATTTTCATTTCAATTCAAAATGACTTAAATAGCACTTCTCTCAATAAATATGACAGATTTTACAGTAGGTTTTACTGTAGTGCAACGGTAGGTTTAGTGCAAAAACATTTTATTTTTTTCTCTTTAATTTGAATTATCCCCTTTGGGGACATTAGACCCCAGTTTGAAAACCCCTGCTCTGACCTTTCAAATGTATGCCACATATAAATATAAACATTTTACTCAACTTACTGTACGGAGCATGTCATTTAGGCTTTGCTCTACAGTGTTGTTAGTGAAGCAGAATAATCCAATACTAAATTGCGCACATCAAAACCAACTGTACATTATGTTAGACAAAACAAAATGCATTCATCTGCATGTAAACCTGGGAAATTAAAAGTAATACACAGGCGAGCTTATGAATGGCGTGAAGGTGGAGAGTATTTACAGACAGAAGCAGTTGTGCACCAACCACCAACTGTGTCTCACACACACAAACATCACCATCTGCTCCTGTGTGCGCTGTTAGCCCGACGTGAGAACATATTAGCATTGTGAAATGTGTGTGTAGGTGGGTCAGCTCAGTCACGGCAGAGATCAGGGACAGAGGCGGAAAAAAACATCTCATCAGATTAGGAAGAAAAAGACTTATGGTGTCAAGAGGTATGAACAACAACCAGCCCCATCTGTTATCACTCTCTCAATGTCATTATCATCAACTCTCTAATTATTCTCATTACGACTATTTATTTAGTCACAGTAGTCTGTCTCACATAGCAGCGTCATTCACAACATACTTCAGGAGCAGGACCACTGATGCCCTGACGGCTCTGACATTCATCAATCAGAGCTAGCGTGAGACAAACAGGTCATTCTTTATTTGGACTACTGAGGCTGAGGCCTTCAAGAACAACACTGCAACTGAAAATAATGAAAAGAAGATGCTCATGAATATAAAAACATCACTCTTTAAAGGACAAGTTCGGTATTTTACACTTAAAGCCCTGTTTACAGATCGTATCTGATGAAATAGAACGGTTAAGATTAAAATTTGGACACATGCTCCTGTCCCGAGAATTTTAGGTTTATTTAGCTTTTGTGGACCTATTTTGCCAAACGCGTCACACCCGTGATTCTTCCGTTGAGAGCTTGAATAATAGACACTCCAGCCCAGTTGGTGGCGATAATGCACCTTTGCCAATTGCAAGCAAACCACGGGCATTTCATTGAATACACAGAAGAAGCAGAAGAAGAAGCGGCGGAGTAATACCGTAAAGGTACTGCGGTCTCACAGCACGTCCTATTAAGTCAATGGAGTTGGACAAAAACTACGACAAAACCTGTTGGAATGCATCTTTTTCAGCGATTTTTGATGGAACATATCAGTGAACACCCCCTGACCACTCGGTGAGTTTCACGTCTTTGTAAACGAAAGTTTAATGTGTTTTTAGGACGGAATCTTCCAGTGCATATAGACAACCATTGTGGGGGTGGGGGGGGAAAGCGAAATAAACCTAAAATTCTCGGGACAGCAGCATGTGTCCAAATTTTAATCTTAACCGTTCTATTTCATCAGATACGATCTGTAAACAGGGCTTTAAGTGTAAAATACCGAACTTGTCCTTTAAGGATTTAATGGCATTTTTGAGTCAGCATTGGCAACCGCCCTCAGTGCACCAGTAACCACAGGAAATCATTAGCAGTAAGAGCTCATTTCAGTCCTGCTCCGTCTGATTGAGGAGCTAGAGAAGAACTTCATAATCATGTTAAATTAAAGGTCCTTTAGATTTAATCTCACCCTTTCCAATCTCTTAATTACTTATTTGTCCCAATTATTTGCTTTACTGAGCCCATTAACGGCCCTTCTCACCTCAGAATTAACCAGTAGCAGCTGCAATCATGCCAGTGTGAAGTCCTCTTCATTAGAGCACGCGCACACACACACACACACACACACACACACACACACACACACACACATTAGAGAAAGCTCTCACACTCTTCTGATGAAAACCAGCATTAACGTCACTTCAGGTGGCGTTTCAGAGGAAGAACCCAACTGTGCTGAGATGATCTGTAGCTGTCACACTCTCCTACACAACACACACACTCATCACAGAATATAAATCATCATCCAATGCTCATGTTCCACTCTTTGTGTGATGTATCACTGCATATGTAATGTAATTTATGTGCAAATAAAATATTTTCTCAAACAGTCAGCTTCTCAGCATGGTGCAAATCTTTCATATCTGCTGTGAATCATTCTGAAGATGCCTGCCCCGCTCGCTCTGCCAAAACAGGATATTAACAATTAAAGCAGCACCAATACATCATCATTTCTCAACACCCTTAAATGTTGGTACATGATAGACATTTATCATTGTAAGAATGACGATATGAACTGCATGTGCAGCAATGATAAATCATTGGCAAAATGTGTGATGATAGCGTAAGCTCTGCAGTGTTAAAAACTAAAGAAAAGAAGATTAATGTCATAGCGTAGCACAAAACCACTTCAATAAAAATAGTCTGAATGAGGATTAAGGGGAAACCTTCCCAACTTTATCGGTCCATCTGTGCAGAACAGCGTGCACTGGCCTCCTGTGGTTATTACATCTGATTTTGTCAGAGAGATGAGCCACAAAATTGTTCAGGGCAGGCCGTTCAAGAATGAACGGTTTGTTGGCACTGCTGCTAAATGACCTTAGCAGAAAGACTGAGCTCTCACACTTCTAATGACCACTGCAGGAAGTGTTCCCTTAATCCTGTCTGATTGCTAACGTTATACATTTCCACTTCCAACAGGTTCAAAGTTAATGACCATTATGAACATACCTGATGATTAACCTCATAATAATCACTTCCTGCTTCTGTTACCTCTTCTGTCCAATCTGTTAGAGCTCCATGATGGATGTAACTGTAAGGTACAATAGGTTTTGTGCACATGATCCATCCATGAAATGGGTAGAAACAAAATTGTGATGTGAAAAGTAATCACATTTTATTTCCCACTTTGATCGTTTTTACTGTGTGTTTGACCATATAAATGCAGCCTTGGTGAACAAAGACTTCATGAATCTTAATGAAGTGGTCTGTTTCTAATATAATGTCTCAGACTGAACAAACGTAACACTGAACTGAAAAGAGATGTGGTGAGATTGCCATGTTTAACTACTTCAGCCTCCAACTGCAGATGTCAGCAAGAAACTCACATACGTGAACGTCACATACACACTAAACTGCCCTCTCAGTGTCTAATCAGACGGATGAAACTAATCTTCTCACACACAGTTCTCCAGTTCAGTAGGAGTCTCCTGAAGAGCCGCAGGAAAGATTCCTGAGCACGCTCGTCACGCAGGAGAGAGAGAGAGAGAGAGAGACTGCAGCGGAGGATGAGCGAGGTTACCGTTTCATCTGGCTCAGTAAGCCTGGACTAATTTGAGGCCTGAGTGGAGAGGGCACTTGTGTGCAGGCCTGATGAAAGCTCTTCAGAGGAGAGAAAAGAGTGGAGGATTGTATCAAATCGCTGATCGTTCTCATAGAGAAGTCCTTCTCTATCTCTCTCTCTCTCAACAGAGCCTCTTTTTTCTCTCTCTCTCTCTCTTCCTCTTCAGCAGTGCCACTCAACAGGACAACCCTTCAATCTCCACCTATTCAGCTGCTCCCTTATTAAGAGTGAACCTAGGAAGAAACAAAAAGAATAAGAGAAAATAAAAACACACCTTGTCTATGTACAGCTTTTTCACATCAGAGCAAAATAAATGAAAGAGATGAGAGCGAGCGAGAGCGAGAGCCTGCAGGAAAATCAGTATGTTGGGATTTGGAGTGCATCTCTCCCTCTCCTTCATCCTCTGAAGCACTCTTTCTGATGAGAACATCAAACTCAGGGCTGCCAGCTAAGAAAAGTACGGTTTAGAGAGACCCAAGGAGGAAACCGAACAAGCAACCAAGAGAGAGAAGAAAAGAACTGGCTTCACAAATGCTAAAAGGCGCTCCGTCAGTCAAGTTTAAACAGCATTCACGGGAACTGAATTAGCTCTGGGTTTTGGAAATTCTAAAAGGGCTTTTGGACCGTGTGGATAATGCAGACGCCCGACTCTCCGAGCAGGGAAATAGAGCAGGTCAGTCCGTCATCGTCTGAGGAAGACAACAGAAATCTGCAGAGATTAGTGCAAATCAATAACTCTCATTTGATTTACTGCCATAACGCACAAAGCCGGCGGCTCATTTAACAGGCTGGTGCATCAGTCCAGAGCTGAATCACGAAATCTGCTGCTGACACTCCTCTGCCAACAGCAAGACCAAGTTCATCATCCAGCATGGTTTATTCAGACAAGAGAGCCCATACAAGTTCAAAAGCTGCCTGTGAGAGAACACAAGGTGTAAGGAAAGCATAACGGGGGCCTTAACACTTCTCTGACACCTGTGAATAATCAGAAGTGGCATCAAATAGACGACTTGTGCCAACCTATGCTACTCTTTAAAGTTTATTTTTCTCTTTTGATGGTGGGACAGTAAAGGCCGGTTCACATCAAGGACAAAAACTATAGCGTTTCAAAAATCTTAAAATTATATGACAATTTTGTGCACACCACAGTTATAACGATAACGACACATGGGAATGATATCATTGGAATCACTTTTAGAATAAAAGAAAAGAAAAAAATAATAAGAATCCAGATTTAAAGCAGCAGACGACATAACTGCAGCATGCACTTATAAACAATGTTATTGTACGCTGGTGTGGATGCTAATGTAGTTATCGTTATCGACATTAAGAGAGGATCAACAGAGGTGGAATGCAATTAAAAGGAGTTAAACTCGCATTACCCAAATGAGCATCACCACAATCACATGCACTGATCACCACATAGATCCACGTGAATTCTGTGACCATAGAAAGCGCCACACATGTCCACAGAATTACAACAATCTTTTATACTTGCAAGTTATTTTAATATATATTCAGCCTAATTTTGGTTAGTCTACCAGTTGGCAATAGGCATAAGCAAAACAATAACATGACACATTTACTAGAGTTACCATGGGCAAACATTAATAGCTAAGCTCACGGGCAGAGGAAGCGTATCAGAGTGCAGGAGCAGGTGAGACAGACATACTGTATGCTGAAATCACACCCTTAATAAAACCAGTTCAAACCACCAGAATAAATCAATTGACACGAACACACTTCCTGGCCGATAATCCACGAGGTGAAGTAATCAAAAAGGTGTGTTGTGTATGTCACCAGCTGTGGTCTGGGGACCGCAGGGCATATTTGAGTCAGCTGGGCCTGTGGTTACAACAGATAGCTGAGACAGCAGAAACTATGTCTCTTTTACACACACACACACACACACGTCTCAACTCTTCCATCAGCTTGACACCATGTGGGAACAACTAGATGGCATATCCAGTGCTGCTGGCCTCTGTCATTAATCTCCATACTTTAGACATATGGAGTTAGCCTGTGATTCATATCAGACAATGGCACTTATAATAAACCAGCATTAATAACACATTTTACAAAAAAAAAGTTTATTGAATTATTCACAACTGTACATGATCAGTGCTGACACAGTTTGCTACATACTTTGGTGTGAAGTTGAGAGGTTGTGAAAGGCAGGCGGGTTCAGGGTTTGTAATTGTACAAAAACCGGAGTTCGCAGCGACCGGTTCTGCTGCGGCCCCATGAAGCGGACTCCAGTTCCAACAGTTAAAACAGTCCACATTTACACAAAAAGGTTTAAAAGAGCTGCTCTCTTCTCTCTCGTGCGCACGCACTTTCACACTGAAGCTTCCACCAAAGTCAAGTGCAGGCAATGAATTTATTCATTAGAAAACTGGCTCAACTGGTACAGAAGAAAATCCCCAAATGACTCTGATCACTCACAAAGAAGGTTTACATCAATCTGAGCGAAAACAGGGCTGCAGGCTCATTAGGGTGGGGCTCTACAGCAGAAGTAAGCTGTCAATCACTGGAGTGAGTCATATCCCGTTTCAACAACAGTGAACTATAGTGGGGCCGCTTATGAGATCAGTTGGCAAGTTACTCATCACAGCGTGCAATCCATTCCGAGTCAGCATGTTACAATCACACTTCATCATCTGATTTCCTCTTTCCAACAAGATGCCACACAATGCAAAGGGCACAAAAGTAGTACAAGTTAGTCATTCTCCAAGTTTAATATCGCTTTCAATTTACAAACGACTCTTCCCTCTCCTCTGGGCTGTTTCCGTCATATTCCAACTTCCACAGGATTCCAGTCTGATCCAGTTTCCACGAACAGCGCACAGGCTCAAAAAGCAACAACAACAAAAAAAATACTAAGATTATTCTGGAAGGGATTTTCCAAGTGAGCCTTTTAGCAAATGGCCAGCCCAGAGTGTGCTTACAAATTAAAAAGTGTCCTAATCTACATTCATCAAGCATTAAGGACATGAGGACAAAGAAACCCATCACAAGTATATCAGGACATGGAAATATATATAATTATATATATTTATAAAACGTCTTTATTACTCCATATATACACTTTTTAACAAATTGTCCAGGGAGCAGGAGGCTAAATTTGAAGCACTGCTTCATATTACATCACAGATTGTTCACTTTTTGTTTGAAGGAAGGTAGGCGAGGGAAAAAAAATACTAAGGAAGGAATAGGCACACATAATCCCATGAGCAGACCGAAAGCAAAGGCAAGACAATATTTACTACATTAGTGCCGTCAGGGAGTCCTTGGGACAGTTTAACACGTTTCTGCTTGGATCTGTAAAGGGCCGCTCCACTTCTGTAACAATCCAGGTGTGTTAAAAATTAAAACATCTGGGAATCCGATCCCAGTGGACCAACCAATTCCTAACCTGGGTTCCAACTATAAAAGGAGGAAAAAGTGGAGGAGTGATCCCTTGAATCTGTTCAAACTCAGGCCCAAAGCTCCATCCATAGGTCTTTACATGTGGTGAACCAGTGAATTTAGTAGATCACTTCATACACGGTGGCCTTCTTGTCTCCAGATCCCGTCACGATGTACTTATCATCAGCCGAGATGTCACAGCTCAGGACAGAGGAAGACTCCTTGGACTGTGGAGGGAGGACAGCAGAAAAACCATTAGCCTGACATAATCAAACAGAGACTCAGTGACATCATAAACCACAGAGAAGTGTCAACATCACTCCCTTCTAAATATTAACTGAAGAAATTACACCACTCTAAGAGGCAAATAGGTGTGTTATTAATAGTTTCAAGTTTAATAGACAAGTGGCAACATATGTTAGCGGTGCGGAGTTGCGTGATTTTTGCCTGGAGCAGGGAGCCTTAAAACACTTTAATATTATATTAATATTTTGAATTAGCTTTAATTTTTATATTTTGTCTAAGTTTTTTGGCATTTTATATGTGCTTTTGCCATTTCTATTAGTTGTTTTTTATTTCTATTTACAGTGGCATTCATTTATTTTTTACTTCAGTTTAAGTCATTTTAGTACTTCAACATAAACTTCAGTTAGCTGCCAAGGCCTACATTGTATACATTTTTCTAGGAATGTACGATATATCAGCCACCATATAGGTATTGAATATATGTAAAATATATTTTTTATGTTATCGACCCAATATGTCAATTCGGCTGCTATATTAAAGCCTATAGATAATGAATTAATTCCTTCAGCTGAGACACTTAAGATGCGCACTGTTTGCCATGATGGTTTTGAATTGCTTGAAATATTATTGGAATCACTTTGAAAAGGAAAATACAGTTAAGTGTAACAACCAATAGTAGGCTACATAAAAGTACTGTAAAAGAAAGTTTTGAAGTCTGTTCACCCGGGCTTTAGCACACTGTTATGGGAAGTGCTCATCCACACCTTCATGACTAGCAAAGTTAGCTTGTGCATTGTAAGTTGTAATATTAAATATTATGTTTTGTGTGTGAGTGTGAGTGTGATCATGTTTTTCTATCCCGGTGGGGACTTCAACCTCAATGCACACAGACTCATGGGGACTCGTGTCACAGTGGGGACCAAAAATGAGGTCCCCATGGGTAAACAAGCTTATAAATCAAACAGAATGAGTTTTTTGGGGAAATGTAAAAATGCAGAAAGTTGTGTGTGATGGGTAGGTTTAGGGGTAGAGTTAGTGTAAGGAGATAGAATATACAGTTTGTACAGTATAAAAAGCATTAAGTCTATGGAGAGTCCCCACAAAGATAGTAAACCAGACGTGTGTGTGTGTGTTATATATAGCGCGTTATGGGAAGAGTGCATCCACAACATTAGTAATGCCGCGGTCACACTTAGACTTTGAGAACGCGAAATTTCTTTGGACCCTGCAACAGTCGTGATATGACTGCAGCGTCTTTTTTATAAACATGAATTCAACATAACAAATAATAATACACTCAAAATGTAAAAAATACAAAATGCAATCTACTCGACTTCACTGCAAAAAATATTGTTCTTTTAATTCAGCCAAGAGGTCATTTCGGGACGCATCGATCTTCTACTGGTCATACGTCTTCACGTGATGCAAATTCGCAGTTCTACTTGAAACGCAGCGAAATGCAAAACTTTTTTGCATGAGCTTGCATTTCCGGTTTGACGATGCGTTTGAATGGAAGTCAATGGAACAAAAAGTGCAGTGTTACCGCCCCTTCACACATTCTGACTATCACGTGATTACAACTTGTATCTTCACAAAATGACGTGAATGCACAAGTGATCTTGAACAAATTTTTATCTTGCATAAATATCTGATTAATCACATATAGATTTGGTTCAGTTAATTAACCCACAAACAAAGCACTTTTTTTTACTGGTATTCATTCGCAGCTCAAACACCAATGCTGTTATTTAAAACAGTAATATTAACTTAAGATGTTTTGTTTTTTTTTACAAACAAATATTAATTAATTAATAATAATAATAATAATAATAATATTATGTTAATGCATAATATGGTTAAATAATTTGTATACATTGTCCAATGACTTGTTTGCATTTTTTAGGCATTATTTTATTTCTTTGTAAGGGTTTTTTTGGGGGGGAAACATAAATTTGCCCATCTGAGTGTAAAATTAATTGTAAAAGTTAAGGAATCTTACACTGGTTCACTATAGGCTACTGTATGTATATGTTTGATTTATGTTAAAGTGCTTGGGACATGACTTTTAATGGTGAGACTTGATTTTGTAATGAGGCTTTTAAAAAAATGATTTCAAAATTTTGATTTAGATTTATCAGACAATATAGCGGTTATTGGCTTTCAAATATAAATAATTATCTGTACGCACTGTATACTGGTTTTCATTTTTCCACCTAAAATGTATATTTGATTTGATTTCAGTTTTTACATACTGATTGATTTTGATGTGCATTATTTGACAAGGTCGTTCTGAGTAAGCATTTTCTGTACAGCAACAATTCCACAGCAAAAATAAAAGCCATCACTCAATAACTATTACGACAGGGATTAAAGTCCCAATGAAAGCCTGAAGAGAGAATCAATCAAACTCACACTACAACTCACACAAACAAACATTCATTTCCAATGTAGTATGGACATTTGGATCACCTCTGTAGCAAGGGGGAGGGAATGAGGTATTGACTGACATACCTGGAAAATGCTGGCACCATAGGGAGTCCTCCAGGCATTCAAGAGATTGTCCTTCCCAGTGCTCACAAACCATTTACCTTTAGGAAATGGAACAAATACACATGGACTAATGGGTACAGAGTCAAGGTTGATCTAAATGACTTGATTCACTACAGCTCGACTTATTTGGAAGTAGAGTGGTGGGCCATTAAGAAAGAAAGAAAGAGAAAGAGAAAGAGAGAGAGAGAGAGAGAGAGAGAGAGAGAGAGAGAGAGAGGGGGGGTGGGGGGGGGGGTGGTACAAAGTGCAACCTGGCCCCACTAAAATGGAAAAAACACCACTGAATGCTAAACTACATTGTTTTCCCATGTCAGGTCTCAGACATACTTTACAGTAGGTCTAATGTCCTTGTCCTCCTCCCCCCCCCCACCCCCCAAATTTACATGCAGGTACAAGACTTCTGCACTACATATACATATAAAGTAAAGTAAAGTAACAGTGTCTTACCACAGTAGGCAAATTTGAGGGAGAGGACACAGCTCTCGTGCAGATGCAGCTGGTACTTGTCAGGCTTGGTATGATGAAGCACCTCCACATTACTACTCTCCATTCCCACAGCCAGCCACTCGCCCGTCGGACAGTAGCCCAAAGAGAAAATCTGCATCAGACAGAGCATTTAGCATTCAGACAAGTCAGTCAATAATGGGGGGGGGGAGAATACATTGCCACAGAAATATCACCTTTATATTATTGTATACAATTAGCACACAACATGAATCAGTTCTTCTAGGGTTCAAACCTACAACATTTGAATACTTGCCTAGTTATTCTTCTCTATTTATTACACAAAAGAAATTGGGTAACATTTGACATTACATGTGCTCATGTATCACAGGGCAACGTATTCATGTGAGTGTGTGTGAATTTTACCTGTGAAGTGAAGTCATGCTGTTGGAGCTGTCGTCCCTCTCTCAGGTCCCAGGATCGTACTGTGTTGTCCAGTCCACCTGTCCACAGTTTGGTGCCATCATGGGAAATGTCTATACAACTTGCCCCATCTGTGTGGCCCTGGAACTGCCTACATACAAAGACATACGCATTGTCTTTAAATGCATCAGTACAGTGTACACATCTCTATCCACAAAGAGACACCATTTAATGTGGCATCCCCTGGTGTGCTTCCTACCTGACAAGGGTTTGGTTATGAAGGTCCCAGACAGCAATATTTCCATCACTACAGCAGGAGAAGCAGACCTTGGCGTCGGGGCTGATCGCCAGCGCATAGCAGGCTGGGGCAGAAGAGGTGAGCTCGGCTTTGATACGGGGAGTCTGAGAGGCTAAATCCCATATGGTAAGAGTGCTGGCTTCTCCTCCAACAATCAGAGTACGGCCATCCGGAAGTAGCTTACAGGAACGGATGTAGTTATCCCTGTTCTGAAGAGAGAGAAAGAGAAGAGGGCAACTCATGTTGAGTTTGCATTTCAAAAATGTCTATTTCTTTTTTGTATTTCACAAGAATATGTACAAATATCACTCTCTAGCCCCTCAATAATCAGGCTGAAGAGGTCAATCAATCAAAATGGCAGAGCTAAAAAGCAGTCGTTCAGCTCCCTGTTATTTGCTCTGGCTCACTAAATCTTGTCTAACCTGTGTTTATGAAGGTTAATAGAGGAGAAGTGGCGGCCGATAAGAGGGCCCAGAATGGTAAGTGGGTAGGGAAAAGCTTTTAAGGGTTTTTAGTTGCAGCACCAGGATGAAGCACATTTTCAAATTAGCAGGAGAATTCTAGATCTGTTCCTGAGGGAGATCAATAACTCCAGGCTTTCAGACAAATTAAATCACTTTATAATGGCCAAACAGCTCATCAAATACACAGCTTTCTGCACTATGGAGTAAGCGCAGGGAGATGCACACACACACAAAAAGCAAGTTACTCTGACTGAGGGGGATAACGGAGAACCATCATGGTATTTTGCCTTAAAATAACTACACATAGCCTTATAGATTTGGTTCTATATTTGGCAGGGGAATTAAAGGGAGGATAATGATTGTAAAAAAATAAAATAAAGAGTGGATTTGTACTTCAAAAGGGATCATTCAAAAATAAGCCTGGTAATTTGTGTGGACTGATTAGACATAATTTTTTTTACCAGACAGTCGAGTTGCGAGACGGGACTCTTGCTGCCAGGCTGACTGATGTCCCAGATCTTCACGCAGCCCTTGCCGCCAGTGTAGACGTGCCGCGTGGGATTGCTGATAGTTACGGCACACACCACCTCACCATGGCTGAGTGTGTTGATCTGGCGGGCGTGACGGGGAATGCCTGGTCCAATAAGAGCGTCTGGAGGAAAAGGTACTGGTTGCATCTGGCCATCCGCACTAACGTGGAAGGAGTAGGCCCTATTTACCAGGACATGAAAGAATGAGATAAAATAATAAGAATGATCAAAAATTAAGAAATTCTCTTACACTAATGCAAAAAAAATTGTACGATTTTTAATGTTTTTAAAAGTCTGTTAAACTCTGCCAGGCTGCATTCATTTGATTAAAAATACTGTAAAAGATTAATATTGTGAAATATTATAACAATGTAACAAAAAAAAAACTTTAATATATCTTTCAGAAATCATTCTAATATGCAGATCTGGTGTTCAAGAAACAAGTCTTGTTATTAATGCTAAAAACAGTTGTGCTGCTTAATATTTTTGTGGAAACTGATACTTTATTCTACCCTGGAAATCCAGAGTTCTCACGAGAGCACAATTTAAGTTGCTCAGCGAGTTACCCTGGCATTGAGTAATGATGCTCCTTAACTATGCCCTTGTAGCCGAGCTGCACCAATCACATCGGTGTATCTGAAATAGGCGGGCAAGAGGCGAGCTAAACAGATGACGACAGCGCCACAGCGCTAGTGACAGAGAAATCACGACAGTGATTGGTCGTAGTGTTATCCAATTGCGTGCAGTGAGATTTTCAAATGCATGCTTGGTACCGCCCCTCAAAATGGGTCGATTTTCATTCCTCAATGCCAGACCCTTAATCTTTCGGATTTGGATCTGGATTTCCAGGCTAACTTTATTCAGGATTCTTTGATGAATAAAAAAGTTCAAAAGAACAGAATTTATTTTTTTATTTAAATATTTTCTAACATTAGAAATGTCACAAGCAATTTAATGCATCCTTGCTGAATAAATGTATTAGTTTCTAAAAAAAAACTGACCTCAAACTTCCTAACAGTAGTGTGTTATGCATGGTTATAGATGGCTCAATAATAGCACTTACGGTTTCCCTCCAGGTATAGAGGTCAGACTTGCTGGCAGACCGGGAGGACGCATGTGCGGATGAGGATCAAAGCCCGCCTGCAACACAGACATCTTAGCATAAAAAAAGTAAAATGTAAAAAATACATAAGCCACAAAACAAACTGAAACTGATTTGACAGTCTAATTTCTCCTGCATCAGCTCTTTTGTAATACAATTTTAATATTCTAGTTGAGCTCTTGTTTGCACTTTCTCTCTCCCCTCAAGCCTTTATTAGAGACCCCCAGACAACTGTTTTACTTCCCATGCCATCAGCGCAAACAGAGATGCAGAACAAATCATTACAAACGCAAAAGGCAATATTTACCCAGAATGCTATCCTAACAGGGTATACATGCTAAGTTAGACTCTAGAACCTGGGGACCCACCTACAAGAATGTTTTAGATGTCTCACTAATTAAAACACCTAATTCAACATATCAGCTTCCTAGTATGTTGATTAGGGAGACATCCAAAACATACAGGGAGGTGGGTCCAAAGGACTGGAGAACTCCTAGATGATCAGAAGAACTGGAGTTGGAGAAAAAAATAACTGAGAAAGGACTAAAAACTTCTGCGACCATTTAAAAAGGTTTATGTAGTCAGAAAATAATGACATGGGAGTCTAACCATCGGTGAGCGTCCATAGGCAGCAGCGGCTGCGGCGCTCATCTGAGGCGAGATGTGAAGGCCAGGGTAAACACCTGGACTGGTCAATGAGCCATTCATCTCTGGGTGGTGTCCCATCATGGCAAATGGAGCCCCATACGGCGCCGCAATTGATAATGGCGTACGTAGGGCAGGTGCTGATGGGAATATATGGAGAGAAGAAAAGCCAAAGTAGAAAAGCCATAAATACACTCTTACACTTACAAGTTTGGCTGGTTAGCATAGATTAGCTCTATTGGCTCAAAAAATTGTCCCATGATTAAAAATATGGTCACAATCTTTAGGTTTAGACGAATGGGAATGCTTGATGAAAGGATAGCTTTATAACGTGTGCATATACTACTTACCCAGCGCTTCCATACCAGGTGGTTTTCCGGGTATGGGCCTGAGCCCAGGGGTGTTGCTGGTTCCTGGGGTGGGAGCGTCATTGCGTGGGGTTGGGGTGTTGGACTTTAAACCTGGGGTGGAGGACTTGTCGTTCTGCAAGATGAAGGAACAGAGATGGAATTATCGAAGCTAAAGCTACATACCACAAATTCTCAAATCCAGAGAGCTCTCACGCACTAATCCAGTCAAACACTGACAGCTCATTATTGCTGAGGAGGATAAAGCTAAACTTCAGACCGAACCCTTCCCCGAGACCTCATCCTCTCACTCATCTTTAATCACTCTCTCTACTCTCTTTTCTCCTCTTCCCCTCTGAGGCTAGCTAAGCGCATTGAGATATTAGCCAAGACTAGCAGCTAAGCCACTGTTTGTCTGACAGTAGCTGATGTATTCATGTTACGCTTCAAACTGACATTTATGCTGCAGCTATAAAACTGCTGAGAGGAAGAGGGTTTGCAAATGTGCAGAGACTTGACAGCACAAACACCCATCCTCTAGTCCCTAACACTTACATGTGGGTGGTCCTTCACTTTAGAAGAGGGGGTGCTCCCAGAGGAGGCCACAGAAGCCGGGCTGTTGGGGGCATCTTTCTTCAGTGCTCTGGCCTTATCGAGTCCATTCTCAGGAGGAGAGTGAGACGGGCTGACCCTTGGAGTGGCTGGATCCTACAGTGGGAAAGAGAAGAGTCAGTCACATACGAAAGAGATGATGTTCTCCAAACAAAAAAGGGAAAGGCTGTTAGCTTTTACCTCGTTAGACACATCCACGACTAGATCATCACTTTTGTCGCCATCACTGTCCTGTAGTGTATAAACAGCAGATACATTTAAGACAGTTAAGAATTTTGTGAGGTTCAATAATAAATGTATAGCAGAAATTTATAAAATAAAACGTACACTACAGTTTAAAAGTTTGGAGTTGGTGAAATATTTTATATGTTTTTGAAAGAAGTTTCTTATGCTCTTCAAGTCTTCATTTATTTGACCAAAATACAGTAAAAACTCAAATTCTGAAATATTATTATAAATTAAAATAACCATTTTAAAATGTCATTTATTCCAGCAAAGCTGAATTTTCAGCTGTCATTACTCCAATCTTCAGTTCAGAAATCTTTCTAATATGCTAATCTAAGATCTAATTGGTGTTCAAGAAACGTATTAATATTGTCAATGTTGGAAACAGTTGTTCTGCTTAATATTGTTGTGGAAATTGTGATGCATATTTTCTGGACTTTTTGATTGATAGAAAGTTCAAAAGAACAGCATATAATTGAATAAAAAAATGTAAATGTAAATGTCTTTACTGTCACTTTTGATCAATTGAATACATCCTTGCTGAAGTGTTCATTTCTTTCATGAAAAAAATCTTACTGACAACAAACTTTTTAACAGTATTATAGGTTTTTGTAAGAAACTGAATTGGGGTGCACAATATATTAGTATCATTGTTCATCAGACATAATTTATTGGTAGATTACAGATTGTAGATTACATTTGCAATCAGGTAAAATGAATCTTTAAAACACTAATTTAACACTGCTGAATGTAATCTGTATCAAAAGGAATATTTATTTTTTATACTGTACAACTGGGACTGTAAAAGACAAACACTTACATATCGGCTCATGTTGTCCTTCTCCTCCACTCTGCGTTTCTTTGATTCCAAACTGTATTCAGACGAGCCTCTGTGTTTCTCACTGGCTCTCAGACTGTCTGACGGTGATACTGAATTATTCTATTGAGACAGAAAGAAAAACAATTTGATCAGAAGTTGAACAAATCACAAATAACAGCTTATCCTTGTGCACTTGCTGACAAAAACTCTTAAATGTTCCCTTGAAATAGCATTACATTTAAAGAATATGTACATTTCCCACTAGCGCATAATCAATATTTCCGGATCCTCCCTTAAAGGAACACGCCGACTTTTTGGGACTTTAGCTTATTCACCGTATCCCCCAGAGTTAGATAAGTCCATACAAACCCTTTTCATCTCCGTGCGTGCCGTAACTCTGTCTGACGCACCCACCGCTAGCCTAGCTTAGCACAAAGACTGGAGATAAATGGCTCCAGCTAGCACACTGCTCCCAATAAGTGACAAAATAACGCCAACATTTTCCTATTTACATGTGATTTGTATAGTCGCAACATGTACAAATAACAAGGTCACATGAGACACAGCCATCTTCTAACCGTATACATATTGGGAACTATATTCTTAGGTGAAGCAGTGCTACTTCTGCGGAGTGATTTGCTCGCAGCACCTGTAAATAGGAAAATGTTGGCGTTATTTGTCACTTATTGGGAGCAGTGTGCTAGCTGGAGCCGTTTACCTCCAGTCTTTGTGCTAAGCTAGGCTAGAGGTGGGGGCGTCAGACAGAGTTACGGCACGAACGGAGATGAAAAGGGTTTGTATGGCCTTATCTAACTCTGGGGGATACGGTGAATAAGCTAAAGTCCCAAAATGTCGGCGTGTTCCTTTAAAGGTGTCATCTTGAGAAACTCAAATTGATCAAAACCTTTCAAAGTTATACATGAATTTTGAACACTACCCATTCTGGTCTTAGGACAACTTCGATTAACTTTTTTTTTTATCCACTTCAAATGTTGACTACTGTATATACAAACACTCCAAGTAAAGAACTTCTTTCTCAGTATAATGTAACAGGCACTTTAGGTTCAGCTCATTAGCTGTAGACAGTCAGCTATGCTCAGAATGGCCCAGGCACTCAGCAGCACAAATACAAATATCAGAGGCGTCATGGGGCCACTGGTGGCTTTGAGCGAGCCATGTGTGTAAATTCCTCCCTCGTACAAGGTAAACACGGAAAAGCGAGGGGGTTAAGCCCCAGGCCCTGTTAGATCACCCCGTACTCCCTGGCAATGAGGAAGGGAGAGAGCGTGGGGCCTGCCAAGCAAGCCAGCCCAGGCCCCATGAAGCAAAGCAGGCGGGACAGCTGAGCAAACTATCCCTGAAGAGTGAGGCCTCTAAACCCGCCTGACCACACCACACTTCAAACATTCTGGCCTAACCCAGCAGCCCTGGGCAACCTGCACCAAGCATTACACAACACGAATGTGCCAAACTGGACAGCAGGGTCAAGCAAAAACTGATCCCTGCAGCACGGAAATGGGGAGAGAGAGAGAATAACATGGTGAAACGCACACACTAAACCAGAATAAACGGACCCTCACCCTGAGAGTTAACAAGCCAGACGACAGCTTGTTTTCCTACCCTCCCGCACATGCCCATCCCAACTAAAACACAGCAAACAGCCACCCTTTCACCACAACTAGTGGGCCTTAAATGAGGCCGAAGCAGAGAGCGAGTCCATGCATGGCCCTCTGCCAAGACCACTCACTATCTTTATTGTAGGGTTGCACGAAAACGCAATACGGCTTAGTGTGATTATCAAACTGCAAAGCGCAAATGCTGCCATTTAATTAAAAATATGCCCAGTGTGTTTCAGAGTGGAGCGTGGCACATGACCTGGTGTCTCAGCAAAACACCAGCGCGGTTTTCAGTCTCTCAGAGCAGCTCGGTTCGCAGTAAATGCTGCCCCTTACGAAAACCATCTCTGCATAAGCTTTGAGTTTCTGCACTTCAAAACACAACACGTCAACCATCTACTTAAACTTGTAAAGGACTTCTAAATCGGCCAACAAAAGAGAATTAAGGGCTCCCTTCAGTTTTCCACTAAAAAACTTAATTGTATAATATTTGAAAATTAAGAAATAGACCACCATAATTTTAAGTAAAAGTAATTGTAATTTTACAATTGTTCTGTAAAATAGAATTATTATTATTGTTTTCTTAAATACTAATTTTACAGTGAAATTTTACAATAGTCATTTTTTTATTGTAACATTTTTAAATGGTAACAACAACAAACTAATAATACTCACAATATTAATAATAAATTATTATTCTTATTATAGTCATATTGATATATAAAAAAAATCACAGTTTTTGACCAAATTGTGGAGCTCTCGAAATAAGCACAGCAAACCTGTGTTTTCACCACAAAAAAATAAGAGGGTACTTAAACTGAGAAAGTGTGTGCAGATACAGTAAAGAAGAAGAAAATGAAAGCAGAAAGGACAGGAAAGGAGAAAGGGAAAGCAGCTGGAGTTTCATTGCCCAGAATGCACTGAGAATGGAAGCGGTTGAGTGGCGCTCCCTCTGTGAGCACAGCTGGGCAGACGGGCACCATCTCTGGGCCAGAGTGTGGCCCTGCCAGGGCATGATCTCAGTGCCAAGCCCACACTCTCAGTCTGAATGACAAACCTCTATTCATGCAGAGAGCGAAGGGGAGATAGATGAAAAGGAGGATGTGGCTGGGCCAAAGGAAGTGATCTCGAAGGCAGAAGGAACTCCATGCTCTCCTGGAGACGACACAAAGGAATCCCAGGAGCTTAAACCCCACTCACAAACACACTACAACAATCTCAGTGTTGCTTTTGTCAGCATTAAGCAGCCCATTTCTCTCCCCTCCCCCTTCTTCTGCTAATCCAAAAGTAATAAATAGACCTAGACTGCTCTCTCCGCCTGACAGGGAGAAAGCGAGCAACTGAGCGTGTATGTGTGCATCTCAGCTGCGGGTTTAATAGGCTGACCTTTTAAGACAGGCTTAACGTGACTCAATAAGCAAAGTCAGAGCGGTGCTATCAGATGACCCGTGACAACAGGAAGTCCTGGCGGGCAGAGAGCAGGATGGCCACTGCTGCACTAAGCGCTAATCAGTAGCAGAGTCTGATTTCTGCAGGCATGACTGCACTCATTCACACACACACAATACACTATTGCCAAGTCAAACCTTTCTGCATATCCAGTTTAAGAGGTGAAATGGGGCAATCCAGCATTTGGGAGATAGGGAGAATTTAAGTGGTTACATGAAAACCTCAAATAAACACAGCAAGAGGTATGCACAGAGGGACAGAACCAGAGCTGTGGAGACAAAGAGCCAAAGGAACGAATGAAAGAGCAGTTAACAAAACTGTAGAAAAGAGGCACAAGAAGAAACAAAGGAGGAGGCTATGATATATGGTTGAATGAGTTAAGGTTTATCTGGGCCAGGAGCTGCAGACATGAAGAGTGGGTGAGGACAAATCCTTTAAGATAGAGAGTCAAAGTCTTTTTTAATTGTGATGAAATTATAGCGCTGCTAATCTCTGGCCTGTGCTTTTGCGCATTTTTTACCTGGATTAAAAGCAGGATTATACAGCAGGCTCCCCTCTCTCTATTTTTTTTTTTTTTTTAAAGCTTAGTGTGCCCTAATGCTGCCAGCTTGGCTCTCTACATGCTGTTAACGCACCACTGACTTCCCTCTTTATCAAACGCCAGGACTTAAAAGAATAGTTCAATGAAAAATAAAAGTTCTGCCATGACATACTTCATCCTTATTCCAAACCACATTATTTTTGTGGAACACAAAAGGAGTAATGTTAAAGAATGTACTAGCCTTTTTTTTTTTTACACAAATATTACATATTTAAGTAATAAATCACGTTTTTGTAAAGAATCATCTGAATGGTATACACTCATGAAATGAAGACTGTACTCATAATAGTTTTCTATAAAAAGCATTTCAATTTTGTATTGTGCGGGTGTTTCACTGGCTGCCATCTATGTAGATACGCTAGCAGCATAGTGTTGTTGTTTGGTGTTGCGAAGAGTGAAAACTTGTCTCATTAGCGTTAAAATTTGCACGTATTATCATGCTTGACCAGCAGAAACAGCGGGAAATCGGACATCTAGCACAGTCAGAATAAAGTCACATGTAACCATGTCCTTTGGAACAAATGAGCCAAATCAGGTTAAAATCTCATTTGGATTGTAAGGGGTGGTTTAAACTTTTTATAATCCAATCAAGGACATGTAAACAGTTGATCGGATTGAAAACCGAAACTGGAAAGGACTGCGCATGTGCAATGATGTAGAAATGGCGTAATGACACGAGGAACGAGCTGCTGTTGTTGTTAAATGAATGAAGTGACAAATGACTATCATATCTTTCTAAAGTTTTCCTTCCACTCATCATCTGTGAAGTGGAGCAGGACAATGTCCAATCAGTCCTTGTTTCAGACTTTCATCCAAAGAGGCCTTGTTTTGGGTGCAGGAACAGGAGTTTTTACTGCTTGATTAATATAAGCAGCATGGCACAACGGTTCATGTGCTCAATGTCTCCTAATTAGGACCCGAAATGGATACATATCAAGTCTGCTCTTTAAAACAAAGAAAGCAATGTAGGAGAATAATATGTGGAAACAGCAGGAAACTGTATATTTGTGCAGGGTGCACATGTTTAAAAAAAAAAAAAAAACCTTGTGACATAAACCCATAAGACTTTATTTAGCGTTCAAATAATCACTTCGTTCGGATTCATCAATCGGAATGAATTTATTCCAATTGAGTAAATATAGCTACCGTAATTTACATCAAATTCAAAGATGATTATGCTGATCCGCTTCGATAGATGGCAGTGCAGTGTCTAACACAATTGTGGCATCGATGCTTAACGGACATGAACAGCAATGCAAACGCTAGCAAAAAGCAACTGAATGCACATTTAAAATGGACACAAAAGTACCACTAAAGTAAAATGATTCATTTTGTAAAGTCTTCTGCACTTGTGTGAGGAACAAATTACAATTGAAGTTATTCGTGAAAAAAAAAAAGTAGACAAGAGATTCAGAAACTGACAGAACTCACCGTGCTAGACTCCCGCTCTTTATCCAAGGGAGAACGATGAAGGAGATAAAAGAAGCAGAGAAAGAAAAACATCAAGTCAGCATTCACATTTGTTTTCTTACCAAATCATGAGCGTACTACTTCAGGACATTTGTTGTGGTTTTCTCTTCAGTGCATGCGCGAGTTACCTCTGTGCTCCAGGTCATGGTGGTTCTTCTCATCTTTGACTGGCAGGTGTGCCTGGCTGCCCAGAGCCCCCAGCGCCAGCAGACCTGATCCTGAGCCTGTGACTGGAGGGATGCCTGGGGGCTGCAGCCCCGAGGGGTGAGGGGGCAGCTGGACCGGGGGTCCGTGGGCAGCATGAGAAAGGTGCTGAGCCTGGAGCTGCTGCTGCTGTCAACACACACATTTACATCAAGTGGGTCGGAGGGAAAGGGCTTATGGACAGCAAGCACTGAATAAAGGTGACTGGTTAAGCCCTTCTCTCACAGGATGCACAGAGAGGAACATTGGCACCCTAACACCTCCATTAGTGGCTGGATCAAAGCAGGACACTCTTCACAAGGACATGTCCTCCTTGAGCTCAGCGGGAACAGCTCACTCCAACACATACTACTGATTTTTAAACGTACACACTGCCTTTGAAAAACCACACTACTTAACATGCATCTGTTTGCAGCAAACCAGGATATGCACAAAACTATTATTACATGAGATTCAAACAGGTTTGATTTATACACACTCCCATCATACACACGGCAAAATGAAAATGAGTGTGCATGATTTTCATATATTTGTTCACTGAATCAATATGTACACGTACATTAATCCACACACACACACACACACACACACACACAGAGTCAAGTGAGTTTAGTGAAAAGTTGGTAAACACTGCAGTCACCTCACAACCCATAATATATCTGAGAGTTTACACAAAGACCCATGGTTATCATCACATAGGCTATGCCAGTCCTCCACGCCTCCTTAACAGCCAATGATATATGCCATTCTCTGTTTGTGTTAAGTTAATAGTAAGTAACACGTGGTGTCAAAGCAGTGGCTGTTTACAGCTGAGAGAGGAAGATGTAATTATGCAAGAGAATACATCAGGTAAATTTGTGTTTCATTGTGTGATTTTAATATCATCCGAATCAAACATGTTGTTCCTTGCTTAATGTCTGAAATAAAATTGTGTCTTTCTCTAATACAAATAAAGCTACAGATCTCATTGCACTGCTGTCATTCTTCATTCATCTTAATTCCCTTAAATGTACAGTGTTATAATTATATAATTTATAACCAATATAAATTTGCTTTATTAACGGTTCTGTGACACATACATACATTGCACATGAGCTTCCCACATCTACAAAAGACAGACACACCCACATAAGTAATAACTGCAAAAAACCCAATTCAGTTCAAATCAGTTCTTAACTAATAGCTGTAAATCAAACTAATTTAGTCCATATAGTATTAACAAAAATACTGACATTTATTGTCAGATAAAAAGCTGAAATACACTACAATTCAAAAGCATCAAAATATTATTTTTGCTCAGAAATAATGCATTAAACTGATCAAAATTGACAGAAAAGGCATTTACAAAAAAAAAAATATATAAAAAATAAATGCTGTTAATTTTCAAATGTGATAAGAAATCGTATTAGAAATCCCGTGACACTGAAGACTGGAGAAATAGTTACTGGAAATACAGCTTTGCCATCACATTTTAAAATATATATTTTTTTAAAAGTTATTTTTAAATTATAATGATGTTTCAAAATACTAGCATTTTTACTAGTTTTTTGATCAGCCTTTGTAAAAGGAAGTATTTTGCTCACAAAAAAAAAAAAAAAAAAACTCTTTTGAACAGTAGTGTACATACATTTTAGACATGTGAATAGACAACTAATAGTAATTTCAGTTATGCAGAATTGAGGCTCTAAATACAAAAATATTTTTCTCATGCAAAATGTAATGCATTTAGTTAATGCATTCAGTTCTTCTTTTAAGCAAACAAAACATGTATCAAATACATTTTATTGATGTCTCAGCAGTCCTGCATTCTCAATGTAAACAGCACTCATAAATATATCATATATATTTATAAAATGTGCGAGCAAGCACTACTTTTCTCGCAGTAAAAAGCCATTGCTTTGACTAAAAGAAGCACAATGCAGAACATAAACACACTAAATAACACAAAGGTGTTAGGATCTAAAGAAGGTTGGGGTCTCAGCTTCTTTAGCACTGACCATCAGAGCAGGGTAGACAGCATGAGGCTGCTGCTGATGAGAGAAAAGAGACGAGCATGTCATTACACGCTCACTCATGAATAACACATCACTACTTCACAAATCTACCCAGGCATACCATTCTGACCAATACTATTTTAGCAGTAAAGGGTGCTTTTATTTAAATGTGTGTTTTTCTAACCTCAACACATAGCTGAACACCCTTAACCTTCCTAGAAAAACACCCTGATCCCCATTAGTAATCCGCTAATATTTTAAAAGTGGCAAATAACTGGCTAAACATTCGGCTTTATTGTTAAAAGACATGTTTTGAGACAGACTGAGGCCATGTATGCTGCTAGTGTGAAATCTGAAATGCAAATGAACAGAAACAGTATGCAAAGTGAATCTGGTGTTCTGTATCAAAACAGAGCAAACCAGCAGCAAACCTCAGAGTGAGCCACTAATGTTTAACATGAAAAGCATTAACATTCACATCGACTTATGAAATGAAGGTCCAGTTTGGCTTTATCACACCTGAATGAAGTGCTATTTCTTTGATAAAAATTGTGATTGCAATTTAAAATGCAACATAAAAGCTCTAGGTTTGCTTTGCCTGTCTGCAAGACTGCACAATTTGGTATCATATATCAATATGACTAAAATAATAATAATTTTGAAATGTATTTTTATCACTACAACTAATTGAAATGAAAAACAAAACAAAACAGGAGGTTACTACAGTGTATTAGTCCTGAACCAAGCCACACTAAAAACACTGAACAAAAAGAACAGTGCCATGCTCAACACAGCGCCCATTTAATTATATCGCAGCCCTTACATTTTGATAATCGCACCAAGCCATTTCTCGTTTCCAACTCTATTTTGAATAATCGTGCAGCCCTAATATATGTAACATGCAAGTGTATGTGTGTGCGCGCGTTACTCATACTGTTTCTACAGCATCAACATAACGGCAGTAACTTACTAGCAAAGCCACATACATGTACACCACTACCAATTTAACAGGTCAGTCGTACCGCAGACTAAAGCTTTCATGGGCGTCTCTATCCTCTTGCTAACCCACTTATTTGCCTCTGCCCCTCCCTGTGGATATCACTCTCTCTCACAATGTCTCTCTCTCCTTTCACAATCTTCCTTATCCTCTCTCTCCGTGCCAAACGCTGCTGGCTCCTGATTAACGGTGAATCTTTAATGACCCCCCTTCCCCTCCCCCCTCTCCACCAGGGCTCACAGATTGATCTCCTGCCATCTTCACTAGCCAACAAATAAAAGCTTGTTTTTTCCCCAAGACTATAAGGATGTGTGTTAATTCCTGCAACATTGTGGCAAGTGTCTGCCTGACTACATCTATTTATCTACTATCATGATGACCATGTGACTGCTAAGTGTGTGTATGTGTGAGCAGAAGCAACAAGCCCTGCCCCCATGCCTCCCCCACCTCTTGCCAAGCTGCTCTGCTGAATGGCTAGCTGTTAAATGATGGAGCCCCGTCGACAGTTGCATTCAGGCAGATTCGAGGAAGCAATTACCTTGAAAACAGGGGTCAGAGTCTTGGCTCATTTGCCTTAATTGAATTCCAATATCTGGCTTTAGCTGTCCTGCCCCAGCTCAGGACCTCCTACCCACTAGCCCAGCCAAGGCTAATCAAAGCTGGGTAACCACACTCACCACAGGAGACAAACCAAGAACTTTTACATGCACATTCAAGGTTTTATTGAAATGAAATGAAATGCAAACGCTTTAAGGCCTGCTCACACAAGGATGATAATTATCCACCTTATTAATCAATGCGGAAGTAAGATATTTTCTGTGAATGTGCGAGACTTGATTCATTAGCCACTGTAGAAAAATACTAGAAGAATAACAAAGTGAAGTAAACAGTAAACTATTTGCTACAAACCAGTGTGTTTATGATTAAATACTACATTAACAATATGATAAATACCAGTTTGAAATATCAATCAGCATAACGGATTGTTTTTGTACAGCTGAAATAACAGGATGTGAATGACACCAGAAGCCTCGCACATTCAAGTAACAAAATGGAAGCATCAGCTTAAATTATAAATAAGGTGGGTAATGTAAACTAAACTATAAGGTTCAAAATGTGGCAAGTCCTTACCAGAGTTACAATGATGACACAAATAAATTATATTGTTGGAATCACTTTTAGATATAAATTTTTTTCCATCTGATAAACAAAAACGTTGACAGCCAAACAGAATCCACTGGAATTTAAAGAGCTTGAGCGTTTAAATCAGATGGCGGCATAACTGTGCGCACTTTTATAATAAACAGAGCATTATCATTAGTTGGTGAGGACACTAGTATTACATTATAGTTATCTTTATAGTTTGTTGTTGATGTGAATGGTCCTTTATTCTGGCAGAAATCGTACTAGTTTGGGTTTTTGAAAAATCAGAGCATGTGTACACGGTCAGAATACAACTGCGCTTGCTCTGAACGACAAAGACAACACGCATCTTCAAATATTCAATTACACACCGTGTCATGTATATTTGGACAGAAAGAGGAAGACTGTAGCTGCTCGACTATGCAAAAACCTGCTGTAGTTTGCTTGACTGCGCATGTAAGAGTTCTTCAGTTTATAGTCTACTGACCTAGCCTGGCAAGCCAGACCTACATCAAGATGTTAGGTCTGGAAACTCACCATAGACACGGCTCAAACCGAGGGGCGGGATAAACGGCTGTCTTTCAAATTCCCTCTGCACGCAATAGGACAGCGCTTCAACCAACCAGAGCGTTTTCCCAACAGCGGAGCTTACGTTAGTTGATAGACTCAACTTTTGCCATATCTGGCCGGCAAAACGACGAACACATCTTCCTTTTTTTAAGAATGACTTAAGTGCCGTTCTTTGCGCTTTTCTCAAATAAAAACTTAACTCCAAGTCCTCCAGAGTCGCGGACAAAGCCGATTCGAAAGACTGTTCTCCAGCAGCCGTCATTCTTTGTTTTCAAGTCGCAGCCAGGTAACCGTCGCAACTCTGTCGTCATATGTTAAGCCCGCCCCACCTACTCTATAAGCGACGTGATTGCCCTGACCCAATTTAGGTTTTTGCAGCTCGAAAGTCTATGGAGAGTTGCTAGACTACCCTGGCTGCAAAATACATTTTGCTGCCGCTAGGGTGCGTCTTGATTTCTAGTCTACTACTGACCTACAGAAATGCATAATTTATATATATTTTTTAAATTCATGGAGTTATCTCTGGATTACAATCAAAGATTGTAATTCAAGTAATGTTTGTGTTGCCCAAGTGAGTAGGAAGCTTCTCAATGCTCCTTAACACAAGCTCTTTAAAGTATTTAACATGGCTAATCACAGACAACCCTAACAGAATTAGACTTCTCCCCTTTGTGTGATCAAAACAAGAGCTTAACTACACAAGCCCAAACATGTCTCTCTCCACATGCCTCTCAAATGTGACAAACAGACACACAGATCAGCACGTATTGATAAGACAAAAACAATGGCATAAAAAGGCAAACAAAATGGTGTAAACATCACATTACAAATTAAAACAAAGTAAAAAATAAGACCATGAAGGGCAGGAGCAAATCTGCAGCAGGAGATTGATGGGACTAAGACACACCAACAATCCCGATCTCCTCCCAGAACACTAGTATAAATGGCTCTAGCAATCACGGATTTGTCCTTGGACTGTTTAGGAGCTGCGTGTTGGATTGAAGGTTTTACACTGGAGGATTACAACTGATGCATCACCTTTGACCCCACCTGTGGGAGTAGGCTAATTTAACTGCTTCTTAGAGAGCAAATTTGATCTTTATTACCAGACTATAAATCCAATTGTCATTTAGGAGCCAGGCATGAATGCATTAGTACACTGAGCTGCTTGTGTGCAGGTTTGTCCCTGGCCCTGGTCAAATGAAGGAGAAAGAGGGGTATACACACGGTGAGAGGCAGATTGGGAAGTCCACGTACCCCGATGATGGCATTCAACTCGGTCATTGTCACTTGCTTAGCACGTTCAACAGCCTGTGCGACCTGCTGTTGGTGCTGAGGAAAGAAAAAAGACAAATCAATACACAGAAAATTAGCATGGTTGGGCTAACAGAAATAATGGCAAACAGCAAATTTTATGAAGAAAGATGGAGAATATTTACCTCTTGTGACAAAAAAGGCATTATTTGAGCAAGAATTGCATTTAGCCGTTTGGCAATCTCAGTCTGAAAGAGAGAGAAAAAAAAAAAGAGACATACAAACAGTACGTTATTGAATGTTGTCAGCTCTTCTCTAATCACTCAAATGTGCTTAATTTCCGACAGCATGCACTCAAACACCCTTACATTACTTTCACGTTGCTGAATGCTCTAATCAAGCCTCCGCAGATCTAAACGAGGCATGATGGGATACCTCCAGAACTCCTGATTAATGAAGTAAAAACTTCAGAAACGTCTGTTTTCGCTAACGTTGCCATGTGTCTGATTCGGCGCATAATGAACAAGAGGCTCTTTGAGGGCTGATATGGTGTGTGTGGCTCACAAAGCCAAACGGCGCTCCAGCACACTGCTACTGAAACAGATCTGGCCAAATCCACAGCTTTGCCAGGCCAAGATGGGCAGAAGGCCTGGGTTGCCCATCTGGCCAAGAGATCGAGAGAGAAGGAGATATAAAGGAAGGGGGGGGTTGTCTGGCCTCAACCACCCCACCACCCCCTCATTACCCAGACAGATTATTTCATTAAGATGCTGAAATATGCTAATGCTGATTTGGTGCTGGGAGATTAACGATGGCAATACTGAGCAATTACCATTTTTCCCCATGCTCCCATTCCAGCAGCGCAGGAGGCGAGGAACCGGAGCCCTACAGCAATATTCAAAATGACTTTTATTGATATGGAGAGACGGACAGGGTAATCAGCCAACATGCTCTGGTTCTCCTGCATTACTCACAGTTACCTGAAGTCCCCAAGAGCTATATTTCATCTTGAGCAATGCTAACGCTTCAGGATGAAAGGGAGAGAAGGGTAAGGAGAGCACGAGGGAGGGGGAGAGGAAGTATGGGGCGGTGAACAAATTGATTATAGGTTGGAGCAGATGGCCCAGCAGGTGAGGGAGGAGATAAATTTCTCTTTCTTTCACTGAGAACCACATTCCGTTCATTTTTTGGCAGTGTGACCTCTGTGCCTGTGGGAGGGTGCTGACCCTGGCACTCTGATGGATTCGGTCTCTCTTTAGAGCGGGTGAGAGTGGATGTGTTCTGACCTGTGATGAACTGTCTCTAGGGATGTGAACAAAGGATCTAAGCCCTCTCCACACCCCTTTAGAGTCATTGAGCTATTAACGCCTTTTCAGCTCAGCTTTGCTACACAAACACACACTCCTTCACAAAACAAACACATACAACAACAATCTGTTGGCATCTAACTAAAAAAGAAATATTAGAGCATAAAACGCTGCCTGCCCTCATACACAAGCCATACGCTGAGGTTCTTTTTCCTCGCTCACTCTATCATTTCGCACCCTCCCCTTGGCTTCCATTCCTGTATGCCACTCTCAGGTTGCCACAGCAACCGGCCCACCCCTATCTCTCCCTCAGATCATTATGTAAATTGGAGCTCTGCTTGACCATAACAGGCAGTAAAATCATATTACGCGCACAGGGGCAGGTCATTAAATTGAATTTTCGGCCTGTCGATCAGATCAACTCAGCAAATTAATGTGGGATGAAAGGGAGCAGAAGGGGGAGGGGGGAGTAACGGCTTGTCTTTCATGGGTGGGGTGAAGCGTGTGTGTGTGTGTGCGTGCGCGTGTGCGTCTGTGTGTGTTAAGAAAGAAGATTGAGAAACACAACCCCTACATCTGAGCCAAAAAAACCTAGTAACTGTCCAAAGGAGAAGATATTCCACAGTAATTATCAGAAGAGACTTTTTCCATTAATAAACAGCATACAAGACTTGTTAGTACACAACACTCCATGTACCACAGCATTCAAATACAGGAGAGCAGTGAGCACCTGCTTTAGCTAACAAGCTTCTGTTGTGATGCCGGTTTGGATCAAGCAATGTGGATTGTGGTACAAATATCTACAGTAAAAAACCAAAAACACACCTTTAAGCGAGACATGACGCAAGGGATACTATCTTATAATAGGAATAGTGTCTATGTAGGGCTGCTCGATTATGACAAAAATCTCTCATGATTATTTTTGGTCAATATTGAAATCACAATTATTTAACACAATTACAGCTCGATGATTTGATGAAAGTCTTATTTCACGATACGAGTCATTTTAAATATCAGTAAAATTTCAATTATCAATACTTTAGCAAAAACGAATACTAGCTTTACTAATGTAAGATAAGGTCCTAAAAATAATTACAGAATACAAGTAAACAGTCAGCAATACAAAGAAAACAAAGAAACTAATTACAATCAAACCAGACAAATAAATACAACAGAGCAAAAATACAAATTAAATAAGCAGTGCTCTATTCAAAGTAATAGCCTATGAGTTACAATAACCAAATTTAATAAGCAAATGTGAAAATTACACTGCATAGTCTTACTGTACATTAAATGTAAATTAATCCTTAAAGCAAATTCACTCACTGATCTTGACTGAATTACTTGTAATTTGTTGTGTGATTATCATTAATGACAGATGCAGCAGGAATATTAGGCTGCATTTACTTTAAGAGCTAATGCACAAATCCAATATACGGTTACACGCATTATCTCTGTACATTTACTTAAGACATAACCCACTGTGTAGGTGAATACTCTACAAAAACAAATTTTTTTCATTTGTGTGTGTACTTGTTTAGGCGGATATATGAAGCCTACTCGCTTATCCGCGTGTGCAAACAGGAACAGTGTCTCTTTTGTGGTTTAATGCACTTTAAATAACCCTGTTTAATATCAAATACATCCCGCAGTTTAGCAACAGCAGACTACTCGCTTATTGGCTGATTTGGACGTTACGTTTGGGCTTCTAGGGAGGAATAAAAGTGTACCGCTGTGAAGGAAAGGAAGATATGCTGGACGGAATGCTCAAGCGACACAATAATTGGTTTACCTTGATTATCTTGTAGGGCTGGGCGATAAAATCGATTTTATCGATTAACTCGAATGTGTAGTTTACGTCGACATGTTTGAATGAAAATCTGTTTTCTCTTTTACATCCACCGACGCTCCCCTCTGGGCTCCCGTAGTTCCGAACGGGCTCAGCGTTTGCCATAGATATACACAAACAACATGGCAAATGAACAAGACCGCGGCAGCACAAGTACACCCACCAAAAACATTTACAAACTGAATCCGCAGGGCTGCCAACTCTCACGAATTCACTGTGAGTCTCACGCAATTGTCACTTTTTACACCCTCTCACGCCACACATCCATTTTCTCATGCAGAAAAAAAATAAAAAAAATAAAAAAATAAATATTCGCGAAGCAAAGAGGACGCTGACAGGACACCGACAGAAAAGGTTACTATTGCTATGAAACTAATTCTCAGCTCTCAGGTTCTGTCAATTTAATTACAAAATTCAAACAACAAACACCGTTTTGGCACTTGTAAATGTGACGTGACAGATCTCAGTTCAAGCAGCACGTGAACCGATCATCTGTTACTCTTTACTACTAGTTAATAAACACGAATATAGGTCATTTGAAAGATACAGTTCAACTTACCGAAATGTAATAAAATCGAAAGATCAAAGTTTTTCAACCGCGGAAAGAGGTCCATAAGACAGCTGGAGAACAATGTCACATAACGTTACATTTACCTCAGGAAAACCATTTAATGACCATAGCATGTTATTATGACTTACTATAGAGAGGAGAATTGCTATAGAGAGGAGTATTTAGCCAAATATGATAACTATATTACGTTTTTACCTAGCCTATATCATTAAAATATTATAACGTTATTTTAAAATAAAAATGCATATTTAATTTGAGATGCATGTTATTTTTAACCTTTAATAATACCAACTGACAGGGCTCTGTATGTTTACAGAATTAGGTGGGGGGGTTTTTGGGGGGCGAAAAATTTACATAACACATTAACGTATAGGCTATACTGTACCTAATATTTATCCAAAGGAATCGATATTGAATCAAGATCAGAAATCACAAGAATTTAATTGAAATTGTGAAATTTGTCAAGCAATAATAAAAACAGTAGCATACCAGTCATTGTCCCATGTAAACATTGTGTTGTCACTAAACTTAATACAATTCTGTTTAGTTACCAAATGTTTTGACAATCACAATAAACTTATTTAAAAAACTTTTATCCTCTAATCTTATTATGATAATACAAAAATACTTCACTGCTATTATAGTAAAGACAATAATGATACAATTTAGGGAATTACCAAAGAACAAACAAAAAAGTAAACAGAAAAGTGACCCAAACATATTACAGTAATGATAAACTAAGAGGAAAAACATGATTGTAACAAATGCAACAATGCAAATAAACTTAATGGATTTTTCATTTTTACTTCATGCAAAATTAGATATTTTCTTCATGCAAAACAATTATTATAATTTTTTCCTGAGGCAAAATGTGACCTGGGCATGTTTTTGTGTGATTCACCCTTGGTAGAGTCCATAAAACAAGCCAAAAAGATTTTAATCTGAACCACTTCACACAAACTATACTACAAACATTAACCTCAGATTAAACCACTGCACCATGGGAAGAGAACAGGAAGTGTGGAACTGCTGAACAGAACCAGAACACTCCCACACAGGCTGATAAATAGTAGGGCCAGGGAGTGAAAACAAGGCCCTTCAGCAGAGAGAGGCTTTCTGCTCAGCTTCACAATCCCAGGTGCTCAGCGCTGTCAAGCAGTATGTGAAGAGCTCTCACACACAGCCCAATGTCAATGGCACGCCAGAACCCATTTACCTGTTGCTGTGGGTACGAGCTGAGTGCAGGGAGACACTGATGAGGATTAAATATGCTGCAAAACAACTGCACACTGAAGGAGAGCCACTCACTGACAAATGAACACACATACAGCTGCACTCTCTCTGTGACTCAAAGAACAATTACAGACAAGAGACAGGCAGGGAAAGTAAAGAGTCAGTTGGATGGTTGAACTTACATTTACATGCTCACTCAAACATAAAAAGCCACATATACATTCTTCACAGATAAGTGGCGCTAACAAATAAATTAAAGCACTCAATGGCATTTACAGATTTGAGTTCATTCCTTCCCGCCTGACACAGACTCCTCTAACCCTTGGTTTCCCTCAGGCTGAAAGGCTGCATTGAGCAGCAGTCGTCTGTACAGGGTGTCTCTGTCTTGCCCTTGCTGCATATGCACCACAAATCCTGTTAGAACTGTTTAGTGATGTTTGTGTCTCTCTGTGCATTCATCTGCTGAAGCCGGACACAAAGGACACAGACACGACCACCTGGTTCAGTGAACAGAGCTGAGAGACAGATGTGGCCTAAAATTACACACAAACACTACAGTATCCTATATTCAAGACTAAGGATGCGATGTGGCGAGCAGCTTAAAAATCTCCTGCTTGTATTACATATTTCACTGTCCAATAACATAACATATTCAGTGTAGCTATTTCGAGAGAGTAAATAAATAAAACAACAGGTTAAACGTTCAATATTAGGGACTTAAAATTGATCAGTTTTGGTCTCCATTTAAAATGTCAGAAAATAATTAAATGTTCACTGCGAGTGATACAAAAAAGTGCTCATTTAAAGTTAGTCCTTAAAGGAATTACCCTAATTAATTATAATTTAATTTAAAAAAATGCAAATTCCACACTGAAAATGATAATGTTGTTGTGACCGCAATTTACTTTCATTTAAAACATACCATTTATTTTTCAAATATAAGTTGTGTCCCAACTTATAAAGGTGGGCGTACACTGTGAGTTTGGACACTCGGGAGGTCGTGAGTCAATACACACATTACATGTCAGTTAACCTGATAATCGCGTCAAAGCAGCTGGTACACGGCACGACTGTCCTGCATGGCATTCGCATGAGCTTTCACGCTAAACACGTTGGAGACTAACTTTCAATGCTGCTGCTATAGGTTCGGATAGAAAAAAGAAAGAAAAGAAAAATACTAGTGAGCAAATAATTTGGTGAAATTTAACATGTTTGAAAATTATCGGGAGGTGCTTGTAAGTTACTCGGCTCTTCCCGCCATTCCTCTAAAACAATGCGAGCATCAATGATTTTCACGCGATTTCTCCCGAGAAAATAAAAATAAAAATAAAAATCACCCGCAAACTCGTACGACTGCAAAAATCATACTGTGTACGACCGGCTTTACCCACACAGATTCATCCCAATAAGCTAAAAAAAAAAAGTGTCTGTTTCAAACTGGTCCAAAAAAATAAAAAATTATAATTAGCAGTTGACCAATTATTTTTTGATGGCCAATGCCATGATCTCAGAGAACAGGGTGGCTGTCTATTTATAATTTATATCACTTATTTAATTAGAAATAAAACAATATATATAATTTGGGTACTGGGAATCATGTTTTTCAAACAAAGACAAGGTAACACTCATTTTACATACAGCACACAGTGAAAATGACATAAATATGACAGTGGACAATTGAATATAGTTGAAATTAAGAGTTTAAAGTTGCAGAAATGCACTCTTCAGAAGATCTCACAGATGGATTTGACCAAGTCTGCAAGGTTTGTGAAATTAAATGTTTATTAGATATTCAAAGATGTTTAAATTATATAAATGCGTATTTGCTGAACGCTAATGGTAAATGATAAAGTATTATAATGTTTGCCTTTCTATTATTAATAATATAAAAGCAAACACCACAATACTTTTTCGTATACAGTTTACTTTCTTTTTTTAACAGTTCTATCTAATAACTTGAACAGAGACCATAAACTAATGAAGACAGAGAATAAGAGCACTGTGTGCTTAGGCACTGTTCTCAGCTCTGTCAAAATAAAATTCCTCATTTCCGACACATATAAACTTATCACTTCATCTAAAACAACAACATGTTTATTAGATCCTATACCAACTAAACTACTGAAAGAAGTGTTATCTGTAGTGGAAGAGCCTCTCCTCAATATTATTAACTCGTCTTTATCTTTAGGTCATGTTCCAAGAACATTTAAACTGGCAGTTATAAAACCTCTCATTAAGAAACCACAATTAGATCATAATAATCTAGCAAATTATAGACCCATTTCAAATCTTCCATTTATGTCTAAAATATTAGAAAAAGTGGTGTCCGCTCAACTGGGCTCTTTCTTGCAACAAAATGATATCTATGAAAAGTTTCAGTCTGGATTCAGACCGCATCATAGCACTGAAACTGCGCTCGTTAAAATCACAAATGATTTACTTTTAGCTTCTGACCAAGGCTGTATCTCAATACTAGTTTTACTTGATCTTAGTGCTGCGTTCGATACTATAGATCACACAATACTCTTAGATCGACTACAAAATTATACTGGTGTTCAAGGACAAGCACTAAGCTGGTTCAAATCATACCTATCTGACCGCTACCATTTTGTCTATTTAAATGGAGAAAAATCGATCATAACTCCAGTAAACTATGGAGTGCCGCAGGGATCTGTATTAGGCCCCCTGTTATTTTCAATATATATGATGCCACTTGGAAATATTATAAGGAAACATGGAATTAGTTTCCATTGTTATGCTGATGACACTCAAATATATATTTCATCACGGCCGGATGAAAACGCTACATTTTCCAAATTGACAGAGTGTGTTAAAGATATAAAAGATTGGATGACGCGTAATTTTCTTTTATTAAATCCAGACAAGACAGAGGTAATACTTATCGGTTCAAAAAACCGCCCACAAAACCTCGCACAATACAACTTTAACATCATAGGATGTCCTGTTACTTTATCCTCTACAGTAAAAGACCTGGGTGTTATACTCGATTGCAACCTGTCTTTTGAAAATCATATTTCATATGTTACAAAAACAGCCTTTTTCCACCTTAGAAACTTTGCTAAGCTACGTAATATGCTATCAGTTTCTGATGCAGAAAAGTTAGTTCATGCATTCATGACCTCGAGACTGGATTACTGTAATGCTTTATTAGCTGGTTGTCCTGCATCCTCAATAAACAAGCTACAGTTAGTCCAAAATGCCGCCGCTAGAGTTCTTACGAGATCAAGAAAATATGATCATATAACACCGATTTTATCATCACTGCATTGGTTACCTATAAAGTTCCGTATTAATTACAAGGTATTGCTACTGACTTATAAAGCCCTAAACGGCTTAGCTCCAGTCTATTTAACGGATCTTCTATCGCCCTATAATCCATCGCGCTCTTTGAGATCACTAAATTCAAGGCTTTTGGTCATACCTAGGATATCCAGAACCACCAAAGGAGGGAGAGCATTTTCACATTTGGCTCCAAAACTCTGGAATAGTCTTCCTGATACTGTTCGTTGCTCAGACTCGCTCTCCCAGTTTAAAACTAGATTAAAGTCGCATCTCTTCAGCCAGGCATTCATATAATCCTACAGTTCAAACTACAATCCGGCCTCTAGCTCATAAATGCCAGAGGAGAACTGGCCCCCGACTGAGCCTGGGTTCTCCCAAGGTTTTTTTTTTTCTCCATTAAGGCACCTGATGGAGTTTTAGGACACCATTAGGTCACTTGATGGAGTTTTTCGGTTCCTTGCCACTGTTGCCTTTGGCTTGCTCAGTTGGGGATATTTTGGGGATATTTAATTTAATTTTATCAATCAATAAATTCCTCTTGAAACAAACTTTGTTGTATTATTTTAATTTAATACTGTGAAGCTGCTTTGATGCAATCTGTATTGTGAAAAGCGCTATACAAATAAACTTGACTTGACTTGACATTGGCCAAATAGAAAAACTTATTGGGCAACTCCAATATTTAAAAAAAACAAGCAGAACATCATATATATAAGCTATATCGGTCAACCACCAATTATAATATAACCCTGTCTGCACTTTTTTTGATTTTAGACGCTCACTGGCCTGCCATAATAATGTGGGTGCACTCTGTCACCACTAGACATCTCACTCACATGTACACAAACACTTCTGAAGAGAGACTGCAGTGTGCTCTGAGTCAGTTTGCTTTGGCTCAGAATCAAATCGACCATCATCACCTTGGCAAACAATTCCTGGAATCCTGAATAAATTATTCATCTGAACAAGTTTCCTCCCCGCTGCCTGTCTCAACCCCCCTCCTCGCTCTCTCTCACCCTCTAAGGCCACAGACTGAGCTTCACTTAATGAACCTGGCTTAGTGTGTGTGCGCACACAAAGAACTGACCAAATACAGCCACACCAATGATAACACACACACACACACACACACACACACACACACACTAGTTCTGCATGCATTCAGCAGTGAGTACTTCAGGACAAAATGAGGAAGAAAATGAAGACAGAGGGAACTGTGTTAAACACAGAGGGACAACAGTTCAGGGGCCTCTGAGGCTCAGTCATTTAAGGGCTACATTGACAAGCACAGCCGTCCAGTTCTTGCCCCCACACGGCCAGCCCTCCCCTCATGGCCGCACATGCACCACCCTGCCCGGGGCTCTAACGTACTGCAAAATCAGCAACAATACAAACTCACAAGCGCGTTAATAAAAGAGTTATTTAATAGTATTCTGAATCTGGTGGATCCTGAAAGCACATGGCAAATCTGGCACCTATGTGCATTTTCCTTCCGTTCTTTTCCAGCCAAAAGCACTACATGAAGGGTAGACTGTGTTATTAGACTGCTGTCATCACTAACTCCAGAAAGAACAGGGAGTACATGCTCCAATGAATAATTCATGCATTTGAGTCCACTCAGTCAGGGCTCTATTGATAAACAAAAGAGAGGCTCTACAAAAAAACAAAAAAAACCAGTCGATTAACCTGTTTGCGCAAAGCCCCTGCACCTACCCTTCCCTCCCTTTTCATTTTCTCTCAGTCTCTCTCACAGCTGGAGATAAGTGCCTGACAAAACCTTTCAGAAAATGCAGTGTCTGTGAGAGAGAGACATGTGGCCCAGACACACACACACACACAAACACGGAGTAGCTGATGGATCGTGCATACTGTTCCAATTCACCACCCTCACACTGATACCATTAACCTTGTGAGGCCTCAGGGTGAGAACCATAAAGGGCCTCTTCAAACTGAGCCCTCCTCATATGACTATACATCATACCACTACTAATGACATAGACCAACCAACACCCCCATTTCCTCTATTTCTCTTTCTCTCTCTCTTTTAAAATGCATAAAATGCATTTGTTACAAAACCAATCGATCAGTTTCAGAAAAAAAAAAAAAAAACATACAAGCTGCCAACAATTAGGGCAGCCTGTAATGGCCACCATTCACATCAATTACTAAAAAAGGTTAAATAATTCCTGCTAGATGAAGCTGACCTAATGACCTTTAACTGGGCCGGCCTCTGTCAGTGCCTCCATCTTTGTCTTGATTTTCGTTTTTTTTAGTTCTGTTATGTGCAGACACCTCTTTTGGCTACTTTTATTTATAGGGGCAGCATAGGAAACAAAAACAAGAAAGGGGAACAGATTCAGGAAACAAATTCAAACTTGCACAAGGCAGATTCAAACTAGGCACTAACCACTATGCCTCTGACCACTGTAATCAATGTAATCATATGCATCACTACTCAACCATATACTTGCATGTTTTTGTGCATGCGCCTTTTGCAGACTCTGACAGATCAAAAATAGATAGCTATTAAGCTGCAGAACATTTAAAACCCCTACACTGTCCAATAATGTCTGCAAAGACCCTGCTGTGTTATCGTCGTCTCTTTGACCAGACAAACTCGTTGACTGTCAGGGCAGAGGACACGTTCAAAAAAATTATAAATAAAAATAAAAAACACAAATGAGGCAAACACAATGCACAACGAAAACATAGCGTCACAGTACATCACATACCTGTTTGTGCATTTCAATGTTCAGCCCATAGGACATCTCATAGTACTGCAAGAGAAAATGAGAAAGGCATTCAGCACACAAGTAATAGTATTATGATATTGCCTACAGTAGCACCTCTCTCTCAATTTATTTCCTAGTTTAACAAACAAAACAAAAAAGACAAAAAAAGAAGTTAAGTACACAAAGCTAAGACACAGATCATTGCCTGATTATAGGAGTAGAGAGCAATGTTTATGAATCTCTCTGCTAACACTTATTTAGCGACCACTTACTATTTACTCAGTCAGCACCACTACCATTCATGGAAGCAGAGTTCTCAAAAGTTACTAAACAGCTCTTAAAAACAAACTAAGCAAAGATTGACAAATAAGCATCTCATCTGTTATCCTTCACTCTCTCTTTCTACACCCTTTTCATCTCTAAGAAACATTTACTTTCCCTCACAGGCATCTGTGTCATCTCAAGATAAAAGTCCTTTTTCGACACTAAAAATAGTCGATCAGACTATGTTCATCCAAACAACTAAGGCAAAAAAAAATTCTTGGAGCATGTCTGTGTATTTCAGTTAGTTTATCTGGTAGTGGCCTTTTTACCACACGGCATTCCTCCGAAAAATAATATTTAACAAAGGTGCCAGCATGTTGAGTCAATACCTACTGCATGTTCAAATAAGATAAGAGAGAGTAGAGCTCAGTTAACACTGTTCAACCTGTGTACTGTTACATCACATCCTGATGGAATTCAGTTTCCACTCAATGGACTTCTAGTAAGAGGTGTTCTTCTGCCACACTAATATTAGTGTGATTCTTGAATTGCACACAAGAGCCGTGACTGAAATCATCCTGAAGGTTGATAACGTTTCAGCTGGGTAGTAATTTAAGTCAAAAACAACTATACACACTTGAATTGTATAAATGCATAGATTGTTTGATTTTCAATTGGCTAGCTGAGAAGATCAATGACAGCCCAACAATCGTCGTCCTTTACATTCACTGAACGCAATTATTGTAACATTCTTATTTAATCTTGACAAATTACTTACAATAGAGTGGACCCTTAAATGTCGTTCATAACAAAAAAAAAATCTAAACCTGATTAGACTGAGCAAGCCAGTCTTTTTTCTTACTCGAGTCAAGAGACACTCAGCATCTGGAAGATGGAACAAGTAGTAACTCCCTGTCCAAAACCCCCTCCAGGCATTTTACAACAAATAAAAACACCCACACTCTTATAATCTCACCACTGATCCTTCGGTGCAATCAATGCAAACGCTATTACACAATAAATAGAGGTAGTGGATACTAAACATTAGCTCAGATAGCTGGCTGGTGGCCCTATTGATGTTTTCATGGAACAAAAGATAGCAGACCTCAGATTAAAAACAAACTTGCTCTTACCATGACATAATGTCGCTGCATCTCTGTCTTCTCATTTGCCAGTTTGTCATACTCCACTTTAAGACTATAAGAAGAGAGAAAGAAAAGGAATGAGTTCCAATCGTTCCTGAATGGCAAAGTCACTTCAAAATCTAGGTGGTAACATACACATGGGATTTATTGACAAATACTTGTTGTTTTTACAGTTGTTTAAATGAAATTACAAATAAAACATTAAACCACTATTACAGTTAGCCTACTGTATATAATGGTAAATTACATAATACATGGTTTAATATGGTTATAGTTACTTAACTCTGTTATGACAACTGCCAGGCTTAAGGTTACACTGAGGCTGCATTTGATTTACTCAGACTTAAAGCAGAATCAGAACCATCTCTGAGTCTACAGGTAACAGGTGTGAAATGTATCATCACATAGGTGATTAACAGCAATATTTACCTGTGGTACTGAGCTTGAAGGAACTGAAATTCATCTTTGATCCTGTCACAAGATTCTGCTACAGTGAATTTGAAGCCTGGCTGACCAGGCTGGTGAGGTGCCTGAAAAAGAATAGCCTTCATTTATGTAAACTGCTGTAAAGCATAAAACTCACATTATTCATATAATCTAACCTAGTCACTGATGCAATATGCTATTATACCAACTGTGTTTTTAATGTGTCACTGCAGCTTTGACTTCCTACCACTATTACCAAAACAAACATCGACCTTCTCCATTTTACAGCAGTCCATCCATATAGGTCTCAGGTTTTACTTTCACTGTATTTTTGAACAAGTTATGGGTATAACCACGGGTGTCAATAACACATTTCATGCTTCCCGATTTTCAAGGAAATTATATTTCATCGGAGCTGAATTGCGGTTTGTCAGAAGTGCCCAGGCGCTCCCTCGAGCTCGGCCTGTCGGTGGTTTGGACACTCTAGTGGGAACAGCCTCCAACACTCAGCAGCGGTCGGCGCGACACAGACGGGTCACTGCGTCTAAACAGCCCCAGAGAAAAACTAGCAACTGATTCCCCTCCTTCCATTTTTTTCCATTCATTTTTTTTCTACTTTAAAGTGAGATGAAAACGTACAACTGCTCAGAAGCAAGTTAACGGACACCCAGAAGAGCGCATTATTGTTAAGTTTTAGCAGAAATAAAGGACACGCCGCGCGAGAGAAACGTCACGCGACACAATAGTGCGCGAGGATCACGAGCTCAACGGTCGAAAAGGTAACGCGCTGGACACAATGCATCAATATAATTTATGTTACTCACCGGATGCCGGCCCTGCGGATACATCTTGAATGTATCCTTTCTGAGGCGAAGATCCAGGGGATGTGTCGTTCTTCAGTAATCCGAGTAGATGAGCGAGAGCCCGTCCGTCAGCCCTCCCTGCACTCGCGGACACACAAAGCCCAGTCGGTCCACCCGATCCACGCGCTTCTAGCACTCCTTTCCCCCGGTTTAACCCCTTTATCCTTCACAGAGCCGATGAGCAAAACAAAAACACATCGCGTTGGCTCATTATCTCCAATAAGAGTCAAGCATTCAGCTGCGCGTGTGCTGTAAACACAGAATAGTTGTGTAGAGTGAGTCAAACACACATTTGCTGCTTGTCATTTGCGCTGCGAGCTGCGACTAACAAGCTGCTTACAAGTCTTCTCGCAATAACAAGATTACCTGACTGCTGTTTGCTTGAATGTAACCCGACAAGATTACAGAACAATGTCAAAAATGCGAGATAAGACATACAGCAACCTAGCAATTCCTCGATAAACAGATTAAAAAAATACATTTATTCCATTTATCACAATCGACCCTCGAAGTGAATACGAAATAGCAGCTCTGCAAATTGGAAAACAGGAACAGAGAAAATAAAGCACGAAGAGCGCTCATTTGCTAAATAAACAGTCTAGATTACAAGTGGATTCTTTTGAAAGTTATCTTCCGCGTTACCTTTAGTCTCCATAAAATCCTTTTCCGCGAATGTAAATACAGCATTAATTCCTTTCTCCGCGGAAACGTCGAAGTCCTCCACTCGTGACCTTATACGATCAGTATTAGGCGCTGGTTGGGAATCAATCCCAACCCTAGAAAAGCAGCGCCTACAACCGCTTCGAGAATGGTTTCCTCTGTTGAGACTCGCGTCTCGCTTGAACACAATTCGCAGAATCGTGGTTGTCGGAAAATTCCCCCAATCCCTATTTGCTTGTTTGTTTGTTTAAAAAGGTCTGGTTGTGAAAAGTTTGCCTCGTACGAGCCAGCCGCTCTCAATCGCTTTGCCTAGTTTCTCCAACACTCGCAGTACCACACACAGACTGCCCACTGACACGCGGGCTCAACTACCGCGAGAACAACCGAACGCGACCAATCAAATCTCGAAAAGGACTTCACCATGACCGACCAATCAAACCTGGGGTCCCACGTGGGACACGCCTGTTCTGCGCGTGCTGATTGGCCAATCAAAATCTGACCTCATGTTCGCCATTTTGGCTCTAAAATAGGTTGCTTTCCCCGTAGACAAACAACTTACATGAGCGACGATTGTTCGAAGTCTAGCCACAAACTGAAATCTCAAGAGATAGATTGTAGCCTAAGAAATACATTTTACAAGCGAAATTGTCTGTTGCGCTTTTATTCACTGATTTATGACCATGGCTGCTACTGGCTACTGCTGTTTCAACGAAAAGCAGTTGTAAGTTTCATTAATTCTGGTTATAATTACTTTGACGTTTCATGGATAATGTTTTAATGTCATATTTTCAATAAACCGCGAACTCGTCACTGATAAAAAAAAACCAACAAAAAAAAACCGAGCGACTGGTATGAGCCTAAACATCCTTCAAATGTCCAGTTTTATCCCTTCCAAGGACGCCTATAACAGTGATGTGAGAGGGCACCCTCACTGCCAATGTATAGTTATGCTACCGATTCTGAATGTAACTCAAATTAACAGCATAATCTGTGAAATCAGCCCTCATTACTTGATTCACGCTGTCTGCTCAGCAACACCCTCCATGATGCCCACGTCTGCGACCGAAAAAAAAAAAACCCAACCTATCATGTGTTGCTCAGACCCACGTGGGGGCGCGGCTCGTTGTTCTGCGCCCGCCGACCAATCAGAGCGCTGGCCTGCATCTGATTGGCTTAGAGCGACACGGGTTGTCAGTTCGAGACCTAAGTTGTCAATCAAGCCCACGAGGGGTAGAGCGCTGACAAATGCCTGTGCCTCTCAGCCTCCCGCCTGCGAATAGTGCTTGGAATGGCTGCTTAATTAGCTTCGAATGGCTTTTCCTTCCAGCTCAAACAATCTGTCACTACCATGTGGTAAAAAGAGCCCTGCGTAAAACAAAAGAGGGAAAAGCTAGTAGGGGCTAAATATCAGTTTGATTTTTTTCCCTATGTATGCAAGTCGCATTACCACAAAACAAAACATTTATTCCACTTAAAGGCTGGTTCATCGTAGCCAACTGTTTCTGGCTTTATTTGTTTTCACCAAATAGGGATATAATCTGATATGTTTAATAGTCCTCCATTGTTATTTATTTTTAGTCATTAAAAAAAAAAAAAAAAAAAAATTAGACATTTGCTGTATAAAACACAAATCTGAGATACCTGATCATGAAATGCTTTGTTAAACTGAAGCTTCTGTCTAATTGGACACATTTAAGATGTTTGTACTCAGAGACTTCAGGGTCATTTCAATACAAAAGATCTGTGAAAAAGCCAACCATTGTTCGATTAAACTGTAAACTTTTGTCCATCCTATTTGGGAGGGTTATTGGCTGGAACAAATGTCAGGAGTGGAATCAGGGATGGAGCATGGAGTCACAAAAAGAGCCATCATTTATGCATTATTGTTTTAACACTTAAGAGAACTGTACATCAACATTTGTGTCAGTGCACAAATGTAAGATTGATTTTTTTCTCTCCTGGAATTACAGAAATGTTCAAAATGCTAAACTGGGTTAATGGCAGATATCCTTCTATGAAGAGTAAGCTATCTTCAAGCCACTTGTGTACCATTGGTGTGCACAGAGATAATGGAGATTTCCTGCTTGCTCAGTGACCCCTAAAAAGGGTCTATATAATACAACAAAAGTGAGAGTCAATGAGTTTTCAACCCACAGACAAGGGCTAACAAAGTCCTGTCAAGTCTATTTTGATGACCATAGTAACAGCTGAAGATGACAGACTGCACCCCACCCCTCTTTTCAAATTACTGCCTTGGCTATAAAACCAAGTATTTGTCGTATACCTGCAACAGTTTAATTTCACTGTGTATTTATGTGTTGCTATATAACCATTGCTAAAGGATCGAACTTATTTATCCGCAATATGGAGACGCACAACGGATTCATACCCAAGTGTCTGTTCATTCGCACCTTTGTTCTGACAAACACGCTTTGTATTTTCATGCTAATGTTTCTCCAAATGATAGCTGGCAGGATTATCCTCAGTATGTGAGAAATGCTTCTTTCTCATTCTCTGCCTTCCTGTTTTTTCATCCACACAACCCTCCTCTACCTACCTCTCTCTTCTTTGCTTGATTTCCCTGGTAGTGGAGCAGAAAACTAGGTTTCGACTCTGATGGTGTGCATGCATTGTGGGGCGCCTCTGTCTCTGGATTATTGACGTGCTTTCATACGTGGGATTGGGGCCTGAAAAGAGACATTCCTGCTTACAATAGCTTCAGTGTGCAGCGCTCGGCTGAATGGGCCATGGTGTATCAGAGTGACTTGTCAGGCTGTAATCAATGCAAACAGGATGAAAGGCCTTATCAAAAGAGACAAATGCAGACATGAGCACTGTCGCCAAATGAAAACAAGAGTAAGAAAGATGGAGGTTTTGGCAGTTGGCCCTAGCCTGTTGTATGTGGAGTGTGTGTGTGTGTGTGTGTGTGTGTGTGTGTGTGTGTGTGTGTGTGTGTGTGTGTGTGTGTGTGTGTGTGTGTGTGTGTGTGTGAGTGAGTGAGTGAGTGAGTGAGTGAGAGAGAGAGAGAGAGAGAGAGAGAGAGAGAGAGAGAGAGAGAGAGAGAGAGAGAGAGAGATAAGCACTTAGAAATTCTGCTTCTGTTCCAGTAAAAGTAATATCTTCCAATCAGGAGCCTTGGCATAACCATGCTGACTCACACACTGCTCAAAGAAATAGCATATATTAGATGCTAATGTGCAGGTAATGAATGATATATATCCATATAAAAGGACTTAGTGCTTGTGGATCTGTGACCGTTAATCCAACACTTTGATTTGGGAGCTGCCAGAGATGATGGGTAAAGAAAAGCTTCTCTTTAGGGATTCGCCTCCCAATCCAATCTGCATCTGTACTGATGGATTCACTATAATCTCACCATAAAGAAGAAAGAGATTCCACACAGGAACCTGTGGCACATAAGCCTGTTGAGAACTCAGCTGGCTGTCACAGTGTGTGAGTGTGTATAAGCCTGTTTTGAGCGCAGCTGAGTGTGAGTGTGTGTGTGTGTGTGTGTGTGTGTGTGTGTTAGGAGAGGGTGTTATATGTTCATAAGCCTGTTTGGGACACAGCTGCCTATCACAGCTATTTGAAAAGCTCCGGGGGTAAGCCACAGGGGCATGAGAGCTCTCTTGAAAAAACTTGGCAGCAATACTTTGCTGAGTTTTTCTCTATGTTGTCTAAGGAATCAATAGCTGTGTCCACTCTTAGGTTCAGAGACAGGTTAAGTACACATTTAAAGAGAATCTGGATTACTTTTTAAGGCTTAAAACATTTATGGGGCCTCTTTGTGTATGTTAGACTCTCCATAAAAATGGTGTAATGGAGAACATTTTATGATCCATAAGAGTCTGACGTTTCATTGGGAGAAGGACTATTGCTTTTATACAACAGGTCAATAAACAAAAAGCTAGGGATATGTTCACAACCCGATTGGTCGGCTTGATACGAATACTTTACGATAGAACTTACCGAACATCCAAAACATTGCTGTGTGCTGGGCTAAATGTGCCTGCTGTATGTGCGGATAATGTGCAAAGGAATAAAAACAGCAGCAAGTATCCCTCCGTCACACACAAATGAAGATCTGTGTGTGAAGATCATAAATGAGCATCTGCAACTTACTTTCAGCAACTCATCTGTGGCGATGTGTGTTGCAGTGGCGCTGTCATATCTGGCTATAACATGTCATATAGCCTATAACACGCTCTCACATGTTTATTAATAGAGTAAAATTTACATATGTGATTTCAACAATCAGATGCATTTAGACTTTTCCAGTTTCATCTGGAATGCGTCTCAGACCACCTCCTGAAGTCGTTCGAGTGATCGGATTTAAATCCGTCTCGAAAGCGTTTCAGAAGGCATTTACACCTGGTCTTTTCATGATCAGATAGCTATCCAATCAGAGAAAATGCATGAAGTGACCAGGTGTAATTAGGCCCTTACATTTTAGACACAATTGCCAGCTACATTGTTTTTGCTCCTCCAATGTTCCAAACGAAGCCACAGCAGAAGTGGCATTATTGAATTAATCAATGTTCTTGAACTATTCAGTTGAGTGATTGATTCAATGTCTCATTTCATTTCTGAATGAATCAATGTGTTTGAATGAATCAGTTGAATGAATGAATGAATGAATGAATGAATGAATCAGTGACAAGAAATGACCAGCGGACTATTATATCGCTGCTCGATGACACTGAGATTAAATTATCTTGACTCTGATCAGTTATTAATATGTATATATTATATTATTATTTTTATAGTAAAATAGTAAACGCATTACATAAGTGCTTTCACACTTTGAGAGAAAAAGCGAGAGAAACAGAAAGAAGCAAAGAGTTCTTCAGAGGGGTGCAGTTATTTTTGGTGATTGAGACAAGTGGATAGGGCTTTAAAAGCAGGTCAACAAAGTGGCCAGGTGCTGCAGGCGGAGTGTGAAAGCTTGGGGGGACGAAAAGTCAAGCACCTCCTCAACACCGCCAGTATCTGTAGTGCCAACCAAGCTATCATCTGACAGAGAACAGAGGATGAGAGGAAATATAGCTGGCTTTACACCTACACACACATAAAAGCCCACAGATATACTTGTTCATGCTCACTAGCTGTGGAGTGGGTCTACTGAACACTCTCGCACATGGCACCTCTCATTAAAAACTAGTAACTGTATAATGAGAAACTATATATATGTTAAAAGACAACAACTTGATCTATAAGCTGGTGATGGTAGATGTGAGGCTTTTGTTTGTTGGAAACATTTATCCTTTGTTCACAGCTCCTTTAAGACATTTTATGAACAATTTGACAAATCACAAACACTCAAAATTTCCCTGGTGGTGGGGGTGGGGGGGTTGTTCTCTATGGGAAGATTTCATGTAACTATTCCTGTATCCTTTGACACACACACACCTGTCCAAATGCAGTTTTGTAGGAGGCCCAGTGTAAAACAAAGGTTATCACCTCAGATCAAGTCTTAAGGGAGACACGCAACAAAGAGCAGTAGTCCAGCCCAGCCCAGCCCAGCCCTGAGGGTCTCATTAGCATGACACAGCTGTGATCAAGTTAGCACACCCAATATGCCCATGCTATCCCCCTCCACCCCACACAACAACATTACTGCAAATAAGTCTTAAATGGAACCTGCTTTTCTCATTAATGATGAGTTTTATATATTTTGATTAAAAATATATTTAAATAGCTGGATTGACACATTTTCGATTGTAGGGTCAGTGATAAGGCGTGGTACCACTTAAATTGCAAAGGACAAATAAAATGATATATTTATTTATTTATTTGTTTATTTACACATTGGTTAAACATAACTTTCTCTTAGTGACAATTAAGAACAAATATTCATTAATTTACCTTTTTTTTTTTTTTTTTTACAAAACAAGCAACACTTTTTTAGTTGTTCTGCCCAATGGCCAGAGATCTGTATGGGAATTTACATTTAAGACCACAGGTTATTCGAAAAATAATTGTAGCAATAATTATTTTGTTGAAAGGACCTTTATCTGCTTTTTCCAGCTGTCATTCCAATGAAAAGGCTTCAGATTTTTCACTTAAAAGGTGAAGCTTTAATTTGTGAAGCTTTCACAGATTGTTCTTTTCTTCAGAATTTTCTAGCATCCAGCTGTCTTCTCCCTTCTTATTGCTCATTATCTCATGTTATTATTTTGATCAAAGATAAACCCCCAATTCACATGGCAAAAGGTGCACATACGAACAAATTATGTTCTGCACAGTAAGTTTAGAACTGTGCAGAACTGAATAAACACAAAAGCAGAGACCTATGTGTATACATAGACAGACAGACAGACAGACAGACAGACAGACACACACACTATCAAATATATCATACAAACATCTGTCTTGTGCAGTCTTATCATATACAGTATAACATCTCTCTCTTCCTCACAAATCTACACAAATGGAAGAAGATATCATCACATCCTTGACCTGGAACTCCTGTGGAACTCTATCATGCTTTCAACATCTACAATCCCTTGCTCTCTCGTTCTGTTGACTTCACAGAGTGCCGCTACCTTGTTATCAGCGTTTCCCTGTAGTCCACTTAGAGAAAGGGTTAGGGAGCTTCCCAAGGTCCACCTAACTCACTAGAGACTGCTGACTATTCTGCCACTAAAGTTCTCTCTTTCTTTATCTACCTCTCAGATAGTAACACATTTCCCAAACTCTTGGACAAACTCCATCAGTGTGTAGCCAATCACACTGTGAAACTCAGATAAGGTTAAGTACTCTTTGATAGTATTATTGAGTGAGTTTGACACTTATGCAGAAGGAGAGAGCTCACTGTCACGGCCCACAACCCACCATCAGGCACATATTTCTGCAGGCATTTTTCATAATGATATTCAAACCTCATGACTCAGAGGATGGGTGAATATGTGAAAAATAGATCGATAACTCTTGTTGATGGTACTATTTTGTTAACTGTACATTCAAAGGGGGGTGGTGGTGCTTTTTGGCCTTGGATTATACTATGCTAGACCTCTAATATGTTTTTCAGAGTAAAATAAATAATGTAAATCATGATTTACTAAATATCTAACAAAAAAAAAAAACACGATTTTAATATTTCATATAGTTCATATTTTCATATAATCTTTGAGGGAGATGAAAGAAAATATATTTGTCTTTCTGTCCTTGATGGAGGACTTAAGCACAAAACTCACCTTCAGCTTCTTAATCCATAATTAATGCTATATCATTTTAATGCTGATATAATTTTTAATACATAATACAACTATTGGTGGAGGGATGCCAGAGGACTCCGGATGCCGGAGGACTTGTGACAAGTCTTTACTTCCTCCTTAAGTTATTGTACCTACTGTACAATATATTTGACTAAATGTACCTACTGTACAATACCGATTAAATCAACTTTGTTGCATTGGAAGCAATATATCGAATATCTTTCTTTGCATGCTGAAACCCAAATATGCTCTTTTCATTTACCAAATTATTATTTCAATTATCACTTCATGTTTATACAGATCATTATATATTAAGTAAAATTTGTTAATTCACAAAAAAAAATTAAAAAATGTATGAATATTTTTCTCATTATTAATACGTAATACAAAATAATACAAAATTCTGTTATTTGTTCCTAGCACTTCCATTAATCAAAAAATGACTAAATGTACATACACAAAAACAATATGTTCATTCATCAATGTTTACAAAACATTGAAAGCATTTACATTTCATTTTACATTACATTTCACTTTGATATACACGGTTTCATCGTGTTAGACTGGTCTGACGTATTGTGGCCTGCTGCTGTGTGCTGGGAATCTGTTATTATAGCAAGACATTTTCCTCAGGGATCAATGAAGTTCTATCGTATCCTATTCTAATTATGCTACAGAGAATTAACATGACCTCTTACCAGTGAGAAAGACAATTATGTTAAGTTTAGAACGGTAATGAGATTGAAACAAAATGGATTCTTGACAAACTAATTCATCTCAATGTTCTTTTGCATTTCTTGCAGTATCTTCAAAATCTTCAGTTCCTTAAAACATGCCTATCTTTTTTCAACCCTGTATTACCTGCTTCATAAATGACCATAAACTCTGCTTGAGTGCTTTTAGAAAGCTCAACCTGCCATCTTGACCTAATGAACACTGCTGGAATAAAGCAGCCGTGTTGTATCTAATGCTCAAGTCTTAAGAGGTTTGTCCCCTTCTGTGAGGTGATGGTGTTTCTGGGAATATGCTACAAAACGCTGTCTCTGTACTTTTATGTCAATGCTACTGCTTTATTCAACTCACGTAAAGTTCTGCATTTTCCTCCTTCTTTCCTTCTCTCACGGCAGAAAGCTTTTAAGTCTGTGTACAGTTTGCCGCTAGCACTGAAAAGTGATGAGCGTGCCATAACCTGTTGCTTTTAGTGATTACCTTCCATTTGCATTATTTATACAGTAAAATCCTTTCGGTTGCTTTTTAAAGCATTATGTTAACAAGGGGAAAGAGTCACAGCAGCCACGGTTCACTACCACAATAAAGAATTGATCTGAGCAGGATGTGCTGCTTTTAACCTTCCTTTTTAAAGGCTCCATTAATGCACTCACAGAGAAGAGTGGAAATCCCAGCATGCACTAGTGTTAATGGCACTGTGACAGAGGCCTGGGCGGACAGTCTGGATTGTGCGTCACTGACAGCCTACAACCTACAGGGTGTGAAATCTCTCTCTCCTGCTCTCTCTCAAACACACACATACACAAACCTGACTACACACACACACACACACACACAAATAACTCAACAGCATGAGGTGGAGTGACTGGGTGCCATCACAAGCAGAGAGAATAGGAAATGGTTTCAAAGGTGAATTCAGGCAACCAGATCCAGCAAACAGTCAAAACAAGTAAAGGTAAACATCACAGGCATTGTGTGTAAACCGCAGTTGATGGATTAGAACTGCACACTTGCTTTCAAAGAAGGATGATTAATATCACATTATAGGCGTAGCCGGTGTCATCACACAACAGGTATTTGCTAAAGTTAGCCACAAATATCTGAGGACAAAAGAACAAAGAACAAAATGAGAGGAATAAAATGAGACCATTACATTCACACATCACTGCTGATGTAAGTATCGACGCAGACTGACGTGTGAGGGAAATGTTTGTATAGATTTGAGTTACGTCAGTTACAATACAGATTTACTGCAATATTCCCACCAGGGTTATGTGCCATTTAAAATCGATTTGAGAATGCTTTTTAAATTCCAGTTTAATTGAAGTGGCAAACATTCTTTTTTTTAAGAATTATAATTTGAATCAAAATGTAAGGAAGGTCAAATTCAAGGTCAAATTTAAACTTTTTTCTTTTTTTTTAAAGACATTTGTAACATGAAAAAAAGCTAGGGTTGGGCGATTTCTTTTGAAGATGATGACAGATAGATAAAACAACAGAACAAACGATATAGCGAAAGAATGATAGAACAAACGACAGACAGACCACCCGGATCCTCACAAAATAAGACAAGATAAAATTCTATTTGAATATTAAAGTTGAACAAGCACTTGTGTTCTTAGCACATGTTCCTTCAAGGCAGAGGGTGTTCAGCTTATGCTGAGGCGCAGAGCAATCAGACAGCCTGTGTCTGCAAATGTGAAAACTAGAGTATCCGCAGGGATGGAGGATAACAATTAAAGAGCATCTGTCAGAGTCAAGCACCCCCTCTCAGCCTTTTTTTCCCATTAATTGGGATGTAGGGAGGCTGAGGGCGGGCAGGTTCAAGAGGCTCCATGTGAATGACAGACCCACTCAGGGGCCTCTTCAGAAACCATCCAGAGCAGATGAGTTTCTGACAAAACGTGATCAACAGCATACGGTAACAGCTGAGGTGTTTTATACAGTAACAGCTTTCTCGTCTCCATTTGCTTATGTGTACAAAAACATTTAAAAGGATAAAAATGAAAATTCGGTCATCATTAACTCGGCCTGGTCTTCGGTAGGACAAAAAATAAGATATTTATGTTTTTGTCATTGTCAATAAAACAAAAAATGATTGGAGTATGTTTTATTTTCCTACCTTCCTTCCTTTATCATCCTCCCATACGCATGTCTCTACCAGAAATGTTGAAAGTCTGGTTTTTCATGTGGAGAAAGCAAAACAAACACTCAAGTTTCTTTGTAACTTTGCTATGGACAATGAGCAGAGCAAAGGGTGAGAAAGGAAGTTAAGAGCACTTGTTAAGAGGCCAAGAGTGTCAGCAGCGCGGATGTGACTTATCAGTTCAGTGCTAAATGGGTTCAGTGTCCACTGTCACCTCCCAAGACCTTGGACCAAATGCTTGAGGCTAGAAAAGCTGAATACTGCAGTGTGCAAAACAAAAGAAATCTCTTATTCTAAATAAAATGAAATCTTCAATGCAGCAATATGATTGATTCTAGGATTTAGACTTGTAAATCATGCCTGTTTCCTTTGATACAAACACAGAGTCTCAATGTTCTGTTCACTCTATGTAATTCACACACTTTCTGGAAGGAGCGGAGAGGAGATGGGAGCAGGCGGGCTTGCCTTGACAATACACACCACTGTGTTTCCCTGTTGAACACAAAGGCTATCTGTCACAGCAGGCCTCTTCTGACTCACTCCTCCTAGATGCTAATTTCATGACCTTCCCAGAAAAAAAGAGAAAAAAGTGGGGGAAAAAAATGCTTTCCCTCTGGTACTCACTGCAACTTAAATCTCCCTCCAGGCGAAATTGACTTCACACAAGTACTGCCATGCTCGCTGAATGACACAGTCTCTCTAAAAATATCCCCTTCACCAGCAATGGATTGCTGTTGAGCTCTATTTCCTGTCAGAACTCACTAGACTAGATGGTGAGATGGAGAGAAAGAGGGAGATGAAGGGAAAGAGCAAGAGTGAAGGCACAAAAACGCTTCAAACATGGAGTTATCAAAAGGCACTGAGCAGGGGTTGCGATACACATCAAACGCACCTCAGGCTCCCTGTTATCATGCATACATTAACATCCACAACCTCTCTAACGCATCCTAATAAACAGGAACACACACCTCACAAACGTGTTATGTTGATTTAACAATCATAAAAGCTCAACACACACACACACACATACACACAAGAGGTGTGTGCTAGCTCAGAGCAGTCAGTTACTCTGATTAACACTGATTAACCTCCTCACGGATCATGAAGTCTGCCGGGGCCTGATACAGGATTCATCGATCGTAACACTCAGCTGTTTCTTCCGGACTGAAAACGTCTCTGAACCCAAAACCTTGTAATCATCTTTCTATGATCTGACACACAAGAGAGAGAAAGCGATTAGACAAATCAACAGAGATTAATGCGCTAACCGTGTGTGTGTGTGTGTGTGTGTGTGTAAGAAATCCATTAGTCTTCTTTTCCAAAGAAGATTAAAAATGGACTTTCTTTTAATTCTCTAATTATCAGACTGCTCCATGTTAATGTATCTCCAACAAGGCTGCGGCTCTCAAGCAATTATTGAGAGTATGGCTGATGGCAAGCTAAAAACAAATAGCATATTTAACTGGTGCTAATGACTTAATTACTGTACAATTTGGTGCCAGTGAACTTACTTCATATTTATCCACTTCAAACTCAAAACAATCACAGAGAATGTATTTCACAGCAGTCTTCAAGGTCAGTCTTGTTTAATTGCTACCCTTTAAAAAGATTGCATCTATTACACCTGTGTTCAGTTCACATTTCTCTCATGTGGTGATGGTGAATCAGGAAACAGTTGGATGCGTTTTTTATTTATTTTGGATATTTTTGCAAAGCGGCTCTGTGAATCACATACCATATTGTCATGAGGCTTGCACGTCGCCGTGCGAGTTTCTTTCCTGATGGTGTGAATCCGGACCTCTGAGTGAATTGGGGCAAAACTTCCCAGGAAGAACTGTATGGACTAAATGACTAACATGTGGTGTTACTCCACCCCTTTCACTCCTGTCTTGAACCATCTGTTCTCCCTGTCTAATGAGTGATCATTTACCTTTGTATCCAGACAGGATTTTTGGTACCATGGTGGTGAATGTGTATTTTTCTGGTGTTCATTTACATAGTGACATAGACACAACACTTTTTGGTTGATGGCACAGGTAATGCAAACAACCTGTGGCATGAAAGGCAACAAACAGGATTTATTTTTTTTACAGAAGAAAGTCATTGGTAAAACAATGCTATAATGAAACATAAGTGATGCATATGTCTTTTGCAAAAACAATATTCTGTAAGAATACTCTGTTTTTTAAATGCAATCAACGAACAAAATGGTTTTTTTGTTTGTTTTTTTTGAACCAGTGACCAGCTCTACCAGCTGGTGTAGTCAACTACCATAAGCAAGGGTTAATGGGGCCATGCTAACCAGCCAAATCGTGACCCCTTAGGAACAGACTGCAAATAGATATCGAACCAAACAGCTGTGTGCAAAGTGACAAATCTCTGGCGCAATAAACACCACTCCAAATGAACAGGCACTTCACAGGGAAAGAATTTTGGAAATTGACAAAAAAATACAGCTGTCTACGATGATTATTTATTCAAGAGACAGATTTTCAGCAGAGGGAGTCTCGTATCTTTGTCAGCATTTTGAGCCGCACATTAAAAATGTATTATTGCTCTCTGTTTCGTCATACCTGTATGCAGAGAGTGACACCTCAGCAAGAACTCGTTGCAGATGGTCATTAAACTTTTTTGTTTCAAAACATTATGATGTCCCCCTGTCATTTATCTACTAAAAATATTAAAAATAAAATATCAATAAAAATACAAAAAAATCTGTAACAATCCATATTAATATGACCAATATTAATACATTACCTACAGCTAGCAAGATCATTCATATCAACAGTTTTCTTTGAGTGAAATTTATCTTAATACAGAAACAAAACTAAAGCAATCCAATAACATGTTTGGGATTTTAAAAAGTTGCATCCCAGGAATTCCTTTTAAAAGGTCCGGGTCGTGTTATTTTATAGTCCTATACGACATATTTTATAGGTCGTGTACAGTTTAAAGTAGATTGAAAGAGTGGGGGGAAATAATCAGTAGATGTTCTGTTGTACATGATGAAATCTTTCCTCAAAGAGCTACTCACACCGTTGCCAAGACTGGAGTCCTAATAGTCTCAGAGCTGGTGTTGTCCTGGTAACATACAGGTAGGTGTCTAGAGCCCTGACGACTGTGCCACATGAGACAGAGAGAGTGCTGCGCTCACATGATGGCTGAACAAATGACTAAAGACAGTTGAGACACCATCTGCTTCCTGTAAACTGTTAAGATATACAGGACAGGGTAATGGCCAATGTAAACATATTGAATATAATATGAGCATTTACTATGGGAAAACCATCAACAACAATCATTGCAGAAGCAGAGACTGTATGATCACATACTTGTATAAAATACACAGTTATAATAACACAGTCATAAGGATATTTTTAAGCAAAACATCAAACCCATAATACAACTGAAAAGTGATTCGTTACTTACAAAAAACGAAGTGGGCAAACTGGCCTATGCTAACAGCCAAAACTTGACCCCATGATATATACACACTATACACACACACATGGTTTTTCCCAATCAGAAGGCTGCATTTTAGTGAGACTCTGTCCTTCCTAGTCCCAGTCCTTCCGAGGCTTCTGGGTTAGACTCCTTTTCAAAACAGAATGCTAGAATGAGATCATCTACTAAGTCAACTGGCTACATCATAAAGGTTTCTGACACCCATGGAGTGAAAATACTAACATATAAATACTAATACTAAATATATTTAGAAAAATACCCTATATTAAAAATCGTTGTATTTTCTGACTTTCTATTAATGCAATTACATTGAACGACAACCGCCATCATTGGAACTTTAGTTTAATGTCATTCATTTCCAACACAATAAAAATGTACATTTCTAAAAAAAAAAATTTTGTCTTGCATTTCATTATGCATCCGGACAAGCTCAGTGCTTACTCATTTTCCACCAATTGTTTTGTGTGGACTGAAATGTTGTGGGTGACCAGAGGATGCAAAGGATACACTTGATGCATCCTTCAAAATACGCTGAAAGGATGACACAAAATGAAGGCTGACTTCCAGGGGTTCTTCAAATTGAGATGGCCTTTAATGGCGCTTGATGACATGGCAGCTGAAATATGCAGCTTTAGGATGCAGCCTTTTGATTGAGAAACACTCACAGAGACTTAATGATTTAACAAGGTATACCTGGAAACAAAATGATGGTATAATAATACGCTTTGTGTGTGGTTTTGCTTTATGTTTTGTATTAAATTTATGTAGGTGCTGTAAGTTGAATTGTTATTTTATTGTATTGTACAATTCTATGGTGTTTTGGACATGCAACTTCCATCGTTATAATAAAATAGTTCAGCCCAAAATGAATCCTGTCAGTCTGAGTGCTCAATCCGAAAAGCACATACACACAAACTCAGATAAGAGTGGTCTTTGGTCTTCAGATCATTCTCACAAATCCTGAGAACATGGCTTTTGACATATGAACACACACACACACATCCCGACCATCATACAGACACATGGAATTTCTTTCTTGTGCTTCCCTCTCTTATTCTGTCTCCCCTAGGACAGCAAGTCCAGCCAAGATCTGAAAACATATTTTCGGCTCTACTGAACAATCGACTGTGAGGGTGCAGAAATGCTTGTCCTTGCTGCTCTCTCTCGCCGCCTCTCCACCTTGTTGTTAGGACAGTCCAATAAATCTATATTGCTCTGGCAACATGCCGCTTACACCTCAAGCCTGCTTTTTAGACAACCTTTTTTAGTACAGACTTTTTCACCTCCTTCCCATGCCAGCTTCCTGTGGATTACTACAGACAGATTGCATGCTCAGCAAAGGACACTGAGTCCACAGCGCGCTAGCACTAATGAGCTATCTGGCCCACTGATGGGGTAACCGCACATACCCACGTCAAAGTCGCTCAGTGACCCTCACTAATTGGGCTCTGGCAGAGAACAGCTTCATTTGCCCAAGAGGCGTGTATGAAGCAGACTACCTGAACACGCAATGAGCAGAATAAGTATGCACTGCATTTATCGAACATAGGAACTACAATGAGATGCTTCTTGTAACATGCCCTGAGATTTTTATTCATACTGCACGAAGGAATTAAGCCAATTATATACACATCAGAGTAAAAAAAGAAAAAGGTAATTAAGAATAAATAAAAAATAAAGTTATATTGTTAGATATAGTGTCACAGTGTGAGATATAAAGGTAAAATTGCTAAATTTAAAGTTGCATTACGACATACAAGAAACAAAATTCACAGTTGTAAGATGTAAAGTTGCAATTACCTCAATTTTTTTTTTCATCCCGTCAAAGCAGACCAATAACTACACTGTGTTTTCTAAGTTAATAGGCTCTAATATTTAAAGCAGTTCTATCTGCTATTCTTCTTGCTTTTGTTTTTCTCATATAAGGATGCTTCAGTAGCCACATGTTCCACTCACCATCAAAACCACAGCGAAGACACTCATCTCAGGCAGGATGTGGCTGCTGAGGCCAAGGCTTTTCAGTGGCAGTAGATGGCAGAGCAAAGGAAGTGCGTCACAGATCAGACCGAACTGTGTCTTGGAACACCGCAGACTGACCACATTCTAGAACGTCTATCTGTTTGAGCACATCTGTACTTCACACAGGAATGTAAACAGGTCACACATCCTTGCACCCAGCGCTCCGAAACCCTGCAATTATCACATGATCAAAATGCTGTTAAGAAAGAGAAGAATCAGCATCAGAGTAAACGTATACATATATACACTACAGTCCAAAAGTTCTCTTTTTAAAAAAAATTCTACTTTTATTGGGCAAGGATGCATTACACTGGCAATAAAGACTTTAATATTGTTACAAAAAATATATATTAATCAAAGTATCCTAAAGAAATGTGTCTTTACTTTAAAAAAAAACTATTAAGCAGAAGAACTGTTTCTTGAGCACCAAATCATCATATTAGAATGATTTCTGAAGGATCATGCAACACTGAAGACTCGAGTAATTGCCGAAAAAATTAGGCTTCGCCATCACAGGAATACATTTAATTTTTAAATATATTTGTTCAAATAAATGCAGCCTTAGTGAGCATAAGAGACATTAAAGAAATATTCCTGACCCCAAACATTTGAACAGTAGTGTATATACAGTACATATACATAGGTCACACTGACGTATTACATTAGAAATTTAAAAAGACATTGAGGGATAGTTTAAAATAGGGGTAGGGGTGGTGGTGGTGGTGGTGGTGGTGGTGGTGGTGGGGGTGGTGGTGGGGGTGGCGCAATGAATAAGACACATGCCTTTGGTGTGAGAGACCCGGGTTCGTGGTGGCGCAATGGATAAGACACATGCCTTTGGTGTGAGAGACCCGGGTTCGAATCCACTGTGAGACAACAATGTGTCCCTGAGCAAGACACTTAACCCCTAGTTGCTCCAGAGGCGTGCGACCTCTGACATATATAGCAATTGTAAGTCGCTTTGGATAAAAGCGTCAGCTAAATGAATAAATGTAAATGTAAAATGCTTTAAGTCTTTTCAACATAAATTGGGTGTTTGGGAGCGGTACATGATAAAATCTACCAGTTAGGGTCGATTCTGAAGCCTCATTAACAAGTGTCTGAGTCGTGATGACAGCGGATGGAAACTCACACTAATTCTGGATAAAGAAAGAGGAAGAGAAAGAGAGAAACATAAACACATAGAAAAGCAGTGTAAGCTATAATTTGTTACACTCGTTAGCACGCTAAGCAAGCTGAGAACCAGACATAAGTTAGAGTATTGACTCTTGGAAACACATTTTTACACACCCACACACACACATCCCATAGAGTCTGTTAACAAGCATTAGTGCAGATTTACTTTCAAAGTTATTTATCTATACTACTGTATTTAATTTTTATGTTTTTATATTCCCTAACTCAGTGTTTTGCAGGCTTTAGCAAAAAGCTTAGTGTAGTGTAAATCACACACAATCACAATGTGTGTACTGCAAAGGTCTCAGATCAACATAGCTGAAATCTATAGGATAAATGCTTCTAAAGTCTTCATCTGTCTGTCCAAGTACATGTCATGACGCGTAATCCAATCTTTGAAGGATTAAATAAATATTATCATGTCTTTCGGAGCAAGCAACCAACAGTGAGGCAAATTGTAGTTCGATTAGCATGTAGGATAAAGCCCAGCTACAATCGCATTATCTAGGTCTGTTAGTCCGACGGTCTGTAACACGGATTTCAGTTGAACTAAAACATTGACATGACATTTCAAAAAGATAAATTACTGTTTTAGTCTGAAACTTTTAAAGTGCCTGTAAACAAACTTACACAGATTGTAAGTGCAAGTGTGCCCACAGATTCCAATCTCCATCTTTATAGTGCTAATTTTATACTCGCTACCACTCAGACATGTGTCAGAGGAGCTGGCAGAAACCTGCAAATCTGCATAAGCAAATCTACAGGGCTGCAATGAAGACACTTCAGTAATGATCCACCATCTTTATGAGCTTCATTAGCCACACACGCAGAACAGAGGAGCACCTGTGGCAAGCCTGAGCTCCCAGGACTGGCACTCGTGGCCCACCCAAGTGCCTGTGTATGTGCATTTGCGTGTGGGTTCAAGGCCTACAGCACTGTTGCGCATCGGGGCCTATGAAACGAGAGAGCCCTTGATGAGAGACGAGTGGAGCGCTTTACTGTGTGAGAGAGAGAGCAGACTAAACCACAGCTCTACAGCAGGCTGTAATTCACCCGCCACTGAAACCGCCGACAATGCTGCTAAGCTGCGCCTGCTTTCATACGCATGCACACACACACACACACACACACACACACACACACACACACACACACACAGGATTGCTTTGTTTGTTTACGCAGCGTCAAGAATTGGTTTTGTACAAAAATGTAGCTTCTGACAGAAAGCAAATTTGTGATCCAACTTTAAGCCGGTTGTCGTGTTTGGGGGGTTGCGATCATGGCTCAGAGATGAAGTTTCATTTCTCCCACTGACCTATCAGGATAAACTAGAAAAGCCACTTAACTCTGGGGCTCAGCTGCCAAACCTCAAGAGAGTTAGTCAGAGAGGGAAAGAAAGAGAGACAGACAGACAGACAGACAGACAGGGAGTGACAAAAAACTGACACAGAAAAAGAGAAAGAGGACGTGGTTACTTGACTACAGTACAAGCAGTGTGGTTGTGTGTGGTGCTACATAGTTGTTACATTTAATTAGTCATATTGCATTTTTGGAACGCAGGATCAGGATTGGGTTCAGAGAGTTTTTGACTAGGATTTTAAAAAACACCATGAAGACAAAATTTAAGTTAAATGTTGGAAGTTAAATGTTAGAAGGGGGGTGTAAAATTACTGATTTTTTTTTTTTTTTTTTGTCCAATCAAATTATGAGAATGTCCATCCCCGATACCACCTGCAACTGATTAACTAGTAGGTTCAGCCTACACGCAAACATAATAAAAGCTACTATTTTTTATAGGTTAACACTTAAAGGGGTGATGGATTATGATTGAACTTTTCTAACTTTAGTTAGAGTGTAATGTTGCTGTTTGAGCATAAACAACATCTGCAAAGTTACAACACTTAAAGTTCAAAGCAAAGGGAGATATTTTCTTTTTAAGGACTACAACAAACGGCTGGTAGGGACTACACAAGCTTCCTCCCGGGATAGTGACATCACAAACCCTTAAATTTACATAAACACCGCCCACGAACACGCAACAGGGGATGAGTCCATGAGAAGAGGAAGAGTTGTTGTAGTAGAGCACATTTGGGAGTCTGTCCAAGCGGTCACATCCGTCTTTTCACATTTATTGCAATACAGTACGTAACACAAATGCAATAGCATGTCACTCTGTAGGCATCTTACAACAGTTCCCACACAAGCGATTTATAGATTATCATGACAGAATGTCAATCAATGACTAAGATCAGCTAACATAAATTCATCAACTAACCATTCAGAAATGTTTAACATTAATTAATACATTAAAGGTTTGGTCATACTAGTGAAATTTTGTAGGCAAATGGTACATCGTCTATTGTCAATAGTGTAGTGTTGTATGAAGCACCCCTCACATTTAAGTCACTTTCAAACCAAGAAGCTTTCTGTTGGTCAACACGGCAAAATCATGTGACCAGCTTGAGCCTGTTGCGAAATCTGCATGAGGAAATCTTTCACCCTCACATGAAATTCTTAATCGTGTGGATTCCTATTGAAATGACTGGATTTCGCCAATATTTTTTACATCATTTATTAATCTACGATAATACAAATTTATAAATATACTACTGTGTACTGTAAATTCATGTTTGTTCATAATAAATCAAATTATAGTTTATTTATACAACTTGGAATGTTAAAAAATGTATTAGAAATTAACCAAGATTAGTAAATGCAGTAAAATATTGGTCATTATTATGTCATGTTATCTGCTGCATGAACTAATAGTAAAGTTTTGCTAAACAAAAAAGGAATGAGCCATTCAACGTGTTCCACCCAAACTCCTGGTTTCCATGGGAAATACTGTGTGTCAATACATGACAGATAATGATGCTTGTCATGTGATTTCATGGTCCATGGTGAAGAAGGCACACAAATGTCTGTCAGCATGCCTTGCCATATATTCGTTTTTTTTTACCTCATCGAATTCTCACAGAAAGCTGAGCTATCTTACCATCTGGCTGGCTGAATTTAGACCTGTACACTAAACTATGAGTACCAACAAATCTTCGCCACATTTATGTGTGTGTATTTATCAAGAGTAAAGAAAATGGCTCAACGAATACCCCTTGGTGACAGGTTGAAGTACCTCCTGGGCTTTGCTTCCTCTTTACCAATCTGTAGCAATTTGTGAGCGTAAGAGCATACATCTGGATGGTCCCATTACAGCTGTGTTCAGAACGGTCACAGAGCAACTCACAGTGAGTTGGAGAAAGAGACTGTCCAAGCACATCAACTAAAATCCCCAACCACATATTGAAACCATATAGAGCCCAACCTCATTCTAATTCACATCTACCTAGTGACCTCAAGATACATTAACTCTGTGAACTCTAGCAAGACTCTAGTCTTGAACTGACATGTCTGTCTGACAGACTGGAAGTGACCCAAGAGTTGCTAAGGCTAACATCACTATTATTATTGCTAATAATTAGGTTAGGGATTTTAACAAACCTCTAACCCTGGGTATTTTAGCCCCTAGCTCAAATTGTGTGGGATTTGCAAAAACATGATGATGATGATGATGAGTTCATTTTATTCTCTCTCCTTCTATATTGGTTTCTTTTTTGAATTACAAATGGACACCCCCATCTTTCATCCATCTCTCTCACTTTCATTCTCCCCCAGGGGCTTTAATGGCTTGATAAGCGTAGGCTGAGTAGGCAGCAATGCGATAGCGCTTTGTGACCTGCCAACACACAAATACATACACAAACACTCAGTCACACACTGCTTTTACCTCCAACAGCCTTATCTATCCATCTCTGTGAGCAGGGATTGACCAGACACTGATGGCACTTCTCAGCAGCTTATTGATAAGAGCAAAGAGCAGGCTAAGAGCAAATACACGTGTCTTCTATGTCCTCTACATTGTGCACAATAGAGACACATTTAATAAATAAAGAATGGCTAAAAATGGATCCAGGCATAAAATGGCCTTTTCAACCAATTATTGTCCAATTTATTGTCCATTGTTCATCCCACAGTGACAATTAACTACATGAACAGCACTGTACAATTTCTTTTCCATCCAAACATTTTCCAAATCAACACACACAAAACATGTGTTCACTCTTAAACCCATTTCTCACTGAATCAGCTGAAGCCAGAACGGCTACTGTGTCAACATAAGCGAATACAAAGAGAGATAAACAGACCAGAGAGAGAGTGGGAAATTGCTACCGAGGCCAAGTGCATTGCGCCGCAAGCCAGTAAATCACCAGATTATAGCTTTTATGAGTACCGCTCGTGTGAAAATAATTGCTAATGTTCGTAGAGTAACCAATGGAAATCGAGGTAATGGAGCAGTTTATAAATTCTGATTGCTATACATGGAAGACTTCCAGCCCATCTACTTTGTTATTTACAGCCTATAATAAAAAATACTTAGAACTGCACAATGAGTGCACGACTGTTATAATCAATAATAATATTCTTTTTTTAAAGTTGCAGTAGCTTAGAATCTGTTCCATTATTTTTAGCAAGGCTGCAGGAGAATCTGCCTCCAACTCATAAATTAAAAGTCAGTGTGACTGAACAAAAAACTGCCCTTGCCTTTATTTTAGTGAGAGAATAAGTGATATGAGAGAGAGAGAGAGAGAGAGAGAAAGCGAGAGAGAGAAACGTTTATACATCACTATAATTAGGAAACCATTTAAAGGAAGGCTGAACATGGGTTAAACTAATAATTCCCTGCAGGATGCGTGTGTGTGTGTGTGTGTGTGTGTGTGTGTGTGTGTCTGTCTGTCTCTGTGTGTGTCTGTGTCTGTCTGTCTGTGTCTGTGTGTTTTCCTGGTAATCCCTACATTATGGGGACATTTCTGGCCCCCATGAGGAAAATAACTTATAAATCATTCAGAATTATGTTTTTTTTTGCAGAAAGTTTTCAGTGAAGGGTAGGTTTAGGAGTAGGGGATATAATATACAGTTTGTATAGTACAACAATCATTGTGTCTATGGAAAGTCCCCATAAAACATGTCCATGTGTGTGTGTGACAAACACAAATACCACAAAATAGATGTTTTCAAAAGAACACAGTTTTCCTACTGGCCTAGTTGGAGTGTGTTGGTCTTGCTCAGCAGTGTATGCACAATTCACACTCATCTCAGAGATCATGGTGTTCATAACAAGCTTTTCTCTGTCTCAAAGTGTGTCATAGCCCACACAGATAACACACTGCTTTTCACTCGGAGGTGAAAACACCTCTTCAGAATTTAAATCATCTGTGGTTTAAAAAGAGAAGCACAACAGTGTCAGGGTGATGTGGAGGACGTGTTTGTGTGTGTGAGACGCAGAGAGAGAGAGAGAGAAACAGAGAAAGGGAAGTGGGATCATTAGAACTGTGTGGAAGGCTCCTCTGTGTGTGTGTGTGTGTGTGTGTGTGTGTGTGTGTGTGTGTGTGTGTGTGTGTGTGTGTGTGTGTGTGTGTGTGTGTGTGTGTGTGTGTGTGTGTGTGTGAAGTAAAAAGCAACAAAGGAGGAAGCAACATAAAGGTGATGTGTAAAAAGCAACATGCGGCTGAGCCCAGCTGTGGGGACTGGTTGGGGAATGCTTAATTTAGTTAATCTGTTGCAGTATACTCTTATTTTTACAGTACTGAATTGGTGTATATATGTGTGTGTGTGTGTGTGTGTGTGTGTGTGTGTGTGTGTGTGTGTGTGTGTGTGTGTGTGTGTGTGTGTGTGTGTGTGTGTGTGTGTGTGTGTACATGTATATGTATATGTATATGTATATGTATATGTATATATATATATACACACACACACACATACACATACATATATACACACTCATATACACACACATATATATACACATACACACACACACACTTATCTTGGGGTAAGTATAGCCAACTTATTTTGCTATGCGGAAGTAAGCTATTTTCTGTGAGATAGATAAATAACTAAAAGAAAAACAAAGTGCAGTAAACGGTCAAACTATTTGCAACAAAACAATGTTCATAATTACAACAATACATTAAAATAATATGGTAAGAAATACCAGTTTGCAATAAAGCAGCATAACGAGCTGCTTTGTACAGCTAATAATAACTGGAAGTGGATGACACCAGAAGCACATTCAGTTTACAAATGGCCCTGCCCCCTCATTCGTGAAAAATAAAGTTGATTTAGCATTTTATTTAAGGCGCCTTTCAAATCACTCAAGGTCACCATACATCATAGCAGCAACAATAACAATATTAAAAGAAGAGATAACAGTAAATAACAATGGCAATAAAATTAAATAAATGGGAAGAGCAACAATTACAAACATGACAACTTAAAAAAAAAAAAAAAAGTACTAGATTTGAGTGCACAAAGTAATCATGGAGGATAAGCAATTCTGAATAAATGAGTTTTAAGTTTGACTTTAAATTGAGAAATCGATCCTGAATTGCGGATTTTGACTGGGAGAGAATTCCAAAGGCGAGGAGAAGCACGGCTAAAGGCCCTATAGGCCCTATGGCCCCTAGGCGAGCAGAAGGTGTATGGAGGACACCCAATGAAGAGGAACGGAGAGTTCGAGAAGGGGTGTAGGGCTGTAAGAGATCTGAAAGTTAAGGTGGAGCGAGGTTGTGAAGAGATTTGTAAGTGAGGAGGAGAATTTTAAATTCAATCCGGAATTTAATAGGAAGCCAATTGTCACACTCACAGATAGAAGCAGAGAAGGATATAAACAATCAACACTATTTGCAGGATGTAATAGATACAGGAGCGGATCATAGAAATGGTAGGCAGTTCAATCAGTTTGCGTGAATGGGACTTATCCTGGTGGTGATGGTGGTGGAAGGGATCCAGGCTGGTGCTGGTTGAAGATGAAGGAGGAAGACTAACGGCAGACTGGACAGAGACAGGAACAGACGAGGATCCAGATAACATGACAGACGAAAACAGGACACTCCGATGGACAATACTACAAGGGCAGGTAGTTCAACACACTGTGAGTATCAACGGGTCTGTGAACCAGTCAAAGACGAGACCAGACAATGAGCACTCAAATCAAGTAAAACAAGAATAGATAAGGACCTGCCACCAGCAGCCATTAACCGATCATTAGTTACTCTCACTAAGGCGGTTAACGAAACCCTGACTGAAAACACTCAGACAAGTTATTATTGCTAAGGTGCGCATGAACCTGTGCTGCCACTGCTTTTTCAGGAATTTTCTAAATAAAAGTACGATTTGAGATGGGACGGAAATTATCTAGATTGTTAGGATCTGCACCAGGTTTCTTAAGAACTGGGGTAATAGCAGCTATTTTAAAAGATGATGGAACAATGCCGGAGCTAAGAGAAGTATGAATAATATGAGTTATAAGAGAAGAAAGAGAAGGAAAACAGGCCTTTACCAAATGAGTTGGTATAGGATCAAGTAGACATGAGGAAACGTAATTATAGTAGTTTATAATAGTATAATAAATGTTGTTTATAATATAGTTTATAGTAATAAGAAATGTTTCTTGCGCACCAAATTAGCATATTAGACTGATTTCTGAAGGATCATGACACATAAGACTGTATATATACTGTATATATATATATATATATTCTTCTCTCTCACTGAATCAGATGAAGCCAGATAGTATATATCATCACATCATTATACTAACACACTATTCAGTATTCAACTTTGAGTGTAAGATTATGTGTGCCTCTACTTCTCATGCTGCATATCACAATATAAATCTGAACTATTTTCTACCACACAGGAAAACAAATGCTAAAAAAAAAAAACCTGTCAAAGCGCGCAAAAATAGGGCACACTCCCTCCCACATAATGTCATACACGAAAAAAAACACTTTTATGGTCACTATCACCTCATTCTGCAGTTCCAAGAGAACCTTTTTTTTTAATCAGTGTTTTTCCTTTGAGGGAGGATGAGGTATACCAGTAGCTGACAGACCTTTAACTATACTACAGATCGAGGAAAGGCTTTAACAGTCAAAAGCACTATTGTGGGCTGATTTTGTACACATACACACGTCATGCTCGCACCACAGCGCTGCCTTCACCTCCCTAAAAACCTAACACTCCACATACACTTCTCTTTTTCCGTGTGCCATGCCAGCTAATGTGTGTTTGTGACCCATCTTCCTCCCCTTTCCTTTTTTCTTTCTCTTTGTTGTTTTCAGTCTTCTGTTTTTCTCTCAGTTCATCGCGTGTGAACTTTGCTTGTGCTGTTGTGGGTTTAACTGCCCCTGAGATGAAATATGTGAGAGAGCTCGTTCACCAAACCTCAGATGATGATAAGATGTGTAAAAGCGTGAGAGACGGTGTTTATATGTGGTGAATGCATGTGTGGTATCTTACATCTCATGGACTAGTATGGGTAGAACAGAACTAACAACCAAACAAAGAAAAAGCAAGAAGTGCCATATAGGGTGTAGAATGTGTATTTTTAGCTTCCATACTCTTCTGACAGCCCTCGATACATTCACACACATCAAATGCAATGACACTGGTGGAAATATGTGCAAAATGCAATTTGTCACCTACACCTACACATAGAGAGGTGCACAGCTCCTGGAACCGTAAACCTCTGCTTATCACCCACACTGTAATTCTGAAAGAGAGAGAAAAAGTAGAAAGAAACACTACATTAACAGGATTCCAAAGAAAAATTAAAGATGCAGAAATATAATCTTAAACTGATAATGCACAATGATAGAAAATACACTGTGTATAAGCTCTCAGTTACCATGACAACAGCAGATCATTTTGTGCGGACAAGTCAAAGGCAACAAAAAGAGCGAGAAAGACATGAAAAGGAAAAGAGAACTGATAACAATTTCAACCTCACATGCAGTAGCATCTTGAGAACATCAATAATTCAAGCAGCTGGTGTGATAGAGTGGAAAGAAAACTAACTGCATACCGTCACAGTTTACACATCAAGTTGCTAACACTCCAAAATCAGCCACTGAGCATGTTTGTGTGTGTTGAGTTCAAAATAAAAGAAGTTTTAGGTTAGGAGTTATGGGAGATTTAGGTTATGAGTTATGAGTAGTGTGGTAAAGTGTGAGTCTGAGTGTTGCAAAAGCACACAACAGAGGAAAAAAAGCTTACAGAGGAGACAGCATGTGGTTTCTGGTCTGTGAGGTTTCACAAGAGCAAACGTCTCTCTTGCTCACTCAGCACTAATAGATCTTTGCACTAAACCGCAGCTGAACCCGTGAGATAACCTTCACACAAACACACTTGCACACACTCTGGAGTAGAAAAACAACCAAAAAAAAAAAAACGTATGGCTGTACCATGACAAGATGATAATTTGTGAGAAAGCGAAGAAAGATGAGACGAGCAAGTGAGAACTCATGTTTTTGTTACTTTGACCAAGATAGCTGTGTGAGAAGTGAGCGAGTGCGTGCGTGCGCATTTGTGGTGAAAGTACGACGCTTTCGTAAGAGGAACTGGTTTTGGTAGCCTCATTATTTCTGCCGACGCGATGATTCTCACAACCGCATCTTCTTTCCTTAAGAACAATGTCGGCACTGACACAACCAGGTTCAGACAATAAAAAGCACAGCAGAATAGTTTCAGAGATGCTGTGATGTCATTTTGAGTTTTAAAAAAGCACAGAATGAGATTCTATATCAGATGCTAATCTATCTGAAGATAGTAGAATCGGTGGACAGGTCTACAGTGTATTGGCAGAATAAGTCAGAAGATGCTAAAAATAAGATCAAATGTTGAAGGCAGTTCAGAAATTACACACTCACGAAGACTTTATAACATACAGTATATTACCATACTGTCAGTGCCGGTCCTCCCTATACGCAAACTGCGCACAGTGTGTAGGGCCCCCGAAGCACCAGAATGATTTCAAAAACCATTTAAGTAGCATATTACTACTTACTATGCAAATTTTTTTTTTATAACATGCAAATATAAATGCGGATTTAATTTTAGTGGAGTCATGTGGACTTTTTTTTTTTCTTATATTTAATGATTTATATTTATTTAATAACTGTTTTGACCTCGGACATCATGCAGTGTCGGCAGATAATGACATGTGTCTTGACATAAGGCTTCCAAACAAAGCTATTTGTCCCCAGCAGAAAAAAAAGAAAAAAGAAAATGTCCCAAAAACGAGGTAGGCATGTATTTTTGCAACATATTTCAATTCTTATTTAGTCTTGACAAAACAATAAATTCATAAAAGTAAGAATAAGAATAATGCAGTTCTGATCTCCGGGTTCAATATTAGTCAACTGTGTTTCATTAGAAATGCCCCATGACAAAATATATTTTTCAGTACGTGTCAGTATACATCAATAATAAAAACGTTCTGGTGTGTGGTATTGCATTAGAAATAAATAATAAATTCAACTCACTGTATGTTGTTTGTTGACAGTGAAACTGCTTTGAAAGAACAGATTGTGAAGGGGCCCCTGTCATTTCAACAGGGGCCCCTTCACAAAGTTTTGCTGAGGGCCCCCAGAAGTGTAGGACAGGCACTGAATACTGTCATTCAAGGATATTTTTAGAGAGATGTCCAGTCAGGATGCCAATTTATAGACCAACCTGGAAGGCTAATTCACCATGGGTTCCCTTGGGAATTTCCTATGAGATTTTAGAAAGGCGGCTATGGATTTATGAGTAAAATTAGGTCTGTGGTTAATATTACTAGATGAGACTTTCACGTTTTGTTCTAGAACAAAAAATTACACAGTCAAATCTCAAACATTGTGTGTCTGTCCTCTATATAAGGACAGCAGTTGCAAGATTTGTTAAGCACGCAAACTCACATCCTTGTGGTACTTGCAGCCTTATATAGCATTATGCCATACTTTTTCCTCATCAACCATAAAACTTGATTAACCACCTAGAAATTAACTGTTACATTAAAATAACATGTAATATCAAGGTAAAAGGACAGCTGAGATAACTTGATGACCAGTGGATTGTGAAAAAGATCTAATCAAGACATTTGTGAATTTAATGATTTCCTAATCTAGTCTGATAAATTTGACAACACCCTCAATAAATCTTCCTGAGAATGTTTAAACCGTTCAGACAGAAAACCTAAAAACTGTACTGCTTTTCCATACCATGATGAAATAAAGTGATGGAAAATGATGTGCTGTTTTATGTGCAGCGTCAGGTTAGAAAGCGATGGTAGTCAGTTGTGGTCGCATAGTCATAAAACATCTGTTAGCCGCCACTGCTATGCTAAATTCTTCTCTTTTTTTTTTTAGATAAATAACTAAATAAAATGATGACCTGTCACCTGACTGTGCACCTAAAACCAACTACCATGTCAAAGAACTGCCAACATGAGTTACTGAAAGCAAATTCTTTGCAAATATCCAACATATTAATTAATAATTAACTGCATGGTAAGATGTGTTTAACAACGACTTACTGGGTTATAAAATGTATTTGTATTTGTATTGTGGAAATGTATTAAAGTATTTGAGACAATGAATGTATTGTGTACACACTCCATTTTGCAAAATACAATTATACTACATTAATAGACCTGATGAGGTGACCGGTGGCCATTGTGCTTTTTTCCACATGGGCTCAAATTCATTGTGGTTGGATATAATGGAGATGTAAACCGTTTAATGCAAATTGCTGTCAAATAAGAAAAAGTGTAGAAAAATGTCTTACATTTTGTTTGTTATATAATTGCTAAGGGTGAAACAAGCTTGCACATTTACCATCATTAATGAATATCATTAAATCAGCTAAAATCACATTCATAATGATAATCATAAAACTATATGACCTAATCTGTTTATCTACACTTATTCCTCACACTTTAATATAACGTTGTCTTTTAACTTCAGTGAAGATGTTTATTTCATGTTCACTCTTGTCTGCCTCTGTGTTTTACAAATGAGCACTGACTTGCAGAGCTGATGTAAAAGCATGAAAGAGAACGTTACAATACAGACAAGAAGAGAGAAAGAGTACGAGAGAAAGATTGAAAGAAGCCTGCAACTGCGCCATGATGAAATTTGTTGTAGACTAGCAGCAAGGGGGTCCAATTTCCATTGTGGAGTTAGTGGAGGATGAATCAGGGAGTGTAGCCCAGAGTGGTTGTCTTTCCCTAGGGTTGACATCCACACCTGCAGGGGCCTCAGCTGTGAGCTCCATCCTGCTGCTGTAGCCTAATCTCTTTAATCCAGAATTATCCCAGCAGCCATCCACTCACTCCATGCACACTTAATCCTCCCTAATCCCACCAACTCCACACTCACTCAGCCAGCTGCAGACACACCGCTATCCTTATCACTAGAAGGGAATGTGTGTATGTGTGTCAACAGCTACTGTGATGCCTTGTATTATCAAATAGTACATGTATGCTTCTCAAAAATACAGTGTTGTGGATATGATTGAAGGAGTGATGGGATATCAGATCAATTCAACACCTTTCTAAATAATTATCTTATTATTATCTGATGCATTAGCATCTATCTTTATCTGATATGTATTAGTATATATGCCAGGTGGCGACAAGTGACTGTCCTTATGAGTGAATCACTGAATCGAGTCAATAGAGATGTTTGACAGGGCGGGCAGCTGGAACGAGAGCGCACTATACACTCCCGATATGAGCTTAGGCCAGTGGTTCTCAACCTGCGGCCCTTCACAAATGCCCATGATATGCCGACCACATTAAAAAAATTAATTCCAGTTTTACTGTTTATTTTTGTTTTTAAATTAAATTCAAATGGATTAAACAAATATAAGTTTGAATCATAATGTTTTGTTATATAAAATCATTTTGGTGATTATATATTATTTTCAGACATGCGCAGACCTAGCCTAGCTACTATGTAGGCTACTGACGCAAAATAGTTAAACACTTATAAGTGCGCGCATTGGCAGAATTTCAATAGTATCAGTAGCCATTATTTTTTGTAAATTTAGGGATCAAAATGGACAAATTTGTTATAAGAGGAGAAAAACTAAATGAAGAAGGAACATCAATGAGGGAACATGCAAACAAGAAGAGTCGTAACAATTTCAAAAGACGTGAATTCGATGTGTTTGTTTGATGTACTTGTATTTTAAAACGATAAAAATAACCACAGCTTGAATGTGGCCAACTGGCGGATGCTGTGCGAGGGATTGCTACGTGACAGAATCAGATCTCTAGGATCCTTCTTTCCTGACCCTGCCAGCTGTTTAGGCTGTGTTTGCATCAGCCCAGCCCCACAAGCACTGGGCCTCTGCACTGTTGCTGAGGCCGGCCTCTTGGCTGGTGGTAGTCGAGAAGATGGCACTGGTCTGCAAAATGTCCTCAGCATTGAACCCCTCAGAGATTCCGCCTGTTCTTTAGAGTCCTCAAACCGCGCCTGAAATGCGTCAAGACCCTCACCAAACTAGCCGGATGGGGGGATCGGTGCGCTGTGGAAAGCTTTTCGATCTCGCTTGGGCAGGTTGCCAGGGTCAACCGAAGATGGTGATCCACCTCAGTACTGGCCATCGTATGACCCAATGACACTAATGGGTTTCGGCCTAGAAGCGGTCAACTCCGCTATGCAATCCGGATAAAGCGGCAGGTGTGTTCTGACGATGGTTTGCACTGGAGATGGTTTACACTTCCCTTCCACCCGCCACCTCGGAGGAAGAGGGGGAAGCCAAGATTCGCCCCACTTGAGAAATGTCGTCAGAGAATTCCTCGCCCCCATCAAGCGAGACAGAGTCATCCTCACG